>NC_066580.1:315405671-315715314 GCF_024323335.1 Lathyrus oleraceus
TACTGTACTGACTGATAATCTTCAATTGGTTGGTGAGCCAAATGGTCAGTCAAGACACTACCCTTGATAGCTTTTTGAGATATGTATTCAATATCATACTCAGATAACAACATCTTCCAACGGGCAATCCTCCCAGTTAAAGCAGGCTTCTCAAAAATGTACTTGATCGGATCCATTTTGGATATCAACCAAGTAGTATGATTCAACATATACTGGCACATACGCTTAGCAGCCCAAGCCAATGCACAACAAGTTTTTTCAAGCATAGAATATCGAGTCTCACAGTCGGTGAATTTCTTACTGAGGTAGTAAATTGCATATTCTTTCTTTCCAGTTTCGTCTTGCTGACCTAGAACACAACCCATACTCTTGTCAAGCACAGTCAAATACATAATCAATGGTCTTCTTTCAACAAGTGGAGACGGAATCGGAGGCTCAAGAAGATACTCTTTGATACTGTCAAAAGCTTTCTGGCAATCTTTGGTCTAATCACAAGACTGATCTTTCCGAAGATGCTTGAATATCGGCGCACACGTGGCAGTCATATGCGATATAAGTCTTGATATATAATTCAAACGGCCGAGAAAACCTCTGACCTGCTTCTTAGTTTTGGGTGCAGGCATGTCTTGTATTGCTTTGACCTTGGCAGGATCAACTTCAATACCCTTCTCACTGACAATAAAGCCCAACAACTTACCAGAATGAACACCAAACGTGCACTTATTGGGATTCTAGCGGAGTTTATATTTCCTCAAATGCTGGAATAGCTTCAACAAATGCTAAACATGTTCTTATTCATCACTTGATTTGGCAATCATATCATCAACATAAACTTCGACCTCTTTATGCATCATATCATGAAAAAGAGTGGTCATAGCTCTCTGGTATGTTGCACCAACATTCTTTAAACCGAAAGGCATCACTCTATAACAGAATGTTCCCCAGGGCGTAATGAATGTGGTATTCTCTATATCTTCAGGTGCCATTTTGATTTGATTATAACCGGAAAATCCGTCCATAAATGAAAAGACTTTGAATTTAGCTGTATTGTCTACCAACATATCAATGCGTGGCATAGGGAAATCATATTTCGGACTAGCTTTGTTCAAATCTCTATAATCGACACACATATAAACTTTTCCATTCTTCTTCGAAACATGCACAATATTGGCCACCCATTGCAGATACTTAGAGGTAACAAGAAAACCAACATCATTTATGCACTTCCTCTTTGATCTTCACTGCCATATCAGGATGAGTTCTCCTCAAATTATGCTTGACCGGAGGGCATTCTGGTTTCGACGGCAATCTATGCTCCACAATTTCAGAATCTAACCCAGGCATGTCTTGATAGGACCAAGCAAACTCATCTGAATATTCTCAAAGAAGATCAACCAACCCCTTCTTAATCTCTGAACACAGTTGAGACCCAATCCTGACTTCCTTCACATCATCTTCGGAACCCAAGTTGACTAGCTCAATCTGTTCTTCGAATGGCTGAATATCTTTTTCCTTATGCTTAAGTAGACGAAATAATTCATCAGATACTTCTTCATCATCAGTCTCTTCTTCAACCTCAAACACAGGGAAATCAAAGTTTGGAGAGGGAGTAGGATCATTGTATTCAATGGGTTTGGGAGCCAACCTGCATAATGATTAGATATTTTGATTTTAGAGAAGTGAATTATGATCAAATATTATGCAGATGGACAATTATTATTTATTTATGTTTTTTGTGATTACCATTTTCAGAAAGCAAAAAGTAAAAATAAAACATCATAGATGTGGATGAATCGAATTGTATTTCATTGATGATAATTGAAATGTCTAACAATGTTCACTTCTCCCTTAGGCATAGGAGAAGGATTATGAAAATAAATTACTTAGAGCGGTGAACAATAACAAGAATATCAATAGCAACCCAATTGTTGCAAGTCTTTCCATGCGTCACAAAACTGGCGTAGTCCTCGTCTTCATCAATCTTGATCACATCAGCTGAGTGTTGTTCATTATCATGAATGAACCCTCCATTGCGGAAACTCGGATGCATATCTTCAGCTTTGACATTGAACGACCCTTGTTGAAGTCTCAATCCGGCCCTATTCTTATTCTCAGCAACCTCTATCATGTGACCCCACTGATTAGTGCATCCAACCTTAATAGCTCTATGATCATCCTTGAAAGAAGACATGGGTGCCCTAGCTTTCTTCACTTCAGCAATAGACAAGGCTTGGAACGGAGTTCTAACCTCCTCCTCAGCTTCAACATAGGAAAAGGATGACATATGGCTCACTAAAAGCGCCTTCTCTCCACCAACAACGACAAGCTTTCCGTTCTTCACAAATTTTAACTTTTGGTGCAGAGTGGATGCCACAGCTTCTGCTTCATAAATCCATGGCTTTCCCAATAAACAGCTATAGGCCGGGTGAATATTCATTACTTGAAAAGTAATATGAAAATCACTCGGACCTATCTTGACTGGAAGGTCCACTTCACCAATGACGGTTTGTGAGAACCATCAAATGCTTTAACCATCACGCTATTATACCTCATAGGAGCGCCTTGATAGGAGAGTCTGGAAAGAGTTGACTTCGGGAGTACATTTAAAGAAGAACTGGTGTCAACCAACATATTAGACAGCGCATCCTCCTCGCAGTTCATCGAAATATGGAGTGCCAGATTGTGATTTCTTCCTTCCTTAGGAAGTTCTTCATCACAAAAGCTCAGATTATTGCAAGAAGTGATGTTAGCAACAATGTGGTCAAACTGATCCACTGTAACATCGTGTTCAACATAGGCTTGCTCTAGTACTTTTTGCAATGCTTCTCTGTGTGTTTCATAATTCATTAGTAGAGACAACACTAAAATCTTTGACGGGGTTTGGAGTTATTGCTCCACCACATTAAACTCACTCTTCTTGATTAATCTCAATACCTCATCATCATCATTAGTCTTCAGTTTGCTAGATTCACCAGACTGACACACTGGAGCACTAACTGGATTCATCAGAGGTACATCCACCTTCTTACTGGACGAAACATCATCTACTTCCTTTAGAAAGATCGGAACAAACACACGACCACTACGGGTCACCTTTGTTATATCAGCTATATTCACCACAGAACATGCTACAGGTAACGGAACCTCTTGACCATTCTCCACCATTGTGGCATTATACTGATAAGGCATGACTTTAATAGATGCATACATAACATGGCCCACTAACCGTATAACCAACGAAAATACTGATCTATTGGCGTTGTTGTTGTTATTATTGCTGTTATATTGAATTACTACCTGCTCAAGGGTCTTAAACACCGGAACAATCACATTGACATTATCTATATCCCTTGACTGTTGAATCTGGATTACATTCACGTCCATTAACTTCTGGACATCCTTCTTGATGATCATACACCCACGGGGGTTCATACTACAGATTGCACAACCATCATGGTCGTGCTCACAATCACTGATCAAACACAAAGTTTTATGCATCTCCACCAAGGAACTATAGATACGTTGTACATCGAAGACTGGGAAATTTCCTGGAAAACCATCCACCATATTGACAGAGGCATTACCATGAGCAGGCAACATATTGACTTTCACATTAGGCGCACGGTCCTCAAAGGACACCATTCCACTATTCACGAGCTTTTGTACTTCATATTTCAGCGGGTAGCAATTCTCAATATCGTCGCCAGGGGATCCTTGGTGAAAGGCACAACGGAGTTCAGGTTTGAACCACCATGGAAGTGGCTCGGGAATTTGAGGTGGATTTCTTGGTTGGAGTAGGTTCTTGAGAACCAAAGATGGATACAATTCTGCATATGTCATAGGAATAAGGTCAAAGGAGACCTTCTTCCTCTCAAAACTTTGTTGTTGATTATTGTTGTTGTTGTAGTTGGTTATTTTTTGTGGTTGTTGTTGTTGTTGAATCAGAACAAATTGATTGTTGGAATTGTTGTAAAACACAAGAATTACTGAAGAAACTTGATGTTGATGCTGACACGGTTGAGAACTTCTTTTGATATGAGGCCTCCTCTGCCTCCCCACAGATACTGAGTTGGTTTTCCCTTCCTTCCTTTTGGAAAAACCACTTCCATACTTCTTACTAGATGACACCTCTTCCTTGGGCAGACGTCCTTCTTCTAACCTCATCCCCATATTTACCATTTCAGTAAAGTCATTGGGGGCACTGGAAATCATTCATTCGTAATAAAATGAACTCAGGGTCTTCAAGAAAATCTTTGTCATCTCCTTCTCTTCCAATGGAGGATTAATCTAAGCAGCAAGTTCTCTCCATCTTTGAGCATACTCTTTAAACGTCTCTTTATCCTTCTGAGACATAAACCTCAACTGGTCTCTGTCAGGCGCCATATCCACATTATACTTGTTCTGCTTAACAAAAGCTTCACCCAAATTGTTGAAAGTACGAACACTTGCACTGTCTAGCCCCATATACCATCTTAGAGCAGCACCAGTCAAACTGTCTTGAAAGTAGTGAATAAGTAACTGATCATTATTAGTTTGAGTTGACATCTTTCCGACGTACATGACAAGGTGGCTAAGTGGACAAGTATTTCCCTTATACTTTTCAAATTTAGGGACTTTGAACTTCATCGGGATTTTCACATTCGGTACCAGGCAGAGCTCAACAACACTCTTCCCAAACAAGTCTCTTTCTCTCAGAGTCTTCAAATCTTTTCGCAGCTCAAGGACTTGATCTTTCATTTCATCCATCTTCTCATAAACATCCGGGTCCTCAGATGGCTCAGAATGGTAGATGGTATCCTCGACACGGGGCAAGGTATGAACAACTGGAGGTGGAACAGACATGACCGGGCTAGATGTCAGCATAGAAGCAGAGGTAGGTGCAAATCCTTCAGGCATGAAATTTGGTGGCATTCCCCACGGGAATCCAGCAGGCATAAACGAACCAGATTGAGTAGAAGCAACAGGAACGGTCGAGGTAGCCACCTCGGAGATGACAGTCCTCTAGGGAGGAGTTGCTGGAGTTGGTGAAGACTGATTCTGAACAGCAAGAATAGACTCCATCATGGCAGTCAACCGTGCAATCTCATCCTTCAGATCTCTGTTCTCTTGTTCCAAATGTTCCATAATTCTGGGTTGATTGGCAAGAGTATTATATCAGTGAGTCAACTTGGCTGAAGCTCATAAGCATAACCGATGAGACATCTGGCAGAAGAAAACCTTCTATGCAGATGATGCATGAAATTCAATGTTTTTGATTGTTTTAATTTCAAGGAACATGTTATTTTATTTGCAAAAATATAATAATAATAACAATTTGATTGACCATAAAAATCTCTTTTTATTCATAAAATTTGGAAGGATTACATTGAGTACAATTTCAGAAACCAAAGTACAAATACAAGAGAAAAGGAAACTAATCATCCTAAGGCCCCCCTAGCAACAATGTCAGATGATCTGGCTGCTGGCGCGTACTTCCTTCGGATGCTTCGGATCTCGGTCTCAAAAGATGTCTTCATCTGAGCCTTCTCAAGGACAAGATGATCAATAATCTTCTTCCAAGCACCAGAAGGTTGAGGCATACTAGAGGAAGGTGGACCCTATGGATCTCTCTCTCTCTTTTCACTTCTCGGTCTTCAATAAGTTCAATAAGCGCGTCTTTATCCTTTGACTCAAGCCGTAACTCCTCATGCTTTCAGCTTAAAGCATGGAACCGCTCTTCCCTTATATCTCTCTCTTGCTCCATCTTGGCGAGCGCGTCTTCCAACTCCTCTATATCTTAGTTAGGAAGAGTTGATGGCTCAGCCACAACCAAAGGCATAAGTCTTTTATAAGCATACGACATCTTCAACTCCAAAGCTCTCTTCTTCACCCAAGTAGTGTAAGCTTCCAAGGCTACACAGTTGCACAGACCAAGCTCGAATCTTCCTTTCCTATGCACATTATGCCATGTATGTATCATCTTCTGCTTCAAATGTTAGGGATCTATACCCTCTTGATAAAAAATACCTTCTAACTGAGTGTTAATAGGTTTGTCTCTCCAGGGGAACCCAAGTTGACGACGAGCCAAAGCAGGGTTATAGTTGATTCCTCCTCGTGTACCAATGAGAGGCACATTAGAGAATTCACCACAACTATCAATAATGTCCAAGCTACTCAATCTATAATCATACCAAACAATATCATCATTAGTGATAGACATGAGTCTCTGAGTCCACCGTAGACATTGTTTGTTCTCCAAAAAAGCAAGCGCCTAAGGCAAGTGCAAAATAAACCACTTGTACAAAAGAGGAACACAACACACAATAGTCCCACCACCTTTAGAATTCCTCAAGTTCAAAGAGAAGTACACATCACCCAACATAGTAGGCACATGATTCCCAATCAAGAAGATTCTAATGGAGTTAACATCAACAAAACCATCAATGTTAAGGAACAAAGCCAAACCATAGATGAGTAACACAAAGATGGCTTCAAAAGCGTCCACACTACCGGCTTGAGCAAAGACAGTAGCTTTCCCTATGAGAAACTCGGAAGTCAACCCAAACATTCCTCCTTTCTTCACCCAATGAGCCTTAATCTCAGACTTCTTCAGATGAAGAGCTTCAACTATGATATGAGATTTGAGAATCTCCTCCAATCCACTAAAAGACACCTTGTCAGAAATAAGTATTCCCAAGAGATGGGCATACTCCTCTAACGTAGGCATAAGCTGATAATCGGTAAAAGTGAAGCAATGGTAGAGAGGGTCATAAAACTAAACCAACACACTCAGGAGTCCTTCAACCACATCAGTAGGTAACACAAAAAGAAGCTTCCCATGACTTTGCTTGAAGTCCAAGGGATCTAATATAAAGGATGACAACTTCCTTAGCTCTTTCAAATCAGGACATCTGAAACTGTACTTCTTAGTGTTCCTTCGTCCACAATCCATGGTCTGAAAATATTTGCAAATAAGACCTTAGTTCCTTAAAGTTATTTTTGTGTGATGAAAGTCATGATGCGCATGAATGCATGAATGCAACAATTATAAACAAGGGATCACACACAAGGCAAACACAAACAAAGGTCATGGGATGAATCAAGTCATTGTCAAGATCAATCATCCATTTTAGTGGATTATGGATCAACCAAGAATCAAAGGGTTTGTTGTGAGTCACGAGCATGGAGTCAGGTTAAGAACTATCCACAAGGAGTGTACTAAGGATAAAAGCCTGTGATCATGTTCTAAAAAGTTCCCAGAGTCTTAATTCCATCTATCGGATATTATAGGTTAGGATGACTGACTCATCAACCCATAATATTCTCAAGAAAAACTCGTCTAAGTGTAGTATCGCGTAACAACTGTTATCAAGTCTACACCTGAACAGTCTCCACACTACGTCCTAAATAGGCCAAGTTGGGTTAAATGTTCTACGGTTCTCAGCTTCTCGAACCCCAAATCCGAGAGAGTAATGCCTAACCACAAATGACTTGTGTGACATTAGTAACTCTAAAAGGGTCTCCACTGAGTAGATGGATTTCAAGCCAACTTGTTAAGGACTACTCCACACAAGTCAAACATGACTATACCATCTTCCTATCTTAATTGCACTCAAGTTCATGTTAGAACTTATCTCACCACTCAGAGATCACCAAGCATAACAAGCAGATTATATCACAAAAATAAGTATACAAACATCAAATATACAATTATATACACATAAAAAAGTAGGCTAAACCCACTGAGGACTACTCCCCAGCAGAGTCGCCACTTAATTTCTATAGCGGTAAATTCATGACCATCAAGTTATGGATAAGCTTAACGTCAATAAAACCAGAGTCGCCACCGCGTTTTTATTGTGTCCAAAGGAAAAGGGAAAAGTACAAACAAAACCCAAAGATAAGAAGTTTTCAAATCAAAACTAATAAAATGCTAGAGATTACACGTAAGGGGGTTAGTTACACAGAGGGAAGGTGCTAGCACCCAAAGTGTCCTAGGTACTCCTAGGGAGCCGTTTTTTATGTGTCTATGTGTTTTGGTATAAAATATGTTTGAGAAAAAATAGAGTATGGGGATGAGAAAAGAATTCATTGATCATATTTTTATGTTTGACAAGATCTTCGGACTTGTGCCGATGTACCAACATAAAAATGAGGGATCAAAATCTCGTAGTTCGTGGTATCAATTTAAAAGTGAGTAGGTTTCTTTTAATCAAAATTTAAGTTTGAAAGAGGCATAATGGGCCCAAAAGTTTGAATGAGTGGTCAGTTCTTTTTGTCTTTTGAAATTTTAAGTCAATATCATTATGTTCATTTACAAATTTGATTAAGAAAAGATTTCAAAATTCATTGGCATAAGGCCAAAGTTTCTAATTTTTGCAATAAAGTCTAAGTTTTGAAATCACATGCAAAGAAAGTTCTTGAAAAGGGGAGAGAGATTTTGAAATTTAAGAAATGAGAGAAGATGAAGAGGCTATCCTAAGCATAAAAATAAAAGTTAAGAGTTGAAAAGATCTGACAAATGGGATGCAATCCAACAGACAAGAATGTCATATAGAAAACCCACTTTCCCTTTGGACTTTGAATCAAGCAATAATTAGCAAGCAGTTAGCAATATGAAGAGCAAGACATCAAATAAAGATGACCACATCCAAACAAGCAAGTCCATAGCTAACAGTCTTCTTTGTCTTCTCGTGTATCAGATGAAATACTCCTTGATTTTCATTCAGAATAAGGTATTAGGCATGAGATCAAAATAACAGTTGCATCAAGACCATGGAGCATATGAACTCAAGTGGATCCAATTACTTGCATCAGATGAAAACCCAAATCACAATAACTTGGTCTCAGAAATGTTGGCATTGGCCAAATCCTTTTGCATATGGAATGTTCCCTAATTTTATGTCCAAAAGTTCGGATCAAACCCAACAGTCCACACAAATATTTTTTTGGGTTTTTTGTTGTTTATTAAGTATTTTAAGGTCCTAATACCACAAACACAAACAAAATACACAAACAAATATATACAATCACAATATATCGCTCAAATGAGCAAAGTGAAAATGACATAAACATAAATAAGTTAAATGATGTATAAATGGAAATGAATGGCAAATAACTTGAAATTAAATTGCATAAAGTAAATGACTTGAAAGTAAAGCAAAGTTAATAATAGTTAGTGTTAGTCAAAGTTAATTAAATGTTAGTGGAGTTTTGCTTTTTAATTGATTAAGTCATTCGTTGGAGAACACTCAACCATATATTCACAAGCATGGATCCTTGAATCAAGACATCTTCCAAAGGAAGGAAAAAAGGCCAAGTTTCCATCTAATACCATGAAAGATGGGAGACTTACAATCTCACTTGCTAGAATGCTATGCCTTTGGGGTCAAATTTAGCTCTATGTTAAGCAATCGTAATTGGACTTATGTAGAAGTCACAACTATCTGAGGTCGGGCAATAAAAATTTAGGTGCTAATGCATGTTAGATATTTGGTATAATGAACCAAACTCCTAAAGCATACCATACACTAAAAGAAAAAAGATCAAAGGGTGGACATATCTCATCCATACTTGTATTGGTTCATCTAATACAAGGTTATTGATGAACCAATTAGCCTTAGGATTTGGAGATTTCATTGGTCAATGAAAGGGATGGGAAAGAATGGGATTGAAGATGAAGAGGAAAGGGAGATGAGTGAAACACAAATTGGTCATGGGAGGAATTTTATCAAATTAAAATCATTCATTCATTTTGGGAGATGAAATGTATATTTCATCAATCCCCTAAATCCAATTATTTTAACTTAACAAAAGTCAAATCAACTTTGACCAAGGCCCAAACACATAGTCAAACATCACAAGTCAATAAAAATGGCTCAACATAATTTTTACATAATTAATCAATTAAAAATCAAATTAAAGATGCATTTAAATCCAATTTAATTTGGTCAAAACCTAAAATCTCTTCAAAACACCAAATAAAAGACCAAGAGATTTATCCTAGGTCAAACAAGATCAAAGGACCTTAGACCAACAATTTCATGATTTTTGAAAAGTCGGGAGTATTTTTAAGCAATTAAAACTATGCACAAAAACTATTAATTCATAAAAAATATAAAAATTAATCCAAAAAATAATTTTAATTCAGAAAATGAAAGAGGAAAATATTTAAAGATTTTTGGTGAAAGTCCCATATTTTTTAAATTAAAAATGAAATTAATATGAATTAATCAAAATAAGTGGATTAAATGAAAAATCAGAAAATAAAATAGAATTCAAAAAAACAAGGCCCATTAGATCTCCCTCATTAATTGAGATGGTAGATCTGATGGCCACGCACGCGTTATCCACGATAGACCAAGTCAAACGCGCCACACCAATGGTAATCAGAACCAAGGCCCAAGATTAAAACATTTTGAATGGATCTGTTGGTTGAGAGGCGTGACAACACACCACCGGAGCTAGGGCTCCGGTCTTCTTCTCCGGTGGACCTCACCGGACTGGTCCATCATCACCAAAATGAAAAACAAGGACATGGATTTAAAGAAAAAATGCTCATGAGTTCGAATCTGGCCTCAATTTTCTCCAATTCGAAGTATATAAAAAGATAAAGGGATTTGAATTTTGAGGATCATGAACTGAGTTGCTTCGATTTAACCTCAAAGCAACTCAATCTTATTGCCTACATTAGTAGGACTTAAGCCAACCAAAAATCACAAAGAACAGTGAAGAATTGAGGGAGAATCAAAGAGATGAAAATTCTGAAAAATTACCTTTGAGGGAGCTTCAGCCTTGCTTGATCTTGATTTTAATTGTGCTTGGCTTTGTTTCAGAAGCTTGTAGGAAGTGATTAAGATCAGAAAATGGCTTGGACTATTGGAGTTTCAATCTCAAAATAGAATGAGATTTGAAGCTCGATTTTCAAATGAAAACCTTCAAGATTATCCTTTAATGGAGAGGGTTTGGATTGCAGGTTCAAAGCTTGGGCATGAGGTCCTCAATTCTGAGCATGATGGGTTGTATTTATAGGCCATGAGATTCATTTTCACACAATTCCAAATTTTGCCAAATTTAGCAATTCACCTTGCATGCTTGCATGGGTGTGTGATAGGCCCATCAAGTGATGTATTCAGGTCCAAAGTTGCTTGAGAATCATGCTGAAATCATGTCATGTGGCCATGCATTTGTGTTTGAAATGTGGAAGTGAAAATCATCCAATTGATCATTTGAAAAGAACCCATGCGCAAGTCCTTCATTCTTTGGCCAAATGAGATGATCTTAGACTTTTTGGAAAGGTGAGATCAAGGGGAAAAACTTTCATGTTGACCAATTTTTAATTTGAAGCTTGGATCATGATAAATTTTGAGGTGGAATTTTGGAAAATCAAACATGTTTAAAAGTTTTCTAAGTACCAAGTCAAATGTTCACTTCTTCCACCTTGAATAAGTTTTTCTATAGACTTCAAATGGAAATAGTTCCTCAATAAAAGTTGTATATATTTAAAACCTATTCAATTTAGTCACAAATTTGACCTCATTTGGATTTGGCATAAAGGAGTTATGCATTTTAGAAGTTGAGGAAAATCACTTGTTCAATGGTAATGGTCCAAAGTGACCTATAATGTTTCCTCTTGGAACATGCACTTGCAAGTTGAATTTGAACTTCATACAAACATAAAAGTTGAAGTAGACATCTTGAATTTGATCATGGAATTCTAATGGCTTTTATCTCATATAAATTGAGCAAGTTATGGTCTTGGGAAGTTGATCTCCAAACTAGGGTTCAAACAAAATAACCTATAATCGTTTACCATTAAAAATGAATTTCCAAGGCAAATTGGCTCTTGACTTCAACATGAAAGTTGTTTGGAATTTCATTTTTAGTAAATTTGATCTTGAAATGATTTTCATATGACAAATATTATAGGAGATATGGTCTAGGGAACCCGATTTTTGACTAGTTGATTTCCTCTGGTCAACCATTATGAACCATCTTGCTAGCTTGAAATTATCTTGATATTTTGGACTCATGGAGGATAATATATGCATAATATGATGTAATATGAAGTATCCCTTGAAATATTTGACCAAATGTTGAAGAATCTTGTTGAGGAAATCACACAAGATATCTAGATGAATTAGGGTTTCCAAGGCTAACAAACTTCAAACTCTTGATGAATTCTTGGTCAAAATGACATATGAAGATCATGGGGATCCATATATGATGTCTAGAGTCAATGTGAATCATTTATTGATTGAATTCCTTGCATTGATGGTCTTATACCTTAGATATGAGCTTGATATAGCATGGGTGAATACACACTACCTACAAAACAACAAACTATACATTGACATATTTTTGGTATTTTGGTTAGTAAATAGTGAAGGACAAAGTATGATACAATTAAGATGTTCTTGGTGACCTCTCCCAATGCCAGCCCAATGAATGAGGGGCAAGGAGGATGCCAAGGTGTGATCCCAAAGCCAATGCATATGATGAGGTAACATGAGGGATCTTAGGGTCAAAATTGGGGTCTTACAACGGCCAACATAGGAAACCCAAACATTCAGTTTGTAGATATGTCAAGTAGTAATAAGATAAGTAATGCCTCCTCTCGAGCTGAAGTAATAAACTCAAAAATATTGGAGGTGTCTCATTTAGTTGTGAGGTATCCTTTTGTAGATCTTATATATATTATTGGTAATTTTGATGTTGTGTGGATTTCAAGTGAGAATGTTGAAGAGTCTAAAGGTATTTATGATGTAGAAAATTTCAAGATGAATGTGGAGAAAGAGAAGGAAAATAAACCTTTTTCGAATTTTTATTAGAAAATTTGGTCGTGGCTTTGCTTACAATGAGGCGCACCAAATAGAGAACTCCTATGGAGGCTTAGGTCCATCTTCTAATTGGATGGTTTCCCGTGTAGACATCAGTAAGAGATTATGCAGTCTTTTTGATGGGTGTAAGTTTCCCTTCCATGAATTTATGTTCTCTAAAATGCATTTCGGACTTCCCTTCAACGAGTTTGAAATTGAGATTATAACTCATTTAAATATCTCTCTTTCACAACTCTACCTGGTAAGTTGGGCTTATGTCAAGGTATTCTAGTCCTAGTGTGAAAATGGGAATAATATCCTCTATTTAAAAATCTTTTTCCAAATTTTCAATGTATAACGTACCCCAACCACAGAGGTGCATGGCTAATGCTTAATTTCCTTCATACAAGTGAAGAAAATGTTTGAACTTTTATGGACAGTTTCAAAATAGAGACTAATTGGTCACTCCATTTCAGTCGCGAGGCCCATGAGTGTTTATATACATTGTTGAAGGCTCCAATGGGTGATAAAGACTTTCCATCATGATGCACCTTATCTTTTCCTCCAACTTCTTCGATGGATTTGAAATGTGTGGACAAGTTTCCTAAGCACTGGATGAACAATCACTTTTTAGAGGTTTTGGGCACATAATCCTTCAAATTATGTGATATGTCTCCACAAGATGAGGGTTTGAATATAGGGCTTGTTGCATGTCCTTCCGATGGTCAGGCACCAAGACAAAAAGAGGCGGTATATAGAAACTCGGTTGTTAGTAGAAGCAGCCCCAAAAAAAGAAGGGCAAAGAATATTTAATGAGTATATGACTTTTACATTATGTCTTAATTTTAGTATTGCTTGATTTCCTTTGCGTATTTGGTGTTCTCTTTGTCGTGTGAATAACATATGTATCTTTATTACCTGATTGAAATGAGGAAGGGTCTCAACAAAACCATTCCCCTCCTATGCCTCCGCCTCCGGAGCAGACAATGGTGTTAGACTATGGCACGGATCTAGAAGGGGGGGGGGGGGGGGGGTTGAATAGATCCCAATTAAAATTTGAGTCGGCGCTACCAATTAAAAATTGGTTTTGAAAATTTGTTTTAAGTGCGGAAGAGGCCGAGGAAAATATAGTCTAAAACGAACTGTTATTGGAAAACCGGATATGCGTCTAGCCTATGGATTAGTGATAATGTAGAATAAGAATCACTACACTAGTCACACTATCAATGATTTATTTCACTTGCTAGGATTCCTAGTTCCAATGATTCAAAGAGCAAACCAAACTAGATACACAACTAAGATAATTTTGGTTTAGGCAAATTATCAAACACTTGGTGTGCAAAAACACTCCAAGTGGTATTTATGTTGAGTAAGTGATTCCAATTAGTCTAGTACAATATTTTATTGTACTTTGGATTCAGAAATAGAGTTTTAACTTCTTACTCAATTAATATCAAGGTTTGATAAAGTGCTTATACAAAAATCACTTATTTTTAAGCCAAAAACAAATATGCTGAAAAATAGAGAAGACAAAGATTTGATGAGGCAGTTCCCCCGTCGTCCTCGCTTCGGGGTACGTCTGCCCTCAATTCTAAAACTAGAATTGAGATTGCTTTAATAGATATCACCTGTTGAGTATAACAGTTTATACAAGGATTGATAAGCAAATATACAACAAAATTCTCAAGACGTTGAATGTTGCTTCCACTCCTTGTTCCTTGATTCAAGGTGAATCAAGTCCTTCGATTGTTGTTAATAGACTTCCGATTCCAACCCCTTTGTTGAATAACCCTCAGTTCTTCAAACCCTCGGCCCGCCTGATCTCAACTACAACAAATCGAACCCGAAATCTTCCCTTTAATATCACTGAATCCGCTACTAGATTGATCAAGACTTCCTCTTCTCAATCACCTTCGCTCAGCTGAAAATTGATGAAGAATTCGTCCAAAAACCCCCAAAATCAAACCAGTCTTGGAGGACAAAACCCTAAAGGTTTTATTCAAGAAAAAACCTGTCGCAAGCTTCAACCCGAACTGGATTCCCCAATCTCGGCTTCGAACGTTATCACCTTTAATCAATCACAAAGCACTTCAAAAATGGTTGTGTGTAATTGATGTGTTGTGAGATATTGAAGATGAAGATGAAGAATCTTGGACACCTATTTCACTTTTTCTTGTTCTTTGTACACTTGAATCAATTTTGTCAAATGTTAGTTGATACAAGTAACTAAACTTCTATTTATAGTAACAAACCAACCAACCCACTTAACAGCTTTTCAAACAGAGTGGGAAATGCTTAAAATTTGAATTTGCGCACGAATGGTCGACCATAGCAGGTCTATGCGTCGACGCATAGCCTGCAGTTTTGGACAGACTGAAAAACACATCAGTATGCGTCGACCATAGGTCGGCGTGCGCTGAACCGTGGTTCATGCGCTGACCCCTGCGGTCGACTCAAGCCTTTTGTGCGCTGACCCGTGAGGAAATGCACTATGTTATGCGCCGACCCTACGGTCGACTCAAACCCTGCAAATCTGCAAAAATTCAGATTTTTGTGGTTTTCATGCATTTTGTCATGACCATATTTTATCCATATATGTTGTATGAAATATAACAGTTTAGATGAGCATAGAAAATGATATGATAGGTGATATGTTGCATTTGTTTTTGTAGAGGTGGAATCGACAATGCCGATTCATCCATGGTGGTCATTTGTCATCATCGAAACTTATGATCGTATGTTGTATGACAGTTTGCCCTTACATACTCCCCCTTTTTAATGATGACAACCTGTGTGAAACCAAAAAAAAACAACATGCAAGATTTACACGCACTCCCCCTTTCTTTTGTAATCTAAGGCTGACTGCAAAACAAACTGTTAGTTGTGAATATCTTGGCTTGGCTTTGGTACATGCTCTTCTCCCCCTTTGACAACATCAAAAAGAGAAAGAGATCTATTATTCAACATAACATGATATTCAACAGGAGATAACGAATCATATAACAATACCACACCAAATATTATTACTGAACAAAGTGAAAAGGAGATAACATTAAACTAGATTAACATACGAGCATAACAAATAATAAGTTCAGTCAAACAACAAAAGTACAGATGCACATGCAGTTTTATGCCCTAATGGCCTCGTCCTCGACCGAAACAACCATCCGTTATTTGGTCAGCAACACTACTTAGATACTTGAGGCCCACATCGACGGACTGCTCCTGTCGTTCAAATGTTTCGGTGAATGCTGCATACCGTTCATTCATGCTGGTTGAGAGACTATCGAGCCTCTCATTTTGTGCTTGAAGCTGGCTGCTTATATGAGCATAGCGCTCATCCTGAGTTTGTATGAATGATTGTTAAGCCAGCTGCATATCTCGCATCATGTCTAAAAGTACAGAAGAATTTTCTTGCTGCAGAGGAGACGGTGGAGATTCTTCAGCACCATATTGATACGGCTGATAGAATTGGCGTTGTGTTGACCAGCCCATATGTTGCCATTCACCCCAACCACCACGGTTGGGGGCATCTTCTTCAGTCGAATAGGTATTCTGAACCCAAGCGGTGTTTGTGTAGTCGTGTGTGTCTGCTTGTGGAGGACTATCGTGCTGCTCAAATTCTTATCCTGCTCCTTCTTCTTCGTTTTCCTCTTGGTCTTCTTCTTCACTTTCATCATATTCTTCAACACTCGTAGGAACATACCCCCTGAGAACAAATTTGTATGTTCTCCGCTCATCACACCAAAAGTATCCCATCATAGAGAGAGTTTTTGGGCTGAATTCTTTATCTGAGGAAATGGAGGTATACAGAAAGGACGGATAATCAACGTCGGCTGCAGTAAGAACCTCTTGAATAAAAGATCCATAAGCAAGAGCAGTGCCTCATCCGGAGTCTCGTAAACTGAACATCCTACTAGCAATATAGTAGGGCCAATTTATTTTGCGCTTATTCTTCAGGATATATATGAGATGAACCTCAGCCTGTTCAACTCGGGAAAGGCCACCCTTCTTAGGCCGCAGGATGCGTGACACAATCCACTGGAGAATGCGCTCACCTGTTTTCAGCTTGCCGGCAGTGACAGTTCGTGGGAACGCATCACTGTTCACAATGTGGTCTGGGTAGGGTCGTTTTAGCATAGCATTCAAAGCGCTCTTAAACTCATATCCTTCTATTGTGTGAGAATTAGTTACCTCAGCAGGAGGATTTTCATCAGCAGCCAATGTCAGATCAAAATATTTATTCCAAACAACAGACTTAAAAGATACCTTTCTTGTGCCGATCCTGGAGTGAAACTTTTGACCACGAAATTTGTCATGAAGGCAAGTGTAGAACACACGAACCAGGTCTTCGTTATATTTGGCATTGCATTCCAGGAATTTGACAATACCGTGATATTGTAGCAGAGTCAGGATTTCTACGAGATGCATGCGTTCTGCTGTGAGTTTGTAGAATGCATGTTGCCTCACAACTCCTCTTTTACCAATGTCTTTGTTGAAGGTGTCGACAAGAGCCGGTGGAACTAATGATACAGCGGTAATGGGTAAGGAGGCATAAGATGATTCCCTTGATCTCTTACCGGTACGTCTGCGGGATGAGGAAGCCATGGGTAATGATTCTGAAGCTTTTTGTGAGGGTAGAGAGTGAAGGTTGGTGTAAGATTTTGAGAGTGATTTGCAAGAAGGAGGTTTGCCCTTTTTATAGATGAAGATTTAGGGTTTTGGGAAGAGGAGAGGCCAAGAGACAATAGGCACTAGGTAGATGCAACTCACAATGTAGTGGGTTGAATGCACACTTAATGAGAATTTGAAATGTAAATGCATGGGAAGTTTGAACGTTTTCTGCAGAGGAAAACTGATTTTTCGTGCGATGCGTCGACCATACCCTCTGCATGCATCGACGCATACTGTTTGAATTTTGTGAAAAAAGAATGTTTTTAAGGTGTGCGTCGACCATTGCCCTGTTATGGTCGACTCATACAGGCAAATTTTGCAGTTTTTCACTGTTATGCACATATGCTCACATGTTTGATGCATAAATAGAATGCCACACAACATTAAACATCCAAACAGATATGGTATAAGAAACAAGTCATATATATATACAATATTATCATGTAATACAACTATTTAACCATGAAGGTTGGGAGAGAGAGAAGGGTAAAGGAACAATATCACCTCGATGCCGGAATAACTTGATGAACAATATACTTGTGCTTGCAACAACATTAACTTGTTAGAAGTACAAGACTATAGTGTTAAATGAAATAAGATAAAGCAAGCAATTTATGATGCCCGTTCCGAGATGTCGAGAATACCAAGTTCTCGACGAATATGAAAGAAAGGCTCAGTAGCTAGCGGCTTTGTGAAAATGTCCGCTAGTTGATTTTTAGTGTTAACATGTTCAAATACAACATCACCTTTCTCTACATGATCCCGAAGAAAGTGGTGTCGAATTTCGATATGTTTGGTGCGAGAATGCAACATAGGATTTTTGGTAAGATTAATGGCACTTATATTGTCATAGAAAATGGGAATACGTTCGAGTTTGAGATTAAAATCCAATAATTGTTGCTTAACCCATAGGATTTGAGCACAACAACTACCGGCGGCAACGTATTCGGCTTCGGCGGTTGACAAAGCAACTGAAACTTGTTTCTTGCTATGCCAACTGACCAAGGAATTTTAAAATAGATGACAAGTACCACTAGTGCTTTTCCTATCCGATTTGCAACCGGCAAAATCGGAATCAGAGAAACCTACCAATGAGCAATCATTACCTTTGGAATACCATAGTCCATACTTCGGAGTACCGGATAGGTATCGAAGTATTCGTTTGACAGCTTTTAGATGGGATTCCTTGGGACATGATTGATATCTTGCGCACATACACACGCTAAACATAATGTCGGGACGAGAAGCAGTAAGATAGAGAAGTGATCCAATCATACCTCTATACCTTTTTACCTCTACGTCCTTACCGTTTTCATCTTTATTCAAGTTTGTACATGTTGGCATGGGGGTGTCAATGGCCTTGGCTTTTGCCATGTCAAATCTCTTGATAAGGTCCAAACAATACTTTGTTTGACTCACGAATGTTCCTTCTTTGAGTTGTTTAATTTGCAAACCGAGAAAGTATGTGAGCTCCCCCATCATACTCATCTCGAATTCACCCTGCATAAGATCCGAAAACTCTCTCACGAGATTCATATTAGTAGACCCAAATATAATATCGTCAACATAAATTTGTACTAATATCAAGTTCTTTCCTTGACGTTTAATAAAGAGGGTTGTGTCAACCTTTCCTCTTGAGTAACCTTGATCAAGTAAAAATTTACTTAGTCGCTCATACCAAGCTCTAGGAGCTTGTTTGAGACCATATAAAGCCCTTTTTAGTTTGTAAACATGATCGGGATACTCATGAGATTCAAAACCCGGAGGTTGTGCGACGTAGACCTCTTCATTTATGTAACCGTTAAGGAATGCACTCTTAACATCCATTTGGAATAGTTTAAAGTCTTTCGCACAAGCGAAGGCAAGGAGAAGGCGTATAGCCTCGGGTCGGGCAACCGACGCATAAGTTTCCTCATAGTCGATGCCTTCCTCTTGGTTATACCCTTGCGCTACTAAACGCGCCTTGTTACGGGTTATTACCCCGTTTTCGTCCAACTTGTTCCTAAACACCCATCGGGTGCCGATTACTCGATGACCTCGCGGAGGAGGGACAAGGTCCCAAACCTCATTTCTAGTGAACTGATTTAGTTCCTCCTGCATTGACAAAAACCAGTGTTCATCGAGTAGGGCTTCTTTAGGGTTTTTAGGTTCCATTTGTGAAACGAAAGCGAAGTGATAACAAAAATTACTTAGCTTCGATCGAGTTGTAACACCCTTTGAGATATCTCCGAGAATGTTGTCAATTGGATGGTCTTTGGGAGACTTCCAAGCTTGAGGGAGATCATCGTTTGAAGGCGGATGAGCTACCTCGGTTTCCTCATGGTGTACATCTTTATCCTCCTCAACTTTGACTTTGTCGGGTTGATCAATCCCCGGCTCGCCACCCTTGAGTATGTCTTCCGTAGATGTACCTGCACCATGAACAACACTACCCTTTCCGATGTTTCTCGGATATGATTCGTCAAAAGTGGCATGTACAGACTCTTCCACAACAAGTAATTGTTTATTATATATTCTATATGCTTTACTCGATTGAGAGTATCCGAGGAAGATACCTTCGTCGAGCTTGGAATCGAATTTGCCCAAGTTTTCCTTTCCATTATTTAATACAAAAATTTGCAACCGAAAACATGTAAGTGAGAAACATTTGGTTTTCGCCCTTTTAAAAGCTCATACGGTGTTTTATTTAGAATGGGGCGAATGAGCACCCTATTCAAAACATAACACACCGTACTAATGGCGTCGGCCCAAAAATATTTCGGTAAACCACTTTCGTTAATCATTGTTCTTCCCAATTCTTCCAAAATTCGATTTTTACGCTCCACAACCCCATTTTGTTGAGGAGTACGTGGAGCGGAGAAGTTATGATCGATACCATGGTTACCGCAATATTCTTCAAATAAATGGTTTTCGAACTCACCCCCATGGTCGCTTCTAATTGAAACAATGTTTGTATTTAATTTATTTTGGGAAAGCTTAGCAAACCTTTCAAAGGCGGAGAACGTATCGCTCTTGCTTACTAAAAAGATAGTCCAACAAAATATAGAAAAATCGTCCACTATTACGAAACCGTAATAATTTCCTCCTAGACTTTTAATCCTAGACGGCCCAAATAAGTCCATATGAAGAAGTTCGAGAGGTCTCGTTGTTGAAACGATATTTTTGGATTTAAATGAGATCCTCGTTTGCTTCCCTTTTTGACAAGCATCACAAAGGTGATCCTTGGTGAACTTTATTTTGGGGAGACCTAAGACTAGATCTTTTGAGACTACTTTATTTAGTAAGTCAAAGTTAACATGTGCTAAACGCCTATGCCATAACCATGAATCTTCACTCATTGTTACAAGGCATTTGTCACTTGTTAACGATACTTCGTTCAAGTCTAACATATAGACATTATTAACTCGCAAGCCATTAAACATACTCTTCTTATCATTATTATATACAATTTTGCAACAATCTTTTGAAAAAGATACATTGTATCCTTTGTCACATAATTGACTGATGCTATGTAGATTGTGTTTAAGACCTTCGACAAGCAATACATCAGAAATAGTAGTGGAAGAAGGGTTACCTACACTACCTTTACCTAGTATTGCTCCACGGTTGTTGTCACCATAGGTTACATATCCTTTCTTCTTAGTCATGAAGTCAATGAAGAGTGATATGTCTCCTGACATGTGCCTTGAGCATCCACTATCGAGAACCCATCTTCTCTCGGTGGTCTCGAGGCATTGTACCTATGGAAATGCAATTAACACGAGAAGGTACCCAATGGCTTATTGGGTCCTGAATGGTGAGTAACGAAATGGTTGCATTTGGGCAGCCATTGATAAATGCCTTTAGGAACTAAGAATCTCCTAAACCTGCATTTAGCAATGGAGTGGCCTTTCTTGCAACAATAAAGACAAGAGAAATTTACATTTTGATTGCCTTTGCTATCTTCATCCTTTATAACATATTTATATTTTTGATATGGATTAACCATACTTTTTCGAAAGTTTAATTTATCGATTGCAAAGGTAATCTTGGGCTCAAGAGCCTTGTCAAGTTTGGCCTTTAGGTTTCTTACTTCACCTTGCCAAATATAACAAGTATCACACCCATAGTTAATTATTGTATTTCTAAGGTCCTCACAACCTGCTTTTGTGATTTCTACCATAAAAGCTTTGAGTGCCTCAAGTTTCCTTTCGGATTCTCGAATTTTTTGTTCCAAATGGATAAAAATTTGGTTATTTGAGGCAAGCCTTTTAAAGGCCTCTTTAGCTTCACAGTGTAAAGTATCAAATGCAGCTTATAATTCATGATGAGATATACTAGAGGATTTTTCATATTTAGCATGTCGTACCTGTTTCTTTTTGTTCTTTTGATGAGCAGAGAGGCATAGGTTTGCAGCTTCATCTTCATCACTAGAACTTTCATCATCGGAGGAGTCGCTATCGCTTTCCCAAGCTATGTATGCTCTCCTTGGCTTTGATGATTTCTTGTGTGATTTGTATGATTCCTTTTCCTTTGTCTTCTTGTTCATCGGACAGTCCGGTTTGTAATGACCGGGCTTCCCACAAGTGTAGCACGACCCTCTAGTCTTTTTGCCTTTTGAGTCATCATCTTTAGAGTACCTCGATTGTTTCCGGAAGTTTACCAAGTTCTTCTCGGAGTGTTGGATGCCGTTCTTTCTCACGT
This sequence comes from Lathyrus oleraceus, assembly GCF_024323335.1. Classification (NCBI taxonomy): domain Eukaryota; kingdom Viridiplantae; phylum Streptophyta; class Magnoliopsida; order Fabales; family Fabaceae; genus Lathyrus; species Lathyrus oleraceus. The sequence continues at coordinate 315,427,826 of NC_066580.1, forward strand.
AACGATTGTAACGTTTAACGAACAACCCCATATCTTCGCTCTTATCCTCTTCTTCTTCGTCGCTCGAGGAATAATCACTTTGCTATTTTGCTTGAGACTTCGAGGAGGAAGTCTTAAGAGTTATAGATCTCTTTTCGCTCACCTTTGTTTTGTCCTTCTTTTCTTTCTTTTCGTGTTGTTCTAGGCTCAAGAGTACTTGTTCGTGCTCTTGTAGTTTGCCAAATAATGTTGTCAAGTCTAATACGGTAAGATCATTTGCTTCTTTGATGGAGGTCACTTTTGGCTGCCATTCCCTGTTAAGACATCTCAAGATCTTATTAGTAGCAACATCATTGGAAACCGGCCTACCTAATGAATGTAATCGATTGATGAGATGAGTAAATCTCTTTTGTATGTCAGCAATGGTTTCCCATTACTCCATGAAAAAGAGATCAAACTCTTATGTTAGTGTGTTGATTCTTGCCAACTTAACATCGTTCGTCCCCTCATGGGCGATTTGTAGTGAATCCCACATGGTCTTAGCAGTAGGACAATGGGATACACGATAGTATTCATCTACACCTAATGAGGAGATTAGGATATTTTTGGCTTTCCAATCATAATTGTATTTCTTTTCATCATCATCGGTCCATTGTGCTTCGGGCTTTGGCACTAATTCATCATTCTCATTGGTCATGGTTATTTCAATTGGACCATTGAGAATAACGTTCCATATTTTTCTATCTATGGAATTTATGTGCACCCGCATACAGTCTTTCCAATAACTATAATTTTCACCATTGAAAACGGGAACTCTATTATAAGCCCCTTTAGGTTTGTTAGCCATTTTCTATCAAAGTTATATTTTGAAGCACGGAGTGAACCGGTGCTCCTGATACCACTTGTTAGACTATGGCACGGATCTAGAAGGGGGGGGGGTTGAGTAGATCCCAATTAAAATTTGAGTCGGCGCAACCAATTAAAAACTGGTTTTGAAAATTTGTTTTAAGTGTGGAAGTGGCCGAGGAAAATATAGTCTAAAACGAACTGTTATTGGAAAACCGGATATGCGTCTAGCCTATGGATTAGTGATAATGTAGAATAAGAATCACTACACTAGTCACACTATCAATGATTTATTTCACTTGCTAGGATTCCTAGTTCCAATGATTCAAAGAGCAAACCAAACAAGATACACAACTAAGATAATTTTGGTTTAGGCAAATTATCAAACGCTTGGTGTGCAAAAACACTCCAAGTGATATTTATGTTGAGTAAGTGATTCCAATTAGTCTAGTACAATATTTTATTGTACTTTGGATTCAGAAACAGAGTTTTAACTTCTTACTCAATTAATATCAAGGTTTGATAAAGTGCTTATACAAAAATCACTTATTTTTAAGCCAAAAACAAATATGCTGAAAAATAGAGAAGACAAAGATTTGATGAGGCAGTTCCCCCGTCGTCCTCGCTTCAGGGTACGTCTGCCCTCAATTCTAAAACTAGAATTGAGATTGCTTTAATAGATATCACCTGTTAAGTATAACAGTTTATACAAGGATTGACAAGCAAATATACAACAGAATTCTCAAGACGTTGAATGTTGCTTCCACTCCTTGTTCCTTGATTCAAGGTGAATCAAGTCCTTCGATTGTTGTTGATAGACCTCCGATTCCAGCCCCTTTGTTGAATAACCCTCAGTTCTTCAAACCCTCGGCCCAGATGATCTCAACTACAACAAATCGAACCCGAAATCTTCCCTTCAATATCACTGAATCTGCTACTAGATTGATGAAGACTTCCTCTTCTCAATCACCTTCGCTCAGCTGAAAATTGATGAAGAATTCGTCCAAAAACCCCCAAAATCAAACCAGTCTTGGAGGACAAAACCCTAAAGGTTTTATTCAAGAAAAAACCTGTCGCAAGCTTCAACCCGAACCAGATTCCCCAATCTCGGCTTCGAACGTTATCACCTTTAACCAATCACAAAGCACTTCAAAAATGGTTGTGTGTAATTGATGTGTTGTGAGATGTTGAAGATGAAGATGAAGAATCTTGGACACCTATTTCACTTTTTCTTGTTCTTTGTACACTTGAATCAATTTTGTCAAATGTTAGTTGATACAAGTAACTAAACTTCTATTTATAGTAACAAACCAACCAACCCACTTAACAGCTTTTCAAATAGAGTGGGAAATGCTTAAAAACTGATTTTGCGCACGAACGGTCGACCATAGCAGGTCTATGCGTCGACGCATAGCCTGCAGTTTTGGACAGACTGAAAAACACATCAGTATGCGTCGACCATAGGTCGGCGTGCGCTGACCCGTGGTTCATGCGCTGACCCCTGCGGTCGACTCAAGCCTTTTGTGCGCTGACCCGTGAGGAAATGCACTATGTTATGCGCCGACCCTACGGTCGACTCAAACCTTGCAAATCTGCAAAAATTCAGATTTTGGTGGTTTTCATGCATTTTGTCATGACCACATTTTATCCACATATGTTGTATGAAATATAACAGTTTAGATGAGCATAGAAAAGGATATGATAGGTGATATGTTGCATTTGTTTTTGTAGAGGTGGAATCGACAATGCCGATTCATCCATGGTGGTCATTTGTCATCATCGAAACCTATGACCGTATGTTGTATGACAGTTTGCCCTTACAAATGGAGATGGCTGCACAAATTCAACAGGATACCAAGTCAAAAGGTCATCAATTAGGTTCAGATTTTCCAAAGAATCACCCCAAAAAATTAATCTAATGATCGCCCGAGAAATTGTGCTTCAGACTGATTTTTTTCCGAAGGTAGTGAATCTTCTAGTCAGGAGAAACATATAAGACCTATCGAATACGGGTCAAACCTAAAGAGGCTCAAGATAGGGGTTCTAGAGACTAGAAAATTAACGATAGGGGGAACTCAAAATGTATCCCCCTCTATTCTCTGCAATCTTTCCTACTTATTGTTGGTCCAAGGTCTGCCAAAGATGTTCAAGACGACTTCCCCAATGGTGATTATAATTACTTCTCTTGTAGGATTAAGCCAATTCAAAGGGAAGAAGTGGCTGAGATGTCCTACCACTTGCTTTGGGGGGCTATGTACTATTTATTGACGATACGGTAAAAAGAGAAGTCTTGGATCCATACATCCTTATGAAGGAAATGGAGATCCTACGAAAAGTGACTTGATTTCGTCCTTTGGGGAAAATATGGTACTTTGAAGGATCTTGCTTAAAGAAATAAACTCTTGGAATTTGCTCAGAAATAAGTGGAGGAGCATGGTTCCCCTTCCCCTATGGCAGTAAAAGTGAATATTTGGAGAAGCTAATAGGAGACAAGGAGAAGACACTGAGCAAGGCCCATACCTTCATGTTCAATGTTGAAGCTGCTTTGAGTGAAACTAGAGAGTCACTCAAATTTTAAAACAAAATGGGGGATGATATAGAGGCTCCTCTAAAGAAGGAGAACGAGTCTCATGAGGAAGAGGTCAAAGAGTTGAAGGATCAACTAAAGAATTTGGAGGAGGATAAAGGCTCCTTGTATAACGAATATGGAAATGTTGTACGTGTTGCCAACCAAGTCATGCATGTCCCATTGACTAAAACCTTAAACTAAGTGGAAATGTTGTGTCTAGTATTGAAGATCCCCATAGACTAGCTCAATGAGGAGTAGGATATTGTGGGTGGGAAATCAGCCACTCTAAATGAAATTTCAGCTTGTTAGGTGTTACACTTTGTTTTACTTTATTATGCAATCGTGTTTGGTTTATTGATGTCTTGTATTATACTAGCCGTTGACCTAGTTTTATGAAAATTTTGATCGATGATTATGTCTCATCATTATCTTCCTATGAATAATTTTATTTCATCATTTGATATTTGCATAATTTTGTTTCATCATTTTTCTTTATGAATGATTTTATTTCATCATTTGTATTTTTATGAATGATTTTGTTTCATTATTATATGCATCAACCACTCTCACATCATCGTTCTATGAGGCCATTTTGAAAATTTGTCTTTACTTTATTCTACGTCTTTTGGGATCACTTTTGACCAATGGTATGTTCATTTTTTCTACCTTTGGGTGAGAACCCAATTTGAGGCGATTGAGTGAAGCTAAACCGCCTGCACTCTAAAGTGGCTAGCTGCCAAGAGGAGATGTGAAGTTCTTATAACTGTTTTTTTGATGGTTAACATACTCGAAAATGATAGTTTTATAGTTTTCCACTAAATTCTACAAGATTTGTGATTCTAATAAACTCGACGAAAATTGTATTCATTAACTAGCTCGGCGATGTATTACATTTGTAAATTTTCAGAAGCAATTAACATTTATTTAAACAAAAAGACAACTTGGTTGTTATAGAGTTTCAACTTGGTAGAATTTTAGGTCCTTCGGCTAACTTCCCCATGGATATTTTTGATAGTGTAAACCCTATTTTCCTTACTAGTTCGAACCTGGTATGGACTTTCCCAATTGGGATCAAGCTTATCTTCTATGGAGTTCCTCCCTCCAATGTTGACCCTCTAAAGCATAAGATCATTGGGATGGAAACCTCTGGGCTTGACTTTATTGTTTTTTCGGTACTGGCTTGTTTTACATGGGTGCTTATGAAGGTAAGAAATCATCTCTTTTCGTCTAACAGGTCTAGTTCCTCCCTAATTTCTTGTGGGTTGTATTCCCTTTGTAAGGGAATTTTAGTTCTCTACTTGAATTCTACTACTTAGACTAGGATAACGACATTGATGTCGTAGGTGAGTATGAAAGATGGCTCTCTAGTTTTCAAATAAGGTGTGTTTTAGTATGCTCAGAGAACGTGTGGGAGCTCCTCGACCAATATCCTTTGGATCCATTGAGTCTTCTCTCCAATCCTCTCATTATTATCCTGTCACGCTACGAAAAATACAGAGTCGCCACCGGATTTTATTTATTCCAAAGGAAAGGGAAAATATAAATAAAACCCCAAATAAAAGAATGGTCTCGTAACCAAGAGCAGATCCGGAAGTCGGTTATGCAAGGGGAAGGTATTAACACCCCTTACATTCATGGTACTCCCTGGGAACCACTTGCTCGTATCAAATGCATATGGATGTTGTTTATCTGTATGTTGCTTGCTATCGAGAATGAGATGGAAGAGTGAGATGGAGGAGTAAATAAGTTTTAAGTTAGTGTGCTCACTAAGGATTTGGGCCCTTGTGCCTACGTATCCTCATACGTGCAATAAGGAAGTTAGAGCTCCGTAGTTAGACTCACAAATGGTTGTATACATTTGTTTGGTTGTTTTTACTGAATAATATTGACGTTTGCGTGCTACTATTCACTTGCTTGTATACTTTGTCATGGGAGCGGGAAGTATTTGCTTGTTTGTGGTAAAGTGGATACGCTTGGATTACACTCTAGTAGTTAAACATTACTTGCTCACACATGGAGGCGTAAGCGTCGTTCACGGTAGAACGGAAGTAACGCGTCCTTTTTGAAAGGGTTTTGAAGAGAAGTGTGGTGAGGAAAAAGATGATTTGATTTGTTGGAATTGATTTTATGTGCGGAGACAAGCATCAGACCCTTGGCTAGATATAGTCAACAGTCCAAAAACTCCGGAATTGAGAGGACAATGTTATCCTAACCACTCTTTTTCATCCAAAAAAGATATTTGAATTGTGAAAAGAGTTTGGCAAGTCTAATCATTGGAACTTATAGGGAGACAAGTATCTGACCCTTGACTAAGTACGGTCAACAATCAAAATACTTGGTAGTCGAGAGGACAATGATTCCTAACTACCTTTTTTTATCCCTCATAGCACATAGATCTAACTTGTTTGAATCATTACTTGAATGTTGTGCACAAGCATGTACACCCCATTTTTACATTCCGGTTTTGTTATGAAAATGGTTTTGAAAAAGGCACTTGACATTGGATCAAGTGTTTGTGTTTATTATGAAAAAGTGTGTGAATAATGGAAGTGAGAGATAGAATGCACCATGGAATGAATGGGAAATACTTGATGTTAGATCAAGTATTCACGTTACAATGGTGTGAGTTTTATTTGGAAAACAACTTGACGTTGGATCAAGTAACTTTTGTTTCTTTTGAAATGCTTTATTTATCGTTTTATTTTCATCTTTTTAATTGGCATGCATGATGAATTAACTAAACGCAATAAACCTAAGCTATTACATGATCATGGAGTGGGGGGACATTTGACCCACAATGGGGGGATGGATCTACACAATACAACATAAATGAAAATGAAAATAATTATACAAATTACAAACCATGTACCATGCCGAAACCATACAAGTGACATTACACTTCAAACAATACAAGCTAATTGAATGAATAAAAGTAAAATGGGTAACTTTGATGGTTTGAATCTCAAATTAACATGTCAACACAAAATAACAAATGTGGTTAGTTATGCATCAACAAAATGGAATTAAAATGCTAACACAAATGAAATAGTGAGATGATATGATGATGGAATGATATGATATAGTGATCATGGTGAGAATAATGGACATGTTAACACATCATATCAAATTGAAATATCATTTTCAATTTGGATCTAATAACCACAATAAAAAAATGAACAATTAAATTGGATTTAAAGCCACACAATACATGAACAAAATTACTTCAATTTAAACCCTAATCATGTGTGTTAATCATCAAGAATTAGGATGGATCAAGATATCAAGAATTAATATGGACGCCAATTACTATTATTATTATTATTATTATTATTATTATTATTATTATTATTATTATTTTTTAAGGCATTTTCTATGTGATTTAATCAAAACAATTAAAATCCCTAAACATATTAATTTCTAAATCTAAACTAAACTAACAATTAACACATTTTATTATTTCTAAACATGGTAAAAAATAACAATTAAAAATCAACATCAAGAATTAAAATTGGGAAAAAAATGTGAAGAAATTATATCATGAAAAATCAAAAATAACAAAAATATAAACTAAATGGGCAGGGGGGTTCAGTACTGGAAATGGGGTGTGATAGAGACCTAGGTTCGTGGGCCCTAGGTATAGAAGCCCATTGAAAACAACAATCGCCCATGGGTTATTGGTAGCATACTGGGATGATGGCTAGCAAAGCAGGTTGGGCCCATGTACATGAGGCCCAAGAGAAACACAATGCAATGGAACCCAAAGATCCAGCTATGAAAATTTGCACGTGGGGAATTGACTAAAAATGAAATTTAAATTTGATAATGAAAAACGCGCCAACATTAACCTTCAGCTCAGGTCAAAGCCTCAGGCAGAAACCACCCTGGGCCACCGCGCTGGAAATTGCCTCCGACGGTGGTGGCCACCAAAATGCAAATTGAAGGCATCATTCTACTTGTATCCTCATGCACTTCCCGAATCTTTAATCAATTCCACAAAAATTTAAGCTAAGTTCATAACCGCATCAATATTCCTCAAGAACCTTAGGTATAAATAGCTAAATTAAACCCTCGCCCTAAGGAATAAGAGCCCAATGGATTGGGAATTTGATTCCCCTAGCTTCCCTCTAAACTCCAGTATCAAGAAAATGAAGAAAAGCGAAGTTTTGGAATTACCTTGTCGGGGGTGGCGAAGGCGACGACAACGGAGAAATCTCTTCTTCTAGGTAATGAATTTGAATCTCCTTCTTCTCCTCTCAGATTCCCAATCTTCTTCTCCTCCTTCTTCTATACCTCGCTGCTTCTGTTATGTTCACTATGATTAGATTGAACCGAATTGATGAGTGAAGCTTGAGAGGTTATGGTGAGTGATTGTTGTGAGGGTTCTAGGTAGGTAATGTGAGGTTATTGATGAAGGTTGGATCAGTGAAAGGGATGAAGATGATTGAGAGTGATGAATGTGACGAAGATTTGAGGTTGATTTGAGCTCAGTGATCAAATGATGCAGAGAATAATGAAGATGAAGGTGTCAATTTGGAGAGAGTGAGTGATGAACTTGAGTGCAGGTTTAGGTGAGAGATTGGGAAATAGGGTGTTTGTGATTGGAGAATGAATGGGAATTGAGAGTGAGATAAGAGAGTTTATGCAAAATGAAGATAATGGATCAATGATTTTTTTTCTAATGGTGATTGAGGATGGAGTTTATATAGGTAGTTAGAGTGAATGGGGATTGGTGAAAAGTTGGTTGAGAATCAATTAAGATTAGTTGGAGGTTGCAACTGAGTTGTGTGGAAATCGAGGGCAAGGTTAGTTGGTTAGAATTTCTGTTATTTGTAACTAAATTGTCAGTTAGGTGATCATTGGTTAGTTCAATTGGCAAGTTTTGTGTTAATGTTAGCTTAGTTGGCTCAGTTAAGTTATTTTTGGTTCAATTATGGTATTATTTCATTGCTACTGAATTGGCATGATTATGTGGAGTGGCTTGTTTTGATATGTTGGTTTTGTTTCAATGCCCTAACTTGCTTATGGTTCTGATGCAAATATGAATCTTGACTTGTGCAGCATGTGTGTTCAGTTCATGTTGATTGCTCTGCTCATGCTGTTGTATGTAGACTTGTGCAGTAGGGTGGTCCTAGTATGCATTTGGTTATTTGTTGATTGTGAATCATGGTCAGCTATGGATTGCAGCAGGATATTGTGTTATGTAGGTATGAACCATGTCCTAACTTGGCTATGGTATGGCATCCATTCTGGATTGGTTTATATCATGGACTATGTGTTCTGAATTTATTGTTTTGCTAGGTTTGCAACTAGGTTGTAGCTTATGGATCAGGTTTATGTTGGCAGTGTTCATGACATGAGTTGGTGTTGTCTGCTTGTGTCTTGCAGGTCTGATACATGATACGCTTGGTGGTGTGATAGTGTAGCGGTATGTGTGAATATCAAGCTATGGATAAACTTGACGTCAGTAAAACCAGAGTCGCCACCACGCTTTTATTGTTTCCAAAGGAAAAGGGAAAAGTACGAACAAAACTCAAAGATAAGAAGTTTTCAAATCAAAACTAATAAAATGCCAGAGATTACAGGTAAGGGGGTTGGTTACACAAAGGGAAGGTGTTAGCACCCAAAGTGTCCTAGGTGCTCCTAAGGAGCCCTTTTTGTGTGCATATGTTTTTGGTATAAATGATGTTTGATAAAATATAGAGTGAGGGGATGAGAAAAGAATTTATTGATTATATTTTTGTGTTTGACAAGATTTTCGGTCTTGTACCTACATACCAACATATAAATGAGGGATCAAAACCTCGTAGTTCGTGGTAAAAATTTCAAAGAATTTAGTGAATTGATTTTAACAAAAGTTTAAGAGAAAGGGCACAAAAGGACAAAGATTTGAATGAGGTTGTTAGTTCTTTTTGTATTTTGAAATTTAAGTCAATATGGTTAAGTTTATTTACAAGTTTGATTAAAAAAGGGTTTGAAAAATTCAATGGCATAAGGTCAAAGTTTCTAATCATTAAAACATGTCTATGTTTGAAATCACAAGCAAAGAAAGTTTTTGAAAAGAGGGAGAGATTTTAAAATTTAAGAAGTGGGAGGAGATGAAGAGACTATCATAGACAAGAATTAAAAGTTAAGAGTTGAAAAGATCTGATCAATGGGATAAAATCCTACAGACAAGAATGTCATATAGAAACCCATTTTACTTTGGACTTTGGCAATTAATAAGCAATAACTAATGAGCAATATCCAAGCATCCCACATGAAGACCAATGCATCAAATAAAGATATTCATAATATCCAAGCATGCATTCCAATAGCTAACAGACTTTAATATCTTCCAATGCAGCAGATAAAATGTTCCTTGACCAACTCAGAACACTCATCAGACATAGGCAATAATAACAATATACTCCCTCTGTCCCATATTATAAGCAAACTTTACCTTTTTAGATTCGCTAAATAATTAATGTATTTGATATATATATATATATATATATATATATATATATATATATATATATATATATATATATATATATATATATATATATATATATATATATATATATATATATATATATATATATATATATTAGATACATTAATTATTTAATGAATCTAGAAAGGTAAAGTTTGCTTATAATATGGGACAGAAGGAGTAACAATTAAGCACAGAGACAAAGTAGCAAATGAATCAAAGAGATCCAAGGTCTTGCATTAGATGGAGGCATGGGCAGAGATTGCTCAGTCTCAAATGTTGGTATTTGCCAAGTCCTTTAGCACATGGAATGTTGCCTAGTTCTAAGTCCATAGGTTCATATCAAATCCCAAAGTCCAACCAGATGTTTTTTAGGGTTTTTGTTGTTATTAGGTGTTTTAGGGTCCTAAGACCACAAGCCAAATAGAGGAAAAACAAACAATATAATCACAAGATATGGCTCAAATGAGCAAAGTGAAAAGAACTTGAAACATAAACAAATTGCATGAAATGTAAATGGCAATGAATGATAAAGGTGCTAAAATTTAAATTGCATAAAGTAAATGACTTGAAAGTAAAGCAAAGTTTATTAAGAAGTTAGTCAATGATTAGTCAAATTTTAGTGTCGCGCCTCAAAAAATGGGAGCACTACTTAGCAAAGCGCAATCGCACGCTCGCATAATAGACTAAACAGAGTCGCCACCGAACTTTATTTATTCCTAAAAACAAAAGGGGAAATATCGATAAAACCCAAGAAAGAACGACAATGATATTGGTCGTCGCAACCAAATTAGGGTTCGGGAGTCGATTACGCAAGGGGAAGATATTATCACTCCTCATGTCCGTTGTACTCAACGGGAACCATTAGGCTGGTTGTGCGCGTTAGTGTTAGCTTAGAATTATTAGGCTTCTCAAGTTATTATGAGGGAAAGAATAATAGGAACAAAAGAAAAGAGAAGATGTTTTTGGATTTTTGCAACAAAGGAGACTAAACCTAAGTTTTTTATTAATGGGCCTGACAAGATTTACAAATCCTGCTCCTACGTGTCTCCGGGTGCAATAGAGAACTCAAGGCTTACGTAGTTCTGGGTAGAAAATGTTTGTTTGTGGGTCGATTTTAGCGAAAGCTACATTGTATTAATCGACGAAAAACATTGTTTTACCCAAAACAGATGAGGAGCGGACGTATACCACACATCGAATGGATTTACAAATCAACATTTAGAAAAACGTCATTTATCTCAACTCAACCATTATGGACGAAGCATTGCTTTATATCATCTTAAGATAAGATGTCTTTCGTTTATGAAAAGGTTTTTATGATCAATCGCACGACGGCGGAAAAAAGTTTAATTGGTTTGATGTATTTTTGGGCTTGAAAGACGAGTATTCATGACTTGCAAGCTCTTACAACTTGGTTCTAATACTCGGGACTACATCTGAACCTTTCACCCAGGTAATCTTTTTCTTTCAATTTTATTGATAAAATAAGTTTGAATATTTATAAGTGTTTTAGAGGAGAAGACGAATACATAGGGCTTACAAGCTCTTACAACTTGGGCCTAATATTCGAGATTACGACTAGGTATTCCATCCAGGGTAGTCTTTTTCTTCAGATTTTATTGGAATTTTTTTTTGAATATTGAAGTGTTTTGAAGAGAAGACAAATACATAGGGCTTACAAGCTTTTATAACTTGGGCCTAGCATTCGGGATTACGACTGGATATTCCATCCAGGGTAATCTTTTTCTTCAGATTTTATTTAAGAAAATGGTTTGAAGTGAAGTCGTGGTGAAATAGATTTTGAATCACTGGAAATATTAGTGAAGTTAGTGAGTGTGATTATTTACATGTGCAGGTATGAGCATGGATATATATTAATCGACTAACAAATAATCAGATTAACCTACTTAGCAAAAAACAAATAATTAATTAAAACTAATAATTAACTAACCAATTAAAAATCTAATCAATTAATCAACTACTAATTTAAATTAAACAATAATAAACATAAATAAAAAACAAACAAGTAACATAAATTGTGAAAGAGGGTATGGATAAGCACATGAGGGGTTAGAAGTAAAAATGGGAAAATCAACATAGTGGACATGGACCACATGGCCCATGCTAAAACACACCCCTATATTTAAAATGATACAAAAATAACCAAAATAAATATAAAAGAAGCATAAAAAGGGTACTAATGAAGGGGGCAACGTCTCCTTAAAGGGTAGGGGTCAGTTTTTTTTAAATTCAAATGAAGTCCAATAGTCTCTTGACACGTGGAAATAGAGGACATAACATAAAAAACTAAAATGGAAGTAACATAATGCTCTTTCTCTTCTTCGATGCTTTTTGCAGAAAACAAACAAAACACAGAGTTCATCCTAAACTCCTCCTCTCGCAGTGACTTACCTTAAAGCACAAGGGCGTCCAGCCGGCCGCCGCCGGCACCCCCCCCCCCCCCCCCATACCACGATTTACCTCTCTCTCTCGTGGATCTCTATCATTATAAACTCATTCCTTAAAACAATAACAATAAACAATGGTAATGACTCCCTCTTAAACATATGTTCATCATGAGAAAAAATAAGACACGCAAGAACAAACTAAAAACTCCAAGCATATACAAGTAAGAGGAAGCTGACCAAAGATGAGTGACAAAGTGAGGTTGTTTGAATGATTATTCCGGATGTGTTCCACTTTGGAGAGAGCTGTTTAGTTGTTGTTGTGTGTACGAGTAGAAGGAGTTATAAGGCGGGAAGTGTGTTGTTGTGTTATGGTGCATGAGGTGTTTGTAAAGTTATGTTATACGACGGTTTGCGGTTTCAGAGAAGGAAAAGATGAGTAACACTTTGTGTTGTTTCAAGGGTGGTGGCAATGAAGTATTTGTATGGTGATGAGTTTCATGAAGTTGAGATGAAATAAAGAAGAAAATATGAATAAGGAAATGGTATTACGCATGCTAGAGGGATAAAAGAGTCTACTGCAACTTTTTACCTTTTTTCAATAATGATTCAAGCGAAATTGAAACCTTTGTGGCCTTGTTGTACAGTGGCGTTTCAGTGTTGGTGTTGCAATATTTCGGACCGAGATTGTTGAATGGTGTGGATTGGTTGTCGGCAGCGGTGCGTAAAGGAGGGAGAAGCGATGATCTGAACAAAGGGAAGTCAATCACGTCATGGTTGTGACGTCCTTATTGCGTCGTCGTAGTGACAATGACCAGTTTGCAGCAATGTTGTGGTAATGTGTTTTTATGGAGTTGGTGGTATTTCTATCAGTTTTCACGATGGTTGGAAATTCCGCAACACGTGCTTAGTATCCCATTTTATCACAATGTATCACTAATGGTTTCATGGTTAGAATCTGTTGTCGTATTAGCGGTTTGGATTTGTTGATACTTCAATAAACCGACAAAATGAAACGTTGCTATTTCTCTTAATGTGTCAGCTGGTTTTATTTTGTGCCGCGGTAAGTTACTAGATTTATCGGCTTTCATTATCCCACTTGCAGGGAAGCGTGTCGCTCCCCGGATTTCCCGAATCCAAGTACAAACGCGAAAAAAGAGTGGCGAGGAGAAAAAAGAGTAGAGTCGCCAACTATGTACTTTTATCCTAAGAGGAGGGAAAGGTAGTACTGCATAACCAAAAGGGAACGGATAAAACAAAGTCTCGAACCAAAGAAAACTGAGTAAGGGGGCCGGTTACGTGAAGGGAAGGTTATCGCACCCCTTCACGTCTGTGGTACTCCACAAGATCCACGCTTGCTATTTATGTCTAAAGTGTGTGTATAAAAAGTCCTATATGCAATGCGAAAGAGAGAAAATCAAAGTAGGAAAAAGAAAGAGTTATTGCTCACACAGGCCCTACCCTGCTGCATACGTATCTCAAGAAGGATTGAGAATCAGAGCACCGTAGCTCGGCTAACCTATTTTGTTTGTTTTGTGTTTTTTAGACGAACGACGTTACTACGCAATCTACCGGATGCTCGACCTTTGGAGACTTACTCGCCTGTACTAGAAGGAGTTAACGTGTTCTTAGGAGAAGAAAAATCAATGAGTTTGTTTGTGTTTTAGGAATGCTCATGCAAAAAGGAAGTCCTAGACGAAGGAACCGTGCTACCTTAATTGACATGCAAACGATAGACTATACAAAGCCTAGCAATCCTATGGGGAGACGATCACACCATACAAAACAAACATGCATAAAGTAAACACGCCAACGAGGGGGCTCAAACATACGTGGGTAGGGCTTTAGTCAAGAGGGGTCATATCAACCTCGACAAACAAGCCATGGAAAGGTAATCAAATGGGCTCTTAACCACTGACATTGAACGTCAGGGTGAGAAGATCAAACGGGTAATGAGGATAAGACCTCATAGCTCTTAACCCTGGACAGGGTGAGCTCATAACAAAAAGTGGGGATTCAGGAAGATGGAACCCTCTCCACTGACTGACCGGACAAAAGATCTTGGGCTTTTGTTCTGAAGCATCGACACGTAGTGTGAGCATAGAGAACGATACATTGAATAATGGGGGATTGACTACTAATCCCTTTTATCTGTCAATTGCCTCTTCATGGAGGTCTTTAGCACTGGTGCCTCTTCTTGGAGGTCTTGGGCACAAAAGTAAACACACAAAAACATTTCCTCCTATCGAGGTCTTCCAGCTAAGAAAGCGGTAAAATACGGGAAAGATGTAAAAGGGATCAAGAGATCTACCACACGGATAAAGATCCGAAGTAACAGTAACTAAAGAAACAAGAAACCCAGAGATCTCTCAAGCTGGCACCATCAAAGAAAACAGGTCAGCAAGGTAATCAGAATAAATCTCCCAAATGGTATCCTACAAATAAAGTGGAATACCAAGCCAACTATCTCTTCCGGAGTCATATGAGCCCTCACAAAAACTCAACAAACAAGTTAGAATAACAAGATGGGGTGAAATCAAGAGTTGCACAAAAGAAACATAACAACAACAGTGTCAGGTAAATAGTAGACGAATGCAATAGAAAACATGTCACAACAAAACACAAAATAGATTAGAGAGCAAATAGAAAAAAAACAGCTACTGTCACGATCGCTACTGCTTCGCTTAGCGAAGGCTTAGCGAAGCTTTGCTACATGTTCGCCTAGCGAGGTGCTAGCGAATGTTTGCGGGTTCTGGGTTCTTCTTTGATAACAGTACGATTTCCGAAACCCCAAATCCTATGGTACCCATTTCAGAAATTAAGTGATCAAACATTCGAGGCATTGCTCTACACATTCATGCATGTCTAAACCCACATGTGAAACCTAACGATACCCACTCTTCCAAATTCAACCATAATACCTCATGCTTCAGGAATTTCAGATTGAAAGCGTAAAGTAATGGGAATAAGGCAAACCTGATTAGAGAGATCGAATGAAATTGAATCGTACGGTTGGGGTTTGGAATGCAACGGCTAGGGTTTATGTGCGATAGAAGTGATAAGTGTGTGAGTCAGAGTGAAAAGTCTCAGAGTCCGAGTGAATTTGTTTGGAGGCTGCTGCAGATTCGTTCTCTTCAGTCTCTGGAGGCTGCTCTGAATTAGTTAGAATGTTGCTAGGGTTTTGTTTCAATGAAATTTTGAATTTATACTCTGATTTTCGTGGCTTGGTGGGCTCAAAATGAGGGCAAATCAAGCCCATGACTTTCTGTTATATATATTTTATTTTCAAAACGCGTGGGCTTCGCCTAGCGAGCATGACAGTTCAGACTCTGATGGCTCGCTAGGCGAACCATTCTGCTCGCCTAGCGAGCATGACAGTTCAAGCTCTGATGGCTCGCTAGGCGAACCATTCTGCTCGCCTAGCGAGCATGACAGTTCAAGTCATCTTTCCAAATTTGTAACCTGTGCACTGGACCTTTGTTCCTTCAAGAGTAATATGTCGAATGATGAATAGGCCTCATTTGAACATGTTGGAAGTAACTCAAGTTATTCCCTAGCCATTTGACCTTCAGTAGACCAAAGTTGACCAGAGGTAATTCAGATGAACTTTGAACTGTACTGAGCCCATTAAGCATGATCCTTTAAAGAAAACTTCTAGTTGATGCACAATATCCTTCGCGTGGACTGGTCAATCAGATAGAACCCACAAAGTGACTTGGATGATATACAAACTTCTTGAAAGATAAACTCTTGGAGCTAATTCTGATTGGCATGATGAAATGCAATATGAAATGTTAAATGACCTAAAATGAATGCATGAATGAGGGGGGCAAATTTGAGGTGCTACAGCTGCCCCTATTCAATCAACTGTGAACCTGAACGGATGAAAGCAGCGGCTATCAGACTTTCAAGGTAAATAGGGATTGAATACCAAAAGAACCGGAGAATTTGCACTCTGTAGGTGACGATATCAAGGAAAGCAGGGCCACTTACCGATGGCGGCTTCAAAACAGATTTGATATTTACCAATATCAAAGAAAGCGAGTCCATTTACCGATGGCGGCTTCAAAACAGATTTGATATTTACTGATATCAAAGAAAGCGAGGCCATTTACCGATGGCAGCTTCAAAACAGATTTGATATTTACCGATATCAAGGAAAGCGAGGCCATTTACCGATGGCGGCTTCAAAACAAATTTGGTATTTACCGATATCAAAGAAAGCGGGGCCATTTACCGATGGCGGCTTCACTGGGGAGGAAAAAGATGTTTACATGTGAAACGAGACCAGACATTTACCGATGACTGGGAGGGAACTCGATGTTTACCGACATCGAACAAAGATGTTTATAAGTGAAACAAGACCAGACATTTACCGATGACTGGGAAGGAACTCGATGTTTACCGACATCGAACAAAGATGTTTATAAGTGAAACAAGACCAGACATTTACCGATGACTGGGAAGGAACTCGATGTTTACCGACATCGAACAATGATGTTTAAAAGTGAAACAAGACCAGACATTTACCGATGACCGGGAAGGAACTCAATGTTTACCGACATCGAACAATGATGTTTAAAAGTGAAACAAGACCAGACATTTACCGATGACTGGGAAGGAAATCGATGTTTACCGACATCGAACGATGATGTTTACAGATGAAACAAGACCAGACATTTACCGATGACTGGGAAGGAACTCGATGTTTATCGACATCGAACCATGATGTTTACAGACACCAAAGAAAGAACACACTTATGAAACGAAACCATTTACCGATGGCGAAAATGAAACACTCGATATTTACGGATAGCGAATCTGCTGGGGAATCTTAAACGACAAAACCATGTACCGATGGTTAACAAGCGGCTGATGTTTACCGACATCGAACAATGATGTTTACCGAAACCGAACAATGATGTTTACCGACACCAAAGAAAGGAAAGGACACACACGGGTGTTAACAGAACGATTTTTTTTTATAGACACCGTGAGAGGCATGCCATTTACTGATGGCCAGCGATTGGAATTCGACGTTTACCGACATCGAAAGATGATGTTTACCGACATCAAAGAAAAGCACAGACATTTACGGGGATCAACACGACACTTACCTGTATCGCAAGGATGACATTTACATATGTCAAAATAAGGCAGACACTTACTGGTGACTAAATCTGAAGAGAATCAAGCTTTCCTTTCACGGACTGGTGGGAAGATAAATCTCACGGGGATTATCGAATCTGAATGTTGCCAAGAGCAACTGCTGCAAATGTGCTATACTGCTGTGAAAAAATGATCTGCCTCTGCTGGGGATATGATCCAATCCAGTTTAACACATGTATGCATATGTTTGAATTTTCCATGGCGTAATGCTCCATACTGAATGGAAATGCTACGCGATTTGAGAATGCGAATGCAAATGATGATTACTACATGCAAGATGCAGGGGGAGGAAAACTCCTGCTGGGAAAGCAAATGATCCCTTTACTGAGCACACAATTTCTGATTCGATCTTCCAACTCTGTGGGGACATACAACACTTCTGCTGAGGATACTTACTGATCTGACATTCTCGGAACGGTAGAGAAACCAACTCACATGGGGAGTCACTTGTTGGGAAAACACCAACCTCTCGACCATGCTGGGGAAACAAATTCTGAACTCGACTTAGACGACCCAACTTCTTACACGACTGGACAGTGTTCAAACAAAAGGGTCTTCCTTCGAATAAACTTTGGCTCATCTGCTTTAGGCATCAATCAAAGATAGTAACCTGCAAAACAGCAGGACATACATGCCCCAGGGGATCGTATGGACAAAATATACTTAAGTGTACTCAACATTCAAAATGATTTTCAGATGTTTCATCTTTCCGCACGTCATTGTCTAGCCTTCATGTTTTATCAAAAATTCGGACGTTTTTTGCAAACAAAATAGTAGAAATAAGAAAAAAACAAGAGAGCAATTTGATTGAATAACGACTTTTATTGATTGAAAATGGCCTATAAAGGCAAATACATCAGGAAGCAATTCCTAGGAAGAGGTAATTGCGCCAAAAGAGAAGATACACCATCCTATTGGCAATGTGAACACGGCATTCCACTATTTTCCAATTCTGTTATGACTCATAGATCTTCACTTTCCCCAAATTCTTCGCCTTCTGAGAAGAGTGATTGGACCGATCATATCCTTCAAGATGGTAGACACTGAAACACGATGAAGTACAGATAACTCAGACCGTAGTCTTCGCTTTAATCCCTCTTTTGCCTGGACCGCCTTTTCAGGTTTTCAATCCTCCGGGATACCCATTTTTGCCTAAGCCGCCTTTGCAGGTTTTCGACTTACCGGGTGTACATATTATTTTTTATTCTTTATCCCTAACTTTTTCCCGAACCTTTTTCCTTTCTTTTTCTCTTGGTTCGCCGGGATGCCCTTTTTTGCCTGGACTTTCTTTCTTTGTCCAGCGGGTCAATTTATGTGAAGTATTTTTTGACTACATCTGAATTCACAGGAGACGGAAAATCTTCACCATCCATAGTTGTAAGCATCAAGGCTCCACCAGAAAAGACCTTTTTAACAACATACTGACCTTCATAATTAGGAGTCCACTTGCCCCTGTTATCTGTACCGGGAGGAAGGATCCTCTTCAAAACTAAGTCACCTATCTGATAGCTTCGAGGATGCACTTTCTGATCAAAGGCCTTCTTCATCCTTCTCCGATATAGTTGTCCGTGGCACACAACTGCTAATCGCTTTTCCTCAATAAAATTTAACTTATCAAACCTGGCTTGAACCCACTCAGCCTCGTCAAGTTTTACATCCATCATTACCCTCAAAGAAGGGATTTCAACTTCCACTGGTAAGACTGCCTCCATGCCATGCACAAGTGAAAACGGAGTTTCCCCGGTTGACGTACACACTGAGGTACGATACCCATGCAAAGAGAAAGGCAACATCTCATGCCAATCCTTGTACGTCATAACCATCTTTTGCACAATCTTCTTAATGTTCTTGTTTGCCGCCTCTACAGCACCATTCATCTTTGGTCTGTAAGGAGAAGAATTGTGGTGTTCGATCTTAAAGTCTTTGCAAAGCTCTTTCATCATCTTGTTATTGAGATTCGAACCATTATTAGTGATGATTCTCTCAGGAACCCCATAACGACAGATAATTTCTTTCTCAATGAATCGAGCAACCACTTGCCTGGTAACATTGGCATAAGAAGCTGCTTCCACCCACTTGTTAAGTAATCAATCGCGACTAGGATGAAGCGATGTCCATTAGAAGCAGTAGGTTCAATCTTTCCAATCATATCGATGCCCCACATTGCGAATGGCCAAAGAGAATTCATAATATTCAGAGGGTTTGGTGGTACATGCACTTTATCTGCATAGATCTGACATTTGTGGCACTTCCGAGCGTATTTGAAACAATCAGATTCCATGGTTATCCAGTAATAGCCGGCTCTTAACAACTTCTTGGCCATTGCATGACCACCAGCATGGGTACCGAAAGATCCCTCGTGTACTTCCTGCATTAACATGTCTGCTTCGTGTCTAACCACGCATCTGAGCAGAACCATGTCAAACTTCCTCTTGTACAACACATCATCCTTGTTCAAGAAAAAGCTTCCAGGTAGCCTTCTCAGTGTCTTCTTGTCATTCTTTGACGCTCCTTCAGGGTACTCTTGGCTTTTGAGGAAATTCTTAATATCATAAAACCACGACTTCTCATCAATAACAGACTCGGCTGCAAACACATACGCAGGCCTCTCGAGTCGATTCACAATAACGTGTGACACATGATTCTGCCAATGAACTTTGATCATGGAAGATAATGTGGCTAAGGCATCAGCCATTTTATTTTCATCTTGGGGTACATGATACAACTTTATTGTCTTGAAGAAAGTCAAGATCCTTCTTGTGTAATCTCTATAAGGAATCAAATGCTGCTGATGAGTATTCCAGTCTCCATTGACCTGGTTAATCACTAGAGCAGAATCTCCATAAATGTCCATATTTTTGATCCTTAGATCGATGGCTTCCTCAATCTCCATGATACAGGCCTCGTACTCAGCTTCGTTGTTGGTTACTTCAAAAGTCAATATGGCAGAAAAAGGTATGTGTGCACCTTTAGGATTAATGAGTACTGCCCCAACACCATTTCCATTCACATTTACCGCCCCATCAAACATCAGTGTCCACTTGTCATCGGGATCCGGTCCTTCCACAACAAGAGGCTCTTCACAGTCTTTCATCTTTAAGTACATGATATCTTCATCGGGGAATTCAAACATCATCGGCTGATAGTCATCAATTGGATGCTCGGCAAGGTAATCAGACAGAATACTACCCTTGATGGCCTTTTGCGACGTGTACTGGATATCAACTCTGTCAAAATCATCTGCCAACGAGCCACTCGTCCGGTAAGAGCCGGCTTTTCAAAGATATACTTTACTGGGTCCATCTTAGAAATCAACAAGATAGTATGGTTCAACATATACTATCTTAGTCGGCGAGCAGCCCATGCCAAAGCGCAACAAGTTTTCTCGAGTAGCGAATATCTTGTTTCACAGTCGGTAAACTTTTTGCTAAGGTAGTATATTGCATGCTCTTTTCGACCAGACTCGTCATATTGTCCCAATACACACCCCATCGAATTCTCCGTTACTGAAAGGTACATTATCAGAGGCCTCCCAGGAACTGGAGGTATAAGAATTGGAGGTTTCTGCAAATATTCTTTTATCTTATCAAAAGCTTTTTGACAATCATTGCTCCACTTGACTGCTTGATCTTTTCTTAGCAATTTAAATATCGGTTCGCACGTAGCTGTTAGGTGAGATATGAACCGCGCAATGTAGTTCAACCTCTCTAAAAACCCACGAACCTGCTTTTCCGTTCTTGGTTCAGGCATTTCTTGAATAGCTTTTACTTTCGCTGGATCAACCTCAATCCCTATCTCACTGACAATGAAACCTAACAGCTTTCCAGATCTCACTCCAAATGTACACTTGTTTGGATTCAGCCTCAGTTTGAACTTTCTCAATCTTTCAAACAACTTTTTCAAGTTTACCAAGTGCTCCTCTTCTGTCTGAGACTTCGCAATCATATCATCCACGTACACTTCAATTTCTTTGTGCATCATGTCATGAAAGAGAGTCGTCATAGCCCTTTGGTAGGTAGCACCGGCGTTCTTCAACCCAAATGGCATTACCTTATAACAGAACGTGCCCGAAGGTGTAATGAATGTTGTCTTCTCCATGTCTTCTGGCGCCATCTTGATCTGATTATAGCCAGAAAATCCATCCATGAAAGAGAAAACCGAGGACTGAGCAGTGTTATCGACCAATACATCAATGTGAGGTAATGGGAAGTCATCTTTCGGACTGGCTCTGTTTAAATCTCGGTAATCGACACACATCCTGACTTTACCATCCTTCTTCGGCACGGGTACGATGTTGGCCACCCAAGGGGGATAATTGGTAACTGCTAGAAAACCTGCATCCAACTATTTCTGAACCTCCTCTTTGATCTTGACAGCCATATCAGGATTAGTTCTGCGAAGCTTCTGCTTTACCGAAGGACAATCTTCTCTGAGAGGTAGCCTGTGTACCATAATATATGTATCCAAACCAGGCATATCTTGATACGACCATGCGAATACATCCACATAGCATTTCAATCAGCCCTCTCTTGAACTTTTCTTCTAAAGCAGCCCCTATCTTGATCTCTTTCTTTGCGTCCTTAGTACCAAGGTTAATGACCTCCAACTCTTCCTGATGAGGTTGAATGACCCTTTCCTCCTATTTCAATAGTCTGGCCAATTCTTTGGGGAGTTCACAATCTTCTTCACTCTCCTCTTCGGCTTGGTAAATGGGATTATCGAAGTCATACTGAGCCATAACAGAACTATTTTTAATGGAATCCGCAAGATCAATTTTGCACGAATGATGTTTCATGCTTTATTTTAGAAAAGAGTTCAAGGAAGTCACATAAAAACATTGCCATTTTTATTGTTTTGAAAATGAAAGTAATAAAAACAGAAAGATAGTGAGCACAAATTTGATTGCAAAACGTCCTTTATTGATGATAATCATTGAAAATTTAAAACATGATGTGGCCCTACAATGAACCACTACGCCTCGGGCAGAGCGTAGGGCTTTCATGCAAAATGAGAAAACAAAAGAAAATTACTCTATCTGAAGAGTAACTTGGACTATTTCTTCAGCAGTCCAGTTGTTGATCTTCTCCCCTGGAGCACACGGGCGCACCCACTTATCCATATCACAATCACTGTCACCATCTTCATTGTCTGTTGCAAAGACATCCCCGTGATTCATCAATCCAGCACTAGTGAAAGTACACGGCCCTTTCTGATCCTGGACACCCTGCTCTGATGATTGAAAAGGATGATAACCAATGCCAAACATGTCTTCTTTTACGGGCACATCAATCATCTTGCCCCAGCCTTCCGCGTTACCTGAAAGAATGACCTCTAGAGCTTGTTTATAGGACGCAATCGAGGTACCTGGTTTCTTCTTTTCAACAAAAGCCACCTTCTCAATACTGACAGTCTCAAAAGCTTGACATAGAGTTTCATGAATTTCGCCATCCATCTCCACATATTTGAAGGAGGATAAATGGCTCACAAAGATGTCCTCTTCACCACACACGGTCACAACTTGACCGTCCCACACATATTTTAGCTTTTGGTGGAGAGTCGAAGAAACTGCTCCGGCTCCATGTATCCAGGGATGCCCCAACAAACAACTATATGCTGGTTGAATATCCATCACATAGAAGAGAATATTAAACACTTCCGGGCCGATCTTCACAGGCAACGTGACTTCACCAAAAACCGATCGCTTGGATCCATCAAATGCACGGACAACAAGATCACTTGGTGTGAGAACAACCCCTTCGGCATCAAGCTTACTCAGAGCCTTTTTGGGCAGCGCGTTCAAAGAAGAACCGGTATCAACCAAAACATGCGATAAAACCACGCCTTTGCATTCCATCGTGATATGCATAGCTCTATTATGATTGCGACCCTCAGGTACAAGGAGGAGAAATCCTCTTCAAGAACACCTGTAATGATGCAAGAATGATATGTGTATGATGCGTATGCTATGTTTTATCATGGATGAACCTGAAAAATGATATGCATATGCGGGTTAACTTTTTTTTTATGCATTATTTTTTTTTGAAAACAAACATGCTATGATGCAAAATGATGAAACAATGGTTGGTTGGCTGTGTATCACGAGGCACAGGATCAGAACTTCAGCATGAATCCGGAACCGGGAACCATAGAACATAGTCATCAACTTAGAACCCATACTTCAGAACCAACGGTCACCAACAAGAACCAAACAAAAGTCACCAACAGGATCCGGTCACCAACAGAACAAGTCACCATCAGTACCTATAAATGATTCATTCCTTCCCCACTCACGGGTGTAATCTAGGCCAGGGTAAGGTCAATAGAAACGCAGGATAAACAGTCCTTTCAAGAATATCATCATATGCACACCAGGTGTATGCAACGATAATACCCCATCAGAATCTGAACTGCTCGTGATACCACGTTCCGCTAAGTGGCGCCATACCACCCGCTTCCCATGAATCACTCTATTCCTAGGTGTCCTAAAGTTCACTCATAGCCTGTGTATTGGGCCTTTTACCTCTTGTGACTCCCACCCAACAGCGAAACAGATACACAGCCAGCACAGTATGCATGAAACAGTAAAGCGCACATAGGATGCAATGCAAGCAGATAAGTATGCAAAGCTATAAATAAATAACACACAACAGACAAAAAACAAACAAACGCTAGGGAAGGCCCACTAGGGAAAATAAGTCCCCAGCAGAGTCGCCAGCTGTCGCTCCCCGAATTTCCCGAATCCAAGTACAAACGCGAAAAAAGAGTGGCGAGGAGAAAAAAGAGTAGAGTCGCCAGCTATGTACTTTTATCCCAAGAGGAGGGAAAGGTAGTATTGCATAACCAAAAGGGAACGGATAAAACAAAGTCTCGAACCAAAGAAAACTGAGTAAGGGGGCCGGTTACGTGAAGGGAAGGTTATCGCACCCCTTCACGTCTGTGGTACTCCACAGGATCCACGCTTGCTATTTATGTCTAAAGTGTGTGTATAAAAAGTCCTATATGCAATGCGAAAGAGAGAAAATCAAAGTAGGGAAAAGAAAGAGTTATTGCTCGCACAGACCCTACCCTGCTGCATACGTATCTCAAGAAGGATTGAGAATCAGAGCACCGTAGCTCGGCTAACCTATTTTGTTTGTTTTGTGTTTTTTAGATGAACGACGTTACTACGCAATCTACCGGATGCTCGACCTTTGGAGACTTACTCGCCTGTAGTAGAAGGAGTTAACGTGTTCTTAGGAGAAGAAAAATCAATGAGTTTATTTGTGTTTTAGGAATGCTCATGCAAAAAGGAAGTCCTAGACGAAGAAACCGTGCTACCTTAATTGACATGCAAACGAGAGACTATACGAAGCCTAGCAATCCTATGGGGAGACGATCACACCATACAAAACAAACATGCATAAAGTAAACACGCCAACAAGGGGGCTCAAACATACGTGGGTAGGGTTTTAGTCAAGAGGGGTCATATCAACCTCGACAAACAAGCCATGGAAAGGTAATCAAGTGGGCTCTTAACCACTGACATTGAACGTCAGGGTGAGTAGATCAAACGGGTAATGAGGATAAGACCTCATAGCTCTTAACCCTGGACAGGGTGAGCTCATGACAAAAAGTGGGGATTCATGAAGATGGAACCCTCTCCACTGACTGACCGGACAAAAGATCTTGGGCTTTTGTTCTGAAGCATCGACACGTAGTGTGAGCATAGAGAACGACACATTGAATAACGGGGGATTGACTACTAATCCCTTTTATCCGTCAATTTCCTCTTCATGTAGGTCTTTAGCACTGGTGCCTCTTCTTGGAGGTCTTTGGGCACAAAAGCAAACACACAAAAACATTGCCTCCTATCGAGGTCTTCCAGCTAAGAAAGCGGTAAAATACGGGAAAGATGTAAAAGGGATCAAGAGATCTACCACACGGATAAAGATCCGAAGTAACAGCAACTAAAGAAACAAGAAACCCAGAGATCTCTCAAGCTGGCACCATCAAAGAAAACAGGTCAGCAAGGTAATCACAATAAATCTCCCAAATGGTATCCCACAAATAAAGTGGAATACCAAGCAAGCTATCTCTTCCGGAGTCATATGAGCCCTCACAAAAACTCAACAAACAAGTTAGAATAACAAGATGGGGTGCAATCAAGACTTGCACAAAAGAAACATAACAACAACAGTGTCAGGTAAACAGTGCACGGATGCAACAGAAAACATGTCACAACAAAACACAAAACAGATTAGAGAGCAAATAGAAAAAATTAGCTACTGTCACGATCGCTACTGCTTCGCTACATGTTCGCCTAGCGAGGTGCTAGCGAATGCTTGCGGGTTCTGGGTTCTTCTTTTATAACAGTATGATTTCTGAAACCCCAAATCCTATGGTACCCATTTTAGAAATTAAGTGATCAAACATTCGAGGCATTGCTCTACACATTCATGCATGTCTAAACCCACATGTGAAACCTAACAATACCCACTCTTCCAAATTCAACCATAATACCTCATGCTTCAGGAATTTCAGATTGAAAGCATAAAGTAATGGGAATAAGGCAAACCTGATTGGAGAGATCGAATGAAATTGAATCGTACGGTTGGGGTTTGCAATGCAACGGCTAGGGTTTGTGTGCGATGGAAGTGATAAGTGTGTGAGTCAGAGTGAAAAGTCTCAGAGTCCGAGTGAATTTGTTTGGAGGCTGCTGCAGATTCGTTCTCTTCAGTCTCTGGAGGCTGCTCTGAATTAGTTAGAATGTTGCTAGGGTTTTGTTTCAATGAAATTTTGAATTTATACTCTGATTTTCGTGGCTTGGTGGGCTCAAAATGAGGGCAACTCAAGCCCATGACTTTCTGTTATATATTTTTTATTTTCAAAACGCGTGGGCTTCGCCTAGCGAGCATGACCATTCAGACTCTGATGGCTCGCTAGGCGAACCATTCTGCTCACCTAGCGAGCATGACAGTTCAAGTCATCTTTCCAAATTTGTAACCTGTGCGCTGGACCTTTGTTCCTTCAAGAGTAATATGTCGAATGATGAATAGGCCTCATTTGAACATGTTGGAAGTAACTCAAGTTATTCCCTAGCCATTTGACCTTCAGTAGACCAAAGTTGACCAGAGGTAATTCAGATGAACTTTGAACTGTACTGAGCCCATTAAGCATGATCCTTTAAAGAAAACTTCTAGTTGATGCACAATCTCCTTCGCGTGGACTGGTCAATCAGATAGAACCCACAAAGTGACTTGGATGATATCCAAACTTCTTGAAAGATAAACTCTTGGAGCTAATTCTGATTGGCATGATGAAATGCAATATGAAATGTTGAATTACCTAAAATGAATGCATGAATGAGGGGTGCAAATTTGAGGTGCTACAAAGGAAACCTTGATGACTTAGTTTTGGTCACTTTGTAAGCGTTTTTGGTGTCGGTTGGGAGGTTGTTTAAGATGTGGGGAAATTGATGTATATGGTGGTTAAAATGGAGAAAATAAATGAAGGAAGGTTGTGTTCATATGTATGAGGGTTGTGTGTAGAACACAATGATGTGAAGAGTGGAGTTTTGAGGTGTTAGAGTGAAACAAGGTGGCTGAAAATCACAGTGGTATGCGGCGATTTGCTCGAATGGTGGTTGGACAGTTTTGTGGTGTTGTTATGTGACATTGATGGAGTTTAAGGTGATGATCTTATGGTGATAAAAAGATGTTGAAGTTTAGCTTTGTGCTTGGTTATAGAAGGTGATGTACAGTGTATACAACATGTAATATTTTTTTACCTAGTGAAGCATGGATATTGTGAGGTTTGTGTGGAGTAGCAACATATGTGTTGTGAGGTGTTGTTGTTATGAAGTGTGAGATTTTTTGAAGAGAAAGTGACATCCTCCAGGAAGATGAGGGTGATGTTATGTATATTAATAGGAAAGAGTGTTGTTTCATGCATATGCTAAAAGAAAGAGTTTTATTTTCTCACCTTTTTTCAACGTGATGGAGAGAGAGAAAAATGGTGTGGCGCTGCTTGTGTGTGTTCTTGGTCTAGGTATCTTTTTCATTCTCTAGTAGCCATGTGGTCCATATATAGTGATTGCTTAGGGTTTATGAAATCCTAAAATTCCACAAATGTCCTTTGGATAATTTAGAGATAAAAAATGAATTGAAGTTAATTAATCCACATGAAATCAAACACTTAAAAATAATCAAAATGAAATCAAAATAAAACCAAAGTTAACCCTATTTATTTATTTCTAACATATTGACAAAAAATAAAATAAATTGACTCAAAAATGAATAAGAGTCAAGCGCGAAAATGCCTGAAAAATTAAAATAAATATACTACAATGATCAACGCGAAATAAACTTCTCGGAAATATATAGCGTTTGAGCCAATTTTGAAATAAAAAATGACCGGTTAAATTCTCAGACGAACCAAAATGTGACCGAAAAATTAGCCGAAAAATAAATTGAGCACACCAGGTTGAACTACGTGAAATGTAGATTAATAAAACTGATGTCTTCAAGTTTGATTTTGAAACTTTTTCGTCTGCTGTTTTGCCACACATTTGATAATTGATTCAATCGGTTTGTCTGTAAATTGGAAAATTTATTTCGACTGGCATTCTATGCATTATGCGGTATGGAATGGATGTTATGATGTGCAAAGATGCAACGGCTATGACGAATGTGTTAAGTTGGTGATTCAGGATCAAAATCGGGGTGTGACAGTTGCCCCTATTTAAGTATCTTCAACTAGAGAATATGAAGCAGGACACTCTTCATATCATCATAGTGGGAGATAGCTAAATACTAATAAGACCCGGATTTTGATCCTGAAATGCAAATGATATGATATGATATGAGATGTTATGAATGTATGAATGACCCTTTTTCATTCCCTTTTTTAGTTTGTTGGGGATATGACGTGAGGCGAAATGAACCCTAGCATGATTTTTTATGATGGATGATAAGAAAAATGGACAATGGATCTGTGGGGAATGATGGAGATATATGGTAAAGGTGGCTCATAAAAAACAAAAAAAAAGATAGAAATTCAATGGGGATAACAATCTTGCTGGAGGAAAGATAACTGAGGAATATGCAAAAAGACTTTAATAATAGGTTAATACATGACAACACTAGAATATTAAAAAAAAATGTCAACAACAGGTTCAAACATGATTTGACAACACTTGAATATTAAAAGAGCGCTTAATTAATAGGTTCAAACATGACCTGACAACATTAGGGAACATACAAAGAATGTTTGAATAACAGATTGAAACATGACCTGATGACAGTTTGAATATCAAGGAAAGTTTAGTCAACAGGTTCACACATAACCTGATAACACAAAAAAATCAAAGGATTCCATAAATCGGTTCATACATGACCTGCCCATTTGAATATTCAAAGAGTTTAAGTAACAGGTTCAAACATGACTTGACAATGTTGAGGGAATATCAAAAGGATCCATCAACAGGTTCAAACATGACCTGACAATACCAGAAAATATACAAAGAAAGCTTTATCAACAGGCTCATACATGACCTGACAACATTGGAAAATTCAAAGCGTTTCAACAACAGGTTCAAACATGACTTGACAATGCTAGAAAGTCAAGGAAAGTTTAATCAATAGGTTCATACATGACCTCAACATTAGGATATGCAAAGGAATTTTCACCCATAGGTTCAGACGTGACCTGACAACACTTGGGAAAAAATCAAAGGGAGTTTTATCAACAAGTTCATACATGACCTGACGACACTAGAAAATTCAAAGAAAGTATATCCATGGGTTCATGCATGACCTGACAATTATGGAGGTTTCATAGAGATTTTAACAACAGGTTCATACGTGACCTGACAACACTAGAAAACCCAAAGAAAACTTCAGCAATAGGTTCATACATGACCTGACAATATTGGAAAACATACAAAGCAAGCTTCACCAACAGGTTCACACATGACCTGACACTTTAGAATACATCTGACAGTTCTGGAGATTTCTCACAAGAAATTCATCCGATCAAAGATTTTGGAGATTCCTAACAGAGAATTTATGCAAAACAAAGATAAATGGGAGTCTTCTTATAAGTAGATCATCCACGCAAAAGGCTACAATGATTCTTTACACAAAATCGAACAAAACTAAATCATTGGAGTTTTCTAACACAAAAAACATCCAAGCTTCTGGGAATTCTTCAAGATGATGAGTCATACATGACTTTCATGGAACCATCAGGAAATACAGGATAATCAAACTCTCTGTATGTGCCAACAACAATTGGACTTTGACCGTAAGCAATGGATTACAACCAGCTTTTAACAGATTTTGCCAACAACAATTGGACTTTGACCATAAGCAATGGATTACAACCAGCTTTTAATGGATTTTGCCAACAACAATTGGACTTTGACCATAATCAATGGATTACAACTAGCTTTTAGTGGACTTTGGCAACAACAATTGGACTTTGACCTTAAGCAATGGATTACAACCAGCTTTTAACGGATTTTGCCAACAACAATTGGGCTTTCACCGTAAGCAATGGATTACAACCAGCTTTTAACGAATAGGTGCCAACAACAATTGGACTTTGACCGTAAGCAAATGGATTACAACCAGTTTTTAACGGATTGGTGCCAACAACTATTGGACTTTGACCGTAAGAAATGGATTACAAC
Source organism: Lathyrus oleraceus (assembly GCF_024323335.1). Classification (NCBI taxonomy): domain Eukaryota; kingdom Viridiplantae; phylum Streptophyta; class Magnoliopsida; order Fabales; family Fabaceae; genus Lathyrus; species Lathyrus oleraceus. The sequence continues at coordinate 315,457,942 of NC_066580.1, forward strand.
CAACTTTTAATGGATTGGTGCCAACAACAATTGGACTTTGATTGTAAGCATGAGTAAAACAATTACCGGCTACAACGCAGTTTGCCAGCAACAACTGGACTTGAAATGATGTTGGTGACAACCAAACTTCAGATACCAATCACGACTATATTTACAAACAGAGTGATAGTGATACCAATGATAATTGGGTTTAAAATAAGTTCTAGTGACCACTGAGCTTGGAATACTTCCAGTGACAGCTAAATTTTAGGAGATACCAATGAGCCTTGAAATAATGCTAGGGAATGGCATAGGGGTTTTGGAAGTGCGTTAAAACAAAAATAACACGTCAGGGTATTCATCGGAGAGTAAAGGAAACAAATTATGGAAATTCATCAAAGTTACGAGTGATATTCTGGAAATACATCAGATAACAGACACATATGGTAATACCTTGGGTAAATAAACAAATTTTGGAAATACGTCAGAATACAAGACAAACATATTTGAGAATACATTAGATAAATTATGGAAATACATCAGAATACAAGACAGGCATAATCGAGAATACATCAGATAGGTGGGGAAACATCTGGAAATACATCAGACAAGTTATGGAAATACATCATTAAACAAAGGAGTAATCCGGAAATTCGTCGGATAATCCAAAAAGGAATTGAACCTCGTGGAAAAACATTTGATAGGTGCCAACTGAGATGGACTTGAAAATGACTGCGAAAACCGGATGATGGTTTAAGGGCACCAAAGACAAACTGGAATTAGAGGTTAAAGGATATAGGATCAACAACAAGATCTGAGTCAATACAAAATGAGCACAAAGTACATTTCGGCTATGCATGATTTGAATTTGTTTTTATGCAGGATATATGAATGATCATGATATGAAAATCCTGACACTTGAGTGGACTGGGAGTTTGTAAAGGATTTTTATGGAGGTCATGATTTCTCAACACCGAGAACTCAACCAAATATTTTGTGATATATGTTGTCAAAGGAGAATTCTATCAAGCTTGACAACCACAACTTAGCCAAATGGATCCTTTCGGAGATTTCTCAACACCGAGAACTCAACCAAATATTTTGTGATATATGTTGTCAAAGGAGATTTCTCAACACCGAGAACTCAACCAAATATTTTGTGTTAGCATAATTTGCGGGCACTCGCCTTAAACTCAATAGTTATTGACGTATGGTAAAATTTATTTGAGAAATTTGAAAGCATGAAGAAAGAGGTCCTGCCCCTCTGTGGCTCATCTTGCCCCAGTCTGTTGGGCCTTTGAAAATGTTCACCTTGAAAGTAAGTTTGAAACAGCTTGACATGAGACGATCTCGAGATGGCTTACCCCAATGTTTGAATACTACAGTGATCTGACCCTGATTAACCAAAACCTGGAATGGTAGACTTTTGATTGATTGTCTTTGAATAGTTAGACTCAATGAGTTTATGAGGTGGCTTTCCCTAGTCTGAGTCTTGAAGCGGATTACTCTAGGCTAACTAAACCTTGGGGTGATTAGCTCAGATTGAATGATACTCAAAGTGATTTCCCCTGACTGGACCTCTTTCACTTTATCAAGTTCCTCAATTGTATATTGTTGGAATTTCTTTGATGCTAAGTGTTGACTTGCAAATAAGATTGTTCACTCAAAAATGGTAATTTTAATGCATTGCTTATGCAAAAATTTGAAATCAAAATTTATTGATATGAATGGGTGAAATACAGTTAACGGGTCAATGGTAAGAACACAATGATGATCTAGTCATTCACAGTATGCAAGTTGGTGGGATCAAGTGATTAACAAAAATCGTTTAGAGTCAGGTTAACATAACCTTATTGTAGTATGCTTTCAGAATAAACTTTTCCTCAATTAGGTCTTTTAAGGGTTGTAATGTGGCATGGTTCACAGTTTTTTTGAAACAAAAGGATATAAGGCTCAAAATTTAATTTTTATCCACCCCTTCTTCTTGATGATCTTTGGTTCCTATGTTCAGTTAATTCGATACACACATTCGACTTCAAAGGTGTGAAGGTGAAAAAGAGGATTCAAGATGAGATTTTCTTGAAATGGAAATCACCTTATTTTATTTTTGTTGATGATTTAGTGACCTCTTTTGATTGATTTTTTTATATCCCTAGTTTTTATTGGGCCGCTTCTTTGAAGCTTTTGGTCCACCGGGATGCCTGATTTTGCCTAAGTCGTTTTTTTGCGGTGTTTTGACATAGCGGGATTTTTCTTCTTTTTTTTAAAGATGTTAATTGCTACATTATTGGTGGATGAGGATCAACCAACACTAATTTTAGCTTTTCTCAGCTTCTTCGACACTTTAACATGTGCGCGAAGGATAACATGTGGTTGAACCTAATTGGAGGGTGTACAGATAGATGAATTCTTTTGAAAGATCAAATGCACGGTCAAACTATCTGAACACAACTACCCTGCCCCAGGTTAAGATTAAAGGTTTTAGATCCGAAAGAAACACCAACTTCTAGGCTCAAAGTGGTTGACTAGGGATTAACTCTTTATCTCTTCAGTGTTTGGGGATTTGAAACAATGCCCTACATCATTGACAAGGTTTTCTTCAAAAGCATACCACAACAATTTCAGGTGTTTTGTTTTCATCATCCTCCTTCCAATCTTTGTTAACACAACAATTTGATAAACAAAAGTGAATGAGAGAAGTATTTTTGTTTTTAACATAAATGAAAAACGAGTGAATACGAATGGATTAATTCAAAAGATGCATAAACATTTCATTAATCTTACCAATTCAAAGAAAACAACAATGCCTAAAAGCAATTAACAATTAACATGCAAGTGTAGTACCTCAAATTTGCACCTCCCATTTGTATATACATCTTCATTTTAGGTCATAAACATTGCATTGTTCATTGCATAGTCCATCAAGTCATCAAGCAAGACTGGTCAGGAGATTCAGTTGTGCAAGCAAGCAAGTGCATTTTCCATGGAACCAAAGCCCTAGGGTTGGTGCAATGAGTTCATGTGACCCAAGGATCATTTTGAAGTGGTTTGGCCAAGAATTGGAGGTTCAGAGATCATCAGTCAATGTGAAATTCATCTGAAACCCTAAAAAGTCAACAGAAGTCAACTGTCAATTCAATTGTGGATTTGAAGGTGGGAGATGGTTAGAGATGCCTCATTCATGTGGGATCAAGTCTCATTTGACATTTCAAACATCAACAGTGAAGGATTTGAGGTCAGATCAAAACTTTCCAAAAATAGCAGGTGACCTGTAATTTGAATTTGCCAAATATGGAAAGGTTTTCAACTCAAGATTACGTCATCAAGAAAGCTTCAAATGAAATTTTGTCCAACATGAAAGTTGAAGATCTTTCTCTCCCATTTCCAAAAAGTCCAAGATCATCAATTTCTCATGTGTGGTTAAGGAGATATGATCAAAACTTGGCAAGGTGTACTTGAAGGGTCAAATGAGCATAACTTTCAAACCAAAAGTCCAAATTAAGTGGTTCTTTTTGCATTGTTCTTGTTTTGACCTATGCTTTCCAAATCATGCATTACATGCCATGCATTATCATCACATAATCATTTGGAAATTCACTTGATTTTTGGAGGGAAAATTAAAGTTTAAAATTGGTGCATTGTTCACACATTCTACCATGACCATTGGCTCCAAAATGACTTTTTGAGTGAAATTCAAGCTAAATTCGTGCACTGTTCATTCATGATTCCATGCATAGAGGTGAAATGTCCAATTTGCATATGCACCTTATTTTGGCTAATACACTTAACCATTGCCTAAACATGATTAGAAGAGTGATTAGGAGGAAGTATATAACACAAATCATAACTGTTTTCAGCTAACCACAGTCACAATTCTCAGATCTAGATCCAAATCACAAAGTTTTCTCTCAAATTTTTCTTCAATTTTTTCCAAACAAGATCCACTTCTCTTGATCAATTCATCATCTGGAGGCATTATGGAGCAAGTTTGAAGGAAGATCCAAAGGAATTCGTGCAGTTTTGAAGCAGCTTGAAGCTTGAACTCAACAATGGTGGATTCATATTTTTGAGAAATCGCGTGCAGTTGAGCCTCAATTCTTCCTCCAATTACGTGTACAAGCATTTTAGAAGACTCTTGGAGCATTGCAAAGGCTTGAATCCAGCTAGTTCCAGAACTGCTCTACAAGAGGTCACAAAATCAACTCTCATAATTTTGATTTTCATTGCCATGATGTTATAGATCTTGCTATGCTGAGTAATTTAGGCTTTGAATCGTGCAATTTCGTGTTGTTTTGAGTGAGAACTGATTGTTTGAAGTTTTGTTGATGAATCTTCTTCCCTTCGATTCATGCATGTGTGATGTTTTTTTTGATGAAATGATTGGTGATTATTGATGTGTGATGAAGGATCTACATGTTGCTATGCTTGATTTTCAATTCTGGACATTTTGAAATTTTCTGGAAATTCGTGGATGAAGATCTTCAAGATCTTCATCATGTTCATAGCCACCTGCACATTACCTGCGAATTTTGCTATGACCTTCATACGCTTACCTGCGAATTTTGTTGCGTGTTCATCACCTTTACCTGCGGATTATGCATGCATGTGTGTTAGGGTTTGTACCAAACGACCGTGTTTCATATGCGCGCGCCTGGCCATTTGAATTTCGCTTCAGTTCGATTCCCCGCTCCATCATTATTTCAAATGCCTTGTATTATTTTCCACTTCCCTCCATTATTTCCATATGCTTGCTTCATGATTTTTTTTATTTTTCCTTCACCTTTCAAAATTCATAAATAATTGAATAATGATCCAAAAAATATGAGGATTTTTGCATTGCATTCCATTTTCTATCTAGTATTTTATGAACATTTTTCCCTAAATTGTGCATGGCTGGAAAATATTTGGTGCTAGGGTTTGTGTACATGTGTCCATTCTTGACATTGCTTTGCCATATCTTTTGTGAAATGCTGAGATTGTATCCAATGAATGTGAAATTTTGCACACTATTTCTAGACATGTTGAATGTTGTTTTGGCTTTGGTTTGAGGTTTTTACCATGATCCATCTCTGTTTTAGGCCTATGCTAAGTTGGTGTGACAATTGGTGTCACACATGTGCTTGTTATGCTTGCCTTGACTTATACAATGTGATTACCACGCTTAATTTTGTCCAATGCTCCTAATTCTTTGTGTGATGATCGTGTTGTATGTTCTGTTTACCCATGATTTTTGCCAAGATTATTTGAATCATTTTTGATTTAATGTGCATTTGTTTCTTCTGATGTCACAATGTGGTTACAACTTGCATACCTTGCCATATTTGGTTCATGAAATGAATTTGGTTGATGATATTGATGTGGGACTTTTTGGATTGTGTTCTTTATTGAATGAAGTTGATCCATGTTAAATTTCATGTTCTGTTTTGAATGTTTGACCCTCTTTTGACCCTAGGCTTTGACCTAGTGGTTTGGACTCACTGTTTGGATTGTGGATTTCAGGTTAAGAAGCACATTGCCATGATTGAAGTGGTTCACTCTCTTGAGTTGATTAAGTGGTTGATGTTGACTAACTTTGAATTGTTTTGTAGGTTGATGCCAAGTTGTTTGTGTTATGCCCATTGGCTTGTGCCTTGCTCACTGTTGCATTGCTTGATTATCTGTTTGATTGTGTGATTGATTGTCTGTCTGTTTATTTGACTTGTGTACTGATTGGGTTAGATTTTTTCAGGTACCTAAGTTGCTTTGAGTTCTTTTGAACTTGCTTTTGCTTTGCTTGGTTGCTTAACCATTGAGGTATAACTCTCTGACTTCATGTAGTCTGGAAGACCTGTCCTGTTATGTGGGCAGGCACCTGTCTGAAGCCCTCCTAAAGAGGCAATGCTTGTGTTTGTTTATCTTTGTGCCAAGCAGGAAAAGTCCTCTTATGAGGCAATTGGTAGATAAAAGAGATGTGTAGTCCATCTCCTACTATTCAGTGTGTCATACCTTTGCTCACATAACATGTTGATGCATTGTGGATATTAACCCAAGATCTTATAGAGTCATATCATTTGTGGAGAAGAGTTCCAACTTTCTGAACTCCCACACATTCTATTGTTTAAAGCTCTCCCAGGCCAGGGATAAGAGCTATGAGGCACACCCCTCATCTCCATTTCATCTGCTTCACCCTAACTCTCAATGTTAGGGTTAAGAGCTAACTACACCCGATTCCAGTTGGCTTGTGTTTCACAACCTAACCTTGTATGAGCCCAATTGTATGCATATAGTATGTGTGCTTGCTTTGTGTGCTTGTATGTATTTGCTTGTGCTGTCTAGGATAGCTTGCTCCCTGTGCAAGTTAGATAGAAACCTCAACCTAGGACCATGGTGAATTTACATGATAACTATTAGGCTCGAGTCAGTCTCCCTTCTAGTTTGTCATTTCCCAGTTGTCATACGGTGAACTGACTTTGTGTGTTTTACTTTTAATCGCAATGTCGCGGATAGCAAGAGTCGCCACCGACTTTTCTTTTATCCAATAAGGAAAGGTGGAAAAGAACAGGAAAGACCTTAATTAGATTTTGGGTTCGGGAGGTACATTATACAAAGGGAAGGTGTTAGCACCCTTTGTATCCATGGTTATCCATGGGCTCTTAATTGCTTGATCACTTATATTATTTTTCTTGTCTGGAAAAAGTGGTTGTGAATTGTTTAGAAAATGTTTTGAAAAAGAGCATTTAACTTTGTAATGATTCTCGTATGAATGTATACAAAGTGGTTATCTCGTTTAGTTTTGAAAATGGTTTAGAAAAATATAACTCAGTAATGATTCTAGTATGAATATATACCAAGTGGTGATTTTCTAGTATTTGTGAAAAGTATTTTTCAATTGTGAGTAAGCAATTAAGAGTTATACCTACCCATGGTCTTGATGGGCATTTCCTATCCTCGTGAGGGTAAAACCGTCCTTATTATTGAGGAATAAGTAGTTTTATCCTTTGGATGTAAACGGGTCATCGTTTGGTCGTTGAAGGCTACATTTGTAAGGATACCTTAGCATTCGAAGGGACTATCATCATTTAACCGTAGGCTACACCGAAGGGTTATCGAGGGACAAAATCATATATTCGAAGGCAACATCCGAGGGACTATGATTTATTTTATAGGGACATGATGATTTAATCGAAGGGTCTTTGCTAAGTGTATCCCCACATTCGCGAAACATGACCATAATACCGTAATACCGTAAAGTAACAAAGAGAGAGGTCCAAGATCACATATTCAAAGGCCATATTTTACAATCAATTAGGTAATTAGGAGGAATCCCCACATTGAAATTAATACATTAAGATCAATTAAGCAATTTAGGGTGGATCTTTGCCATAAAATTAATACATTAAAATCAATTGAGTAATTCAGAGTGAATCTCCACAAGGGTATCCCACAAATAAAGTGGAATACCTAACAAGCAATCTTTTCCTGGGGGTATGTGAACCTTTACAAAACTCAACAAAACATGTCAGAACACCAAATCAGGGTGCAACCGAGGATTACACCACAAAACAAATCACAACAGTAAATAGGGTCGGGTAAATGATGCATGGCTATGATAAAACATGAGCGAAAAATCAGAACAGAAAAGTCAGCTACTGTCCCGTTCGCTCCTGCCTCGCCTAGCGAAGGCCTAGCGAATACTCGTTGCATGCTCGCTTAGCGAGGTGCTAGCGAGCGGTTGCGGATTCTGGTTTTGATATCAGTACAATTTCAACCAATTTTATGCCTTATGGCTTTCATTACAGCAATTATATGGTTAATCATTTAAGGTATTCAGGTACATACTGAAATTCACATGCCAAACTTAAGATATTTTCATAAATTTAATCATAATGCCATATGCAAATTAAGAACATAAGGCAGTAATAGCAATGTAACCTGTTTGCAACTGAATCGCGACTTCGAATCGGCAAAATCGGATTGAATTGGGCAGAGGTAAACCTTGATGCCGCCGAGTTCCTTCAGGGTTTGACTCCCGTGAGTGTTAGGGTTTGCTTGCTAGGGTTCTCCTTTCTCCGTTTTCGTCTCCTCTTTTCGTGACTGAAGTGTCAGTATTTATAGTGATTGTGGTGACCTAATGGGCTCAGAATGAAGCCCGGAAATTCTGATATTCGCAAGCTTCGCTAGGCGAGCGTTGTGGCGAAGGTTCGCTAGGCGAAGGATTTGCTTGCCTAGCGAGCAGGCAATTTGTGACCTAATGGGCTCAGAATGAAGCCCAACCATTCTGGTATTCGCAAGCTTCGCTAGGCGAAGGAGTTGCTCGCCTAGCGAGTAAGCTAGTTTGGGCCTTTTTCTGGATTGGGTCTGTTGTGAGCTGGACTTTTGTTCCTTTAAGGTCAGTGCAGAATAAGTTGGAGTGCTCCGAGAAATGTTTTGCAAGATTAATGGGAAAATTTTGGGGTATGACAGCTGCCCCTGTTCAATATTCTTGAACCGAGAGAGTTAGGATGGCAAGTATGCCATTCGTGGTCTGGAGGTGGAGGATTATTGAACACTAGAATGCCCCACAAATTTGCACTTGTCAATTAGTCTTGGTGGAGATGGGCTTAAAGATGCCATCCAGGAAGTTTGATGATGAGAGCTTCAGAGTGCGTCGTACATTAGACGATATCTGAGGACATGGGTGTCATATCGGGTCGTACGCTAGACCGTATGGTGAGTCATCCATTCGGCTGTCGACTTTGCTGGGGAGTCAGAATATGTCATACACTGCTGGGGATAAGGGATCAGAATGGATCATACACTAGATCGTATCTGAATAGCAGAGTGAACCGTCCCTTAGGCTGCATCTGGAGAGGTAAAGGTCAGAATGGATCGTACGCTAGATCGTGTCTGAGTAGCAGAATGAGTTGTCCATCAGGCCGGTGACTCCGCTGGGAATGAAATACCAGACTGGATCGTATGCTAGACTGTATCCGAGTTGCAGAATGGGCCGTCTATTAGGCAGTATCTGAGAGGGGTAGTCGTATGCTAGGCTACACGTCAGAATGTACCGTACGCTAGGTAGTCTCTGAGAAATGAAAGGTCCAACTGGGTCGTAAATTAGACCGTATTGGAGTAGTTGAAGGTCAGAATGGATCGTCCGTTAGATCGTATCTGAGTGGAAGGAGTCATATATTGAGCTGAATCAGAATGAACCGTACGTTAGACTGTATCTGAGTTGCAGAATGGGCCGTCCATTAGGCAGTATCTGAGAGGGGTAGTCGTATGCTAGGCTACACGTCAGAATGTACCGTACGCTAGGTAGTCTCTGAGAAATGAAAGGTCCAACTGGGTCGTAAATTAGACCGTATTGGAGTAGTTGAAGGTCAGAATGGATCGTCCGTTAGATCGTATCTGAGTGGAAGGAGTCATATGTTGAGCTGAATCAGAATGAACCGTACGTTAGACTGTATCTGATCGTATTTGTAGATGCTGTATTTGCAATAAATGGCCGGGATGGGCTTAAAGATACCATCCTTAGGAGGATAATTAACCTGAAAAATAAAGTTAACTTCATGCCATGTCATGATGCATGAGATGTTTTATGCTTTCGACAATAAATGCGAACAATGTATGCATGCGTATACTGTGAAATGATGTAATGAATGAATTATGCATCTGAAAAGTTCTTCCCGAGGACTCTACTAGGGGAATAAATCTCAGTCTTCTGGTTGGAGATACTGGTATCGGTGATCCTTTCTTAGCTGGGGATACTTGATTCTTGTCTGATGGTAGAAATATTCGACAGAGCCTGGCTGGGGATGGAAGAGATGACCAGCCTGTCTAGTGATGCCAATTTCTTTTGGGGAATAACTGGTTTTGTTGAGGAATAGAATTAGCACCCGGATTCATTGGAACGCATGGTTAGACCTTCTCCTCGATCCTGAAGTCTCGTAGTAATCGTTATTTCCATTTTACGCGCACATTTTTGGTAAACATTGATCATATTCAAATGCACATATTAATTCGAATTAAATCAATGGACGCTTATGCAAACAAAACAACAAAAAGTAAAACAAAAGCATCTCTTGAAATAACATTGTATGGATTTTGAAAGAGGGCCTATAAACAGGCAATTCGTGTACAAGGAGACAGAAATCCTAGTAAGAGGAAATCGTCAAGAAAACAAAGGAAAGCTATGAAGAAAAAGTCCTATTGATTTTAATTTTGCCACTGTCATTATGTCTTCAAGTATCTCACCCCTTGCTGTCGGATGGAAGTGATTAGCTTGTTCAGTCCTTTGAACTGGGTTGAAGTTGACTGAGAACGGGACATAGTCTTACGTTTTAATCCCTAATTTTTGCCTGGACCGCCTTTTCAGGTTTTCAGTCCACCAGGATACCCTTTTTTTGCCCAAGCCGCCCTTTCGGGTTTTCGCCTTGCCGGGTGTACATTTTTATATGTTTATCCCTAATTTTTGCCCGAACCCTTTTGGTTCGTCAGGATGCCCTTACTTTTGCCTAGATACGTCGACCTAGCAGGTCTCTTTTATGCGTAGTATTTTTTAACTATGTCTGCGTTCACGGGATGTGGGGAGTCTTCGCCATCCATCGTAGCAAGTATCATGGCTCCACCGGAGAATACCTTCTTAACTACAAATGGCCCTTCGTATGTGGGAGTCCATTTGCCCCTGGGATCACCTTGTGGTAGAATGATACGCTTAACAACTAAGTCGCCGATTTGGTACACTCGTCTCTTGACCTTTTTGTTGAATGCCTGGGTCATGCGCTTCTGATATATTTGCCCATGACAAACAGCCGCGAGTCTTTTTTCATCAATCAAATTTATCTGATCGAGTCGAGTCTGAATCCATTCCTCCTCATCTAAGCTTGTCTCTTTCATGATTCTTAGAGAGGGAATCTGAACTTCCACCGGTAAGACGGCTTCCATTCCGTAGACTAAAGAGAAAGGAGTTGCCCCTGTCGAAGTGCGTACTGAAGTGCGATAGCCATGAAGAGCAAACGGTAACATCTCATGCCAGTCTTTGTATGTTACTGTCATCTTTTGTATGATCTTCTTGATATTCTTATTAGCAGCTTCCACGGCACCGTTCATCTTTGGCCGGTACGGAGAAGAGTTATGGTGTTTTATTTTGAACTGCATGCAGAGTTCAACAATCATCTTGTTGTTCAAATTAGTGCCATTATCAGTGATAACTCTTTCAGGGATGCCGTATCGACAGATGACATTATTCTTGATGAATCGTGCCACCACATTCCTGGTAACAGAAGCAAATGAGGCTGCCTCTACCCACTTTGTAAAGTAATCAATAGCAACAAGGATGAAGCGATGTCCATTAGAAGCCGTAGGTTCGATCTCTCCGATCATATCAATGCCCCACATTGCAAAGGGCCAAGGGGCCGTCAACACGTTTAATGGAGCAGGAGGTATATGTATTTTATCCGCATAGATCTGGCACTTGTGACAAGTTCTGGCATGATGGTGGCAATCAGCTTCCATGGTAGACCAATAATACCCTGTTCTTAGAATCTTCTTGGCCATTGTATGTCCACTAGAGTGAGTCCCAAAAATACCGTCATGCATGTCTTCCATAATCTTTTCTGCTTCCTTTTTATCCACACAGCGAAGCAAAGTCGAGTCATGATTACGTTTGTATAATACTCCATTACTCAAAAAGAATTTAGCGGAGAACTTCCTCAGGAATTTTCTGTCATTGATGGACGCCCCTTCAGGGTATTCCCGAGCTTCTAAATACCTTTTTACTTCGTGGAACCACGGTTTCTCTTCTACTTCATCAGCGTTAAGTTCATAACAATATGCTGGTTCATCTAGTCGTTCAATGGTGATCCTGGGAGCTTCATTGTCCCATCTGACTCTGAACATAGATGACATGGTGGCCAAGGCGTCTGCCAACTGATTCTCCTCTCGTGGAATATGTTCGAATGTAATCTCTTCAAAGTATGGGATTAATGTCAACACCCGCTCTCGATAAGGGATGAGATTCGGATGTTTAGTGTCCCATTCTCCTTTGATCTGACTGATTACTAAGGCTGAGTCTCCGTATACGCTTAAAAACTTGATTCTCAGGTCTATAGCAGCCCTGAGTCCCAAAATACATGCTTCATACTCGGCCATATTGTTGGTACAGTCGAAACATAGTCTAGCAGTGAAAGGCGTATGGCAACCCTTGGGAGAAATAATTACAACACCAACACCATTACCCAACGCATTAGAAGATCCATCGAAAACCATAGTCCATCGGGATCCCGGTTCGGGTCCTTCATCCGGTCCAGGTTCTTCATAATCAGTAACAAGCATGACATCCTCATCTAGGAACTCAAAATTCATAGATTGGTAATCATCCACTGCTTGATGAGCCAAGTGATCGGCTAGCACGCTTCCTTTGATTGCTTTCTGGGTAGTATACTGGATATCATACTCTGTTAAAATCATCTGCCATCTCGCTATTCTTCCGGAGAGGGCAGGTTTCTCAAATATGCATTTGATGGGATCCATCTTAGAAATCAACAAAGTGGTATGATTCAACATATACTGTCTTAGTCGGCGAGCAGCCCAAGCCAAAGCACAGCAAGTTCTCTCGAGCAGTGAGTATCTTGTTTCACAGTCGGTAAACTTTTTGCTAAGGTAGTATATGGCATGCTCTTTTCGACCAGACTCGTCATGTTGCCCCAACACACACCCCATTGAATTTTCTAACACGGTCAAATACATGATTAGAGGTCTTCCTTCAACTGGTGGTATCAGGATCGGAGGTTCCTGGAGATACTTCTTGATTTTGTCAAAAGCTTCTTGACATTCGTCATTCCATATCATCTCTTGATTTTTCCTCAGTAGTTTGAAGATGGGTTTGCAGATAGCGGTCAAATGGGAGATAAACCGGGCAATGTAATTCAAACGTCCCAAGAAACCTCTGACTTCTTTATCTGTACGGGGAACTGGCATTTCTTGAATAGCTCTCACCTTGGCCGGGTCAACCTCAATTCCTCTGCCACTGACAATAAAGCCCAAGAGTTTACCGGATCTTACTCCAAAGGTGCATTTGTTCGGGTTCAATCTCAGCTTGTATTTCTTCAACCTCTTGTAACACCTCAAAATTTGCCCTCCTCTCTTGGGACTATCATAACATATATTGCATATCATTTTTAGGTCATTAGGCATTGCATATTGCATATCATGTGGTTACATTGTGCAAGCCATTCTCCCAAGTCTTGATCAGAAGAGGGAGAAGTCAAAGTGCAAGCCTAGGGTTTATTGACTGATCATGGGCCATCTGAGGATTGGGCTGTGAATTAGGGTTTTGTGATTCTCAATGGATGTTGATCTTCATCTTGATTGCAATGATTCATCATCATCATCATGTTTGGATGTCATCAGAAGATTGAAGCTCATTCCTTGAGATTAGGGTTTTGACCACTGGTCAACCCTAATCAGTTGCATTGGGCCAATTAGGGCATAATCAGGAGATGGGGTTTATGATGGATATGGGGTTCATTCTTTGGTTATTTTGTGCTAATTGAGGCTAGGGTTTCACCTTTGAGCCATTTCAGTTGGAGATTGGAGCTCAATTTGATCTATGCATTGCCAGATTCATCTATCAGATGAAAAGTCAACTGTGGTCAACTGTACATGATCTGATGGATGTGGAGGTGAAAATGAGTTGGATACACTTCATTCATGTTGGAACAAGTGTTAAATGACATCTCAAAGCTTAAGAATGGAGAAAATCAAGTCAGGACAAAAACTGCCAAAAATAGAAAGTGACTTGTAATTGAAGTTTCCAAAAATGGAAAGTTTTTGACCTCAAAGCCACGTGTCCAAGGAAGCTTCAAATGAAAATTTGTTCAACATGAAAGTTGTAGATCTTGTTCTCACCTTTCCAAAAAGTCCAAGAACTTGAAAATCCCATGTATGGTTGGAAAATTATGGCTCAGTGAAATTCAAAAATGACCCATAATCAGGAGGCCATAACTTGCACATGGTTTTTCCAAATTGCAAGTTCTTTATATGCACAAACTCCATTTGACATGTACTTTCATGGTGCATAATTGGATTTTTCCAAAAGTGGTCAATGCAAAAAGTCAATTTTCAACTGGACAGTTAAATTGGACCAGGGGCAAAATTGTCCAACTTTCAAAATAATTGGAATTTTTGAGTGGGGATTTTTGCTACACCTCATAAATGGAATTTGGAGTGTGTTGGAATCATCATTTCATGCATAGGCCTTGTAAATCGAGATTTGGCTTGAAAAGTGCAATGACTAAAATTGGATATTTTGCTACCACATAGTGAAATTGAGAAATAAGCATCCAATAAGAGTGAGGCAAGTGGCAATGGATTACACATGATGTTTAGAGTTTGCATGAGCTGTCAACAGGTGTCATGGAGCTGGCATAGTGAAATTCCATTTTTGCCCTTTCTTGCAAATAACCATTTTCACTTACAATGCCAATTTGGTTAACAAGATGATTAATCATGGATTAAGAGCAGCATATAAAAGCTTAATCATCTTCTAAACACAAGAAAAAAACACATTTCCCCAAATTGGATCTGAAATCTCTCAAATTCTCTCAATTTCATCAAGAACTCCAAACCCTCAAATCCTTCAATCTTCCTCAATTCTCAACCAAACTTCGAAATCTCTTTTGCATTCAACTCCAATAATCATCTTCTCAAACTGTTTGTGGAGATTGAAGGTGGAAAAGACTTGAATCGTGGCTGTCATAGGAAGGTGCTCCAATGGTAAATCAAGAATTCGCATGCTAGGAGTGGAAACAATTGAACCTGAGCTTGGAACTCAACTTCTTGAAGCCTGTTGCGCAACTGTTCGAGATCAAAACACGTGAAGAACACCTTCACGAGTCTGCAATTTCCAGGTATGTCCAGAAATCGATCATCACCATTTGCTCAATAATCATATGCGTTTGAAAGAGCTTGTCACGTAGAGCACGATGATAGTTGTAGCTTAGCAAATGATGGACCATAGGAGGAGAAATCGCAATTTGAAGTTATGAACACAAACCTTAATCTCTTCGATCCGCTCGATTTAGGAACAATTAGGTTTAGATAAGTTGATATTTGGATTGTAGGAGTTGAGACGAGTCTAACGGCTATCCGTTTGCATGTTTTGGTGAAGAAATGATGTTCTTCGAATTCGCGCCGTTTCTGGTAAATTCTGGGGAAAGAGACGATGAGCTTTTGCGCGAAACGCTGTTTAATCCAAATTTCTGTTTGAAAATTCAAATTCTGTGTTTCCCTCCACCGCGCCAGAAATTACAATACTGCCATTGTCAAGTTTTAATTAATTAATTTAATTCACAAAAAATCATTAACACATTAAATAATTCATAAAAAATAGTAGGAAAATCAGAAAATTGTGAGGATTTTTTCTATGACTTTGTTGTTGAGTGTAGAATTTGTTTGACCTATTGGTCAAAGTTGTGCATGGCAAAAATATTGTTTGACCTAGGCTTATTTCACATGTGCTCAAAATTGATACATTTTACCATTTGATTCATGAAATGCACATAATGTTAAATAAATTCTTGGAAATTTTTGTGATGATTCTTGACTGATTGATGCTCATTTCCATGTAAATTTCATGAGTTTTTGATACCTGGACATGGAGTTATGAATTATTGAACTTAGGTGTGACAATTTGTGTCACACCTCTTGATGTCAAATTGCTGGAATTATTTGAGTGACCTATGCATGTTGGAATTGATTGAAATTTTGCATGATGCTTAGTTAACATGTTAGGAAGCTATGAGAATTTTTGTGGAATTTTACATTGCATTTTCAATTTGATCATGATTTTTCATTTCTGTTGACCAATTGTGCAAGCTCATGTGACCTAGGTTGGTAGATTGATTGAGAAATGCTCATATTGTATTGTATAGACATGAAATTTGATATGCTTGTAGTAGACACATGTTAGGACCTCCCTGTTTTGGTCTCATCTATTTCTTTATTGTTTTCATTGAGATATGAATTTTTGAAGTGGAAGCATGTGTTGATGTTGTGATTTGGAGCCTATAATTGTGTCTGTTTTTGTTGATTTTCATTGACATGGTTCCATTTTCCCAAATGAGCTCAAATTTGACATGGTAGACCTTGAATATCCCCTGTTTAGGTGTAATTAATTTGAGAATTTTTGGAATTGTTTTGGTGTGGATTTGAATGCAATAGTTCTGTTTGTATGCTTGGTGCTTCATTTGAACTAGTTTGCCTTATTTTGTGCATAACATGAGCATGATGAATGATATAAACATGAGACCAATGGTGTTTGCTCTTGTTTGACATTAATTTGAGATTGGTTGGTGGATACCTTGCTGTTTAGGATTTTTTCTTGCCTTTGGACCCTAGGCTTGGCCTAGTGGTCTAGTTGCTAATGTTTGCTTGATTTTTCAGGATAAGAAAGGCAATGCTTATGGAGAATGATCCAAATCAATTTTAATTGATGTTGTTTGATGTTTGTACACTAACATAACTTGGTTTTGTAGGTGGTGAAGCTTAGGCTTGAGCTTTGAGCTTGCCTTATGTTGTGCATTGAGTTGTATAGACTGATTGAGTGAATACTTGCTGTTTATGGTTTGTCTGTCTGATTACTAACTGTGTTTGATTGTTTCCAGGTACTTTAGTTGCTCAGTTCCTTGTGAACTTTTGCTTTGCTTTGCTTAAGCAACTTGCATAGAGGTATAACTCTCTAACTTCATGTAGTCTGGAGACCCGGCTGTTACCGGGCCGGGCAAAATGTCTGAAGTCCTCCTTAAGAGGCAATGATTGTGGTTGTTTATTTTTAAGCCCAAGCAGGTGAAAGTCCTTTAAATAAGGCAATTGGTGGAAGGTAGGGGTATGCAGTCTACCCCCCACTATTCTGTGAGTCTTCTCCTTGCTCCCATTACATGGTTGTAGCATTGAGATCAAAAGCCCAAGATCTGTTGTGTCATAGTCTTCGAGTATAGAAGGGTTCCCCTATTCTGGACCCATGCTCATTTGTCAGCTCTCCCTGGTTAGGGATAAGAGCTGTGAGGTCTGATCCTCACTTCATCCTTTCATCTGCTTCACCTTAGCCTCGTAATGGCAAGGTTAAGAGCAAACCCAGCCCGTACAGACGACTTGCTTCGGCAGTCAAACCTATTGATTGAGCCCCCTTGTGTGGTTATAGCGCGTGCTATGTGGATATCTGATTGAGATGCTTGTTCTCATTTGATGTATGATATATGATTGTATGCTTGTGTGCTAGCTTCTTTCCTGGTTAGGATAGGCTTGTTTATGAAAGTAGGATAGAAAACCGAACTTAGGTGAACGATGCATGACAACATTAGGCTCGAGTCTCAGCTCCCTAGTCGTGTGTCTTTCCCCGGTTTCTGGTTAGCAATTTAGTCTCTTTCAGGGGAACTACATCGCCCTGATCCTCGTTCCAGACGAGGTATGTAGGCAGGTGGTCGTGCGAGACCACTCCGGGCAACCTTTTTCTTTTTTGCGTGTGTTTACTTGTTATCTGACTGTGTGTTTGGTTCGGATGCCGACGTAAGCCCAGGATTGGCAGTCGGGCTCCACGTTTGCCCTTTTGTGCGTGTTTTGGTTCGGATGCCGACGTAATTCCATCCAGTGGTTGTCAGGCTCCATGTTTGCCACCCTTGCTTGTTTGTATGTTTTGTGTTGTTTGGCGTGCGTAAGCCGAACTACAGTGGCTCTGATTCTTGTTCCAGACAAGATATGTAGGCATAAGGTGCGATACCTTATCGAGCCCGTTTCTCCTAACCCCACCTGTGTTCCCCGTGTGTGTGTGTGTGATGTTTAGCAACCTTTTCTTTATTCTAGGACGTGGATCCCGTCGAGTACGACGGACGTGAGGGGTGCTAATACCTTCCCCTTGCGAGACCATTTCCTTTCCAGGTTTCTCTGAGCGTTTCCTTTCCCTATCTTGGGATAAATAACGCGCAGTGGCGGCTCTGTGTGTTTTTATTTTTAGGCTCGCCGGTTGATTTTTCGCAAGATGCGACAGCTGGCGACTCTGCTGGGGATCTTGATGTAGACCTATGCTGGTCCATGGTCCCTGAGCGAGTCTCTCCTAGCGTTTTAGGATAGTTTAGGTTGCTTGTTGTGTGTTATTTATTGCGTTTATTAATCTAACCAGTGTATATATTTGCATTAATGTCTGCATGCATCATACTATCATATTGTTGCCGTCCTCTGTACAGGTGGTTCCACTGTTTGGGGTGGGGGTTACTCGAGGTAAAAGGCCCAATACCCAGGCTATGAGTGCAATCTAGGAAACCTAGGAATAGAGTGATTCATGGGAAGCGGGTGGTATGCGCCACTTAGCGGAACATTGACATCACGAGCAGTTCAGACCCTGGTGGGATATTATCGTTACATACTTCGGGTGTGTATATGATGGTATTCTGCGAAAGGTTATTTATGCTGCGTTTCTCTTGACCTTACCCTGGCCTAGATGACACCCGTGAGTGGGGAGGGAATGATCATTTTAACAGGTACAGATGGTGACTGTTGGTGATTGATGGTGACTCAGATGGTGACTTTTTGTTCCGTGGATCAGAGTCATATTTATAAGTCGGATTTATGGCCATTTATTGCCAAGACGCCGGAGTGCTGTCCGTGATTTATCAGTGGGGATCCGTTTATTTCAGGATTCCCCGGGCCGAGATATTTATCAGTGGGGATCCGTTTATTTCAGGATTCCCCGGGCCGATTCAGATGGTGATGGTGTGTCCGCTCAGAGACCAGTGATGATGATGATGTGTCTTTCTTCCGTTTATTTCGGTACCCGTGGGTCAGATTTGTGATGGTACATCCCTCAGATGGTTATGATCAGTTCAGAAACCAGGCTTCAGTACAGATGATCAGATGACTTGTGATGGTACCGGTACCACATTAGCAACCCATTGAGGATAAGAAGTAACAGCCAGAAAACCTGCATCAAATTGTTTCATAACCTCGGCTTTGATTTTCTCAAACATTTCAGGGCGCATGCGACGAACCTTTTGCTTAACAGGACGACACTCTTCCTTCGTTGGCAAACGATGCATTACTATATCAGTGTCCAATCCTGGCATGTCTTCATAAGACCAAGCAAAAATCTCTATATAGTCATGTAACGTCTAAATCAATCTTTCTTTGATACTGTTTTCCAAGCCTGCTCCTATTTTGACTTCTTTCTTGTCTACTTCAGCACCCAGGTTTACAACTTCAATTGATTCCTCATGCGACTATATAGTCTTTTCCTCTTGCAGTACCAGTCTGGCAAGTTCTCCAGGTACTTCACAATCTTCCTCACTTCCATCCTCGGCTTGGTAGATCGGATTTTCAAAGTCATAATGAACAGTAGTAGAACTATTATCAACAGGATCCAGAGTGGGTATGGATCTGCAATTCGTTACGTGAGTGTGTGTAAGAAAACATAGCTTTTTTGGAAGATGACAGGAAAGATAAAGAGTGCAATATCTGAATGCAAAAAGTCCATTGATTTATTGAATATGAATATGCTTATGAAAATGACAAAACCCTTAACAAATTAGCTATTGTGCCTCGGGCATAGACACAATGCTTTAAGAAGTTCAATTGTAAAAAACTAAAAAATTTGCAACACTAAAATAGACAATAACAATTACTCCTGACTAAAGGAAATCGGGATAATGTCTTCAGCCTTCCAATTATTGAGTCCGTCACCAACTGTTGGGAAAATCCAGCTATCCAGGTCGCCATCGCTATCAGCATCTTCTACAGCATTAACCTGATCTTTGACCATCCTTTCAGAGTTAAATCCCAGACCAGACTTGTCAGACTTGTACGGTACGTTGATCAGTTGACCCCAACCAGTACGACCACCATTTTCAACCACGGCTTGAGCGTCCTTCAGAGAAATCATGGCAGGAGGAGCATGAATAACCTTGGGCACAAGGGGAGTCGGCTTAAGGACAGGACTGGGCGGAGGGACCACTTCAAATGACTGAGAAGGAGTCTCGACGAACTCGCCATCCATCTCGACGTATCTGAAGGCCTGCACACTACTGACAATATACTCTTCTTCTCCACACACAGTGACGATTTTACCCTCTATTGGATACTTCAGCTTTTGGTGGAGAGATGAAGCTACAACACTTTCCCCATCGATCCAAGGTCGTCCCAGCAAGCATGAATAGGCAGGACGGATGCTCATCACGTGAAAGGTAGTATTGAAGACTTGAGGTCCTATCTTGATAGGGAGCACTACTTCGCCACAAACAACACTCTTCGCACCATCGTAAGCACGCACCACAATGTCACTAGGCTTCAGTTCAATGCTCTTGCAGTCAAGTTTATCGAGCACGGCTTTCGGTAGCACATTCAAAGAAGAGCCATTGTCGATTAATACATGAGCCAAGGTAATCCCCTTACACTCAATGGAGATATGCAGAGCTTTATTGTGATTCTTTCCTGCTGGCGTCAGGTTAACATCAGAAAAGCCTAGGCCATTGTCAACAGTCAGGTTGGCAACATAGTTTTCAAACTGATCAACGGATGTCTCCTGAGGTACATGAGCAGTTTTCAAGAATTTTATCAACGCTTTGGCATGAGATTCAGAAGATAATAACAAGGATAACATCGAGATCTTAGACGGAGTATGCCCCAGCTGTTCTACCACATCAAAATCACTCTTACGGATGATTTTCAGCATTTCTTCCATTTCTTGTTCGGCAACATCTTCAGTAGTAACTTCGACTGGTGTCTTCGACTGAGCAGGGTTGATCGCTGGTTCCTTTCCTCGAGTTTCAGGGGCGGGAGGTGAGATTTCTGGAGAGAAGATCCTTCCACTTCGAGTAATTTTACTAGTCCCAACAATGCCATTAGGATTAGCAGAATTATCGACTTGCTTTACGCCATGGATGTAAACATCACCTCCGTAATTCCACGGAATAGCTTTGCTTGAGGAATACGGTACTGGGCCAGGTGCAGTAATGATTAGGGGAGCTACCTTGGGCTCAGCAGTAATTTTCACAGGTACTCTAGTAGCGGTAATCTTCACTGGAACTTTGGACCTAGCAATCACAGATATTTCTTCAGTAGGGTTTTCCACCTTAGGAACCTTTTCGAAGAGAATTGTGCGATCATCCATCAGCCGTTGAATACCATTCCTCAACTTCAAGCACTCGTTGGGTCGGAGTACACAGCGATCGCAATTTTCAGCACAACCTGGAAATAAACCAGCTTGCAATAAATTCTTCTTGATGATCAGGAGAGGAGATGTTAAATCAGCTACATTAGAAATGTGAGAATTGTCTTCCACAGCATTAACCGTTTTGTCATGATTAGGCATAGGTGCAGTGAAGACGTTAGGAGTCTCTGGAGGCTCAAATTCAATTTCTCCCGCTTCGATCATATCCTGAACCTTATTCTTCAATGACCAGCAATCATTTGTATCATGCCCGGGGCTATCGGAGTGATATGCACACCTGGCATTGGGATTATAACGAGAAGAAGTAGTGTTAGGTTTCGTAGGAGGATCTCTGAGGGTGATCAGATTTGCCTTTAGCATTCCCTGCAGTGCCTGTGCCAAGGTCATATTGATCCTGGTAAACTGCCTTCTTGGCTTGTCTTGTTTGGGCTGGAAGCTTTGAGATGGCGGTGCTGCAATCGTAACCGCTCCAATGGTATGGTCACGATTTTTCTTGTTACGACCCTTTTGACCATACACAGCATTTGATTCATTCCTCCCCTGATAGGACCTTTTGGTGCTTGCAGAGGTAGTCGCCTGTATCTTTCCACTTCGGATGCCGCTTTCAACACGTTCACCTGTCAATATAAGTTTAGTGAAACCTGATGAAGAACTTCCCAGTAGATGGCTGTAGAATGGGCCAGTCAGTGTGCCCATGAACATGTCTACTAATTCTCGGTCAGTCATAGGGGGTTTGACTCTGCCAGCCAAATCTCTCCATTTCTGAGCATATTCTTTGAAGCTTTCTTTGGATCCCATAGTCATATTCTGCAACTGTAGCCGAGTAGGCGCTAGTTCAGAGTTATACTGGTACTGTTTATAGAAAGCTGTCGCTAAGTCAGTCCAGGTGCGGATGTCAGAGCTTTCGAGCTGATAATACCATTCCAACTGTGTGCCAGACAGACTCTCTTGGAAGAAATGGATCCATAACTTCCTATCAGTGGTATGCGGCTGAATCTTTCTCACATAAGCTCTCAGATGCATCTGAGGACAAGACGCACCATCGTACTTAGTGAAAGTAGGGATCTTGAATTTGCGAGGAATGACCACATCAGAGACCAGTCCCAAGCTTTCGAAATCCAGACCAGGCGTCTTTTGACCCTCCATAGCTAGCATGCGTTCTTCCAGCAACTTGTACTTATCATCTCTTGGAGAGTACTGTTCACCTTCATAATCTTCATCGTCATCCTCAGGGTTGGAGAAATCAACATTCTCCTCCTCTAAATCATTCTCCGTCTCCTCTTCTGGACCATTCGGAATTCCAAACTTGACTCCCGCGGCCTGTCTTTTAAGCCTTCTTCCCGTGTTAATGTAACTCACAGCTTTCTTGTCTTTCTTCTTTTCGAGCAAAAGAGCCTTCAGTTCCTCCTGCCCTTTGGATAAGCTCAAGATCAACTCCTGGAATTGAGCATTCTGAGTCTGGAGATCTTTGACAGTTTGTTCGAGGTCCATTTTTCTGTTTGCGATGAAGACCGTGAGAACATTGATTTTTTTTTTCTTTTTTTTTAGGATACCTGTTATGCAATGTTATGTCATGCTATGCAATGTATGAAATGTTTTCAAGGACTTTTGGAATTTAACTTTGCGTAAACCAACAAAAAGAGGGAAACTTTTAATAATTTCTTTAATCACTGTTTATTACAAAAGGACATAATAAAAATACAATGAAAGCTCAAATCTCCCAGGGACGGCTTCTTTTCGGACGAAGATATGTATTGAGTCTTCGTTCCTCATTAAGCTGGCTGGTGAGCTCTAATACCTTCTTCCTTTCTGCAACGAACTGAGCTTCAAAAGTATCCCTTTCTTCTCTCAACTGGATCCAGGATTTCTTTAACTCTTCAACATCGGTAGGCATATCTGGATAAGGAACGATCTGAGGAGTACCTCCTTCCACTTCTGGATCAACGATTAGTGGTCCGACTGCAAGATATGGCATAACAAGTTCACGAGCTCTGGCGCGTACCCATCTGAGATAAGGTTCCATAGGAATAGAGTTTTTCGGTCCTAAAGTACTTCTTTTCACCATGCCCCAAGCTCGTACAAATCTTTGACGGAGACCTTGGGAATCGTTGTCATAGTCAAATACCGTGCCTTGGATAATTATTTCATGTGGACCATCTCTTCGAGCATAACCAAACTGACATAGGGCTAAAGCTGGGTTATAAGTGATACCTCCTCTTATTCCTAGGAGTGGCACATTGGGGAACTCGCCACAACGGTCAATGATGGTAACCTTTTCCTTGAACTGAGGACACCAACGGATGTCTGAATGGGAGAGTGACATTATCCTTTGAGACCATTTCAGATTTTGCTCATTCTTCAAGACTGATTGAGGAAGGTGTGAGATAAACCACCTAGACAATAGAGGTATGCAGCACATGAGAGTCCCTTGCCTTTTCATAGTACGAGTGTGAAGGGAATGCAGAATGTCTCCGAGCAAGGTAGGCACAGGGTTATGAGTGAGAAATATCTTAATAGCATTCATGTCTATGAATTGGTCTGGATTAGGGAATAACACCAAACCATAGGTTAGTAATGCTAGGACATCTTCGAAAGCATGGACATCCATAACTTTTAGGAATTCTCAGGCCTTATTTATCAGAAATTTGGCAAGTAAACCCTTAATTCCACTTCTTGTTACCCAACTAGTTTCAATGTCGGATTTTGTCATGTGTAAAGCCGCGGCGATTTCTTCAGACTTCAAAATCTTTTCTAAACCACTGAAAGGTGTTTGATCAAGGATAGATATCCCAAGCATCCTGGAGAATTCTTCTAATGTGGGTACCAACTGATAATCTGGAAATGTGAAGCAATGATGTTTAGGATCGAAGAACTGGAATAGAACCCTCATCATATCCTCTCTAAAACCAGTGGTAACCAAATTGAGGAGAGAACCATGTTTCTTGATGAACTGAGTCTGATCAGGAAGTTCTGACACTAAATCCTTGAGTTGAGGAGGGACGGCTACAAAATTGATCCGGATAGTCTTCCTGGGAGCCATAGCCTTACAAAACAGAGCAAAGTTAAATCCCTAAGTCCTTGAAATGATGTTATGATGTTATGATGTTAGGATGTTATGATGTTATGATAACAAGCACAAACAAGTCACACAACAATCATTCCTATGTTTTAAGGCTTGCATGAGTTCCATAGGTAAATACCCTCCCCACTGAAGTTTGGTTGGTTCAACCTGTCCTAGAATAGTAACCGGGTTCTAGAAGGATCTCAAATCATCGACCTTCCTTTAAGTCCACTTCAGTGCAACACCAAGTGGTTGACCGAAGCTTCCCTAAAGTCCAATCTCAAAGAGTGTAGTATCGAGTCTCAACCAACCCCAGTCGGAACCGAAGTCAATTATCTCACTACTTTCTAATGGCTAGGATGAGTCAATTAGGGTTCTAAAGCGTCAAATTTTTCCTCAAGTAAACATGAGGAACATCAGGACCTCCAAAGCGTCACATTAACCGTAGCCATCATTTTAACCATTCCAGTATACGCCGGATAGTCGCGATGATCTTTTGCTACTTACCTAAGGTACACTAGATCCGGGTGTAGGATCTTTCACTCAAGCATAACATACCCAAGCAATCCCTTAAAAGTAAATCAGACAATTTAAATAAGTGATCTTGTTTTTTGAAGGTAACCTCTCTTTTTAAGTGTCCCCAGCAGAGTCACCAGTTCTGTCATACGGTGAACTGACTTTGTGTGTTTTGCTTTTAATCGCAATGTCGCGGATAGCAAGAGTCGCCACCGACTTTTCTTTTATCCAATAAGGAAAGGTGTAAAAGAACAGGAAAGACCTTAATTAGATTTTGGGTTCGGGAGGTACATTATACAAAGGGAAGGTGTTAGCACCCTTTGTATCCATGGTTATCCATGGGCTCTTAATTGCTTGATCACTTATATTATTTTTCTTGTCTGGAAAAAGTGGTTGTGAATTGTTTAGAAAATGTTTTGAAAAAGAGCATTTAACTTTGTAATGATTCTCGTATGAATGTATACAAAGTGGTTATCTCGTTTAGTTTTGAAAATGGTTTAGAAAAATATAACTCAGTAATGATTCTAGTATGAATATATACCAAGTGGTGATTTTCTAGTATTTGTGAAAAGTATTTTTCAATTGTGAGTAAGCAATTAAGAGTTATACCTACCCATGGT
This sequence comes from Lathyrus oleraceus, assembly GCF_024323335.1. NCBI lineage: Eukaryota > Viridiplantae > Streptophyta > Magnoliopsida > Fabales > Fabaceae > Lathyrus > Lathyrus oleraceus. The sequence goes on from NC_066580.1 coordinate 315,483,293, forward strand.
CTTGATGGGCATTTCCTATCCTCGTGAGGGTAAAACCGTCCTTATTATTGAGGAATAAGTAGTTTTATCCTTTGGATGTAAAAGGGTCATCGTTTGGTCGTTGAAGGCAACATTTGTAAGGATACCTTAGCATTCGAAGGGACTATCATCATTTAACCGTAGGCTACACCGAAGGGTCATCGAGGGACAAAATCATATATTCGAAGGCAACATCCGAGGGACTATGATTTATTTTATAGGGACATGATGATTTAATCGAAGGGTCTTTGCTAAGTGTATCCCCACATTCGCGGGACATGACCATAATACCGTAATACCGTAAAGTAACAAAGAGAGAGGTCCAAGATCACATATTCAAAGGCCGTATTTTACAATCAATTAGGTAATTAGGAGGAATCCCCACATTGAAATTAATACATTAAGATAAATTAAGCAATTTAGGATGGATCTTTGCCATAAAATTAATACATTAAAATCAATTGAGTAATTCAGAGTGAATCTCCACAAGGGTATCCCACAAATAAAGTGGAATACCTAACAAGCAATCTTTTCCTGGGGGTATGTGAACCTTTACAAAACTCAACAAAACATGTCAGAACACCAAATCAGGGTGCAACCGAGGATTACACCACAAAACAAATCACAACAGTAAATAGGGTCGGGTAAATGATGCATGGCTATGATAAAACATGAGCGAAAAATCAGAACAGAAAAGTCAGCTACTGTCCCGTTCGCTCCTGCCTCGCCTAGCGAAGGCCTAGCGAATACTCGCTGCATGCTCGCTTAGCGAGGTGCTAGCGAGCGGCTGCGGATTCTGGTTTTGATATCAGTACAATTTCAACCAATTTTATGCCTTATGGCTTTCATTACAGCAATTATATGGTTAATCATTTAAGGTATTCAGGTACATACTGAAATTCACATGCCAAACTTAAGATATTTTCATAAATTTAATCATAATGCCATATGCAAATTAAGAACATAAGGCAGTAATAGCAATGTAACCTGTTTGCAACTGAATTGCGAATTCGAATCGGCAAAATCGGATTGAATTGGGCAGAGGTAAACCTTGATGCCGTCGAGTTCCTTCAGGGTTTGACTCCCGTGAGTGTTAGGGTTTGCTTGCTAGGGTTCTCCTTTCTCCGTTTTCGTCTCCTCTTTTCGTGACTGAAGTGTCAGTATTTATAGTGATTGTGGTGACCTAATGGGCTCAGAATGAAGCCCGGAAATTCTGATATTCGCAAGGTTCGCTAGGCGAGCGTTGTCGCGAAGGTTCGCTAGGCGAAGGATTTGCTCGCCTAGCGAGCAGGCAATTTGTGACCTAATGGGCTCAGAATGAAGCCCAACCATTCTGGTATTCGCAAGCTTCGCTAGGCGAAGGAGTTGCTCGCCTAGCGAGTAAGCTAGTTTGGGCCTTTTTCTGGATTGGGTCTGTTGTGAGCTGGGCTTTTGTTCCTTTAAGGTCAGTGCCTTGCAGAATAAGTTGGAGTGCTCCGAGAAATGTTTTGCAAGATTAATGGGCAAATTTTGGGGTATGACACCAGTCTCTGGTTAGGTTAGAAGTTCTTTCCCTGCGTAGGGGAACTACGTCACCCTGATCCTCATACCAGATGAGGTACGTAGGCAGGAGATGAGCTGATCTCTCCGGGCGCCCTTTTGTTTTCAAACCCTTTGTGTGTGTTGGAGTCTGACGTAAGTCCAGCGATTGGCAGTCGGTTTCCTGTGTCTTGTTTGCTTTTTGGAGTCTGACGTAAGTCCAGCGATTGGCAGTTGGTTTCCTGTGTGTGTGTTTGTTGGTTCGGAGTCTGATGTAAGTCCAGCGATTCGCATTCGGTTTCCATGTTTTCCTGTTTGTGTGGAGTCTGACGTAAGCCCAGCGATTGGCAGTCGGTTTCCTGTGTGGTTTTGTTTGGCGTGCGTTAGCCGAGCTACGACTGCTCTGATTCTTCTCCGGTCAGAGAAGATACGTATGCATAGGATGCGACATCCTAGCGAGCACGTTTCCCCCTGTCCCGAACTACGTCGACTCTGATGTCTGTGCCTGACAGACTACATAGGCCCAGGATGCGATATCCTATCGAGTTAGTTTCTCTTGTTTTCTTGTGTTTCCTTCCATCCTTGTGTGATGTTTGAGCAGTTTTTAGCAACCTTATCCTTTCTTTTGTGCATGGATCCCGTCGAGTACGACGGATGCGTAGGGGTGCTAATACCTTCCCTTCGCATAACCGACTCCCGATCCCATCTTTCTCTGGTCGCGAGACCATTTCCTTTCCAGGTTTACATCGAGCGTTTCCTTTCCCTCCTTTGGGATAAATAACGCACGGTGGCGGCTCTGTTGTTTCGTTTTCCCTCCGGTTTTTCGCGTAATGCGACAGCTGGTGACTCTGCTGGGGATATTATCAGAAGTTGACCTCTTGCTGGTCCATCTTCCCTAAGCGAGTCTCTCCTAGCGCTCTCTAGGATAGGGTTTGGTTGCTTTTGCTGTTTCATTTATTGCATTCATTTATTTATTGTTTGTATTTATTGTTTGCATTTATTGTTTGCATTTATGTTTGCATTTATTGTTTGCATTTATGTTTGCATTCATCTGTTCATCTGGCTGTGCTGTGTTGTCTCTCTGTTGGGGTGGGAGTTACATGAGGTAAAAGGCCCAATACCCAGGCTATGAGTGAAATCTAGGACTCCTAGGAATAGAGTGATTCATGGGAAGCGGGTGGTATTGCGCCACTTAGCGGAACATTGATATCACGAGCAGTTCAGACTCTGATGGGGTATCGTCGTTACATACTTCGGGTGTGTATATGATGATATTCTATGAAAGGGTTATTTATGCTGCGTTTCTCTCGACCTTACCCTGGCCTAGATGACACCAGTGAGTGGGGAGGGAATGATCATTATTACAGGTACAGTTGGTGACTTGTTGGTGACTTGTGATCCTGGTGGTGACTTGGTTCTTCAGATGGGGTTGTCTCAGATGACTTTGGGTTTCAGATGGATTTGTGGTTCCGAGTTCAAGCCGAAGCTTCGATCCTGTGTTCCAAGATACACAGCCAGCCAGTCTTGTCTGCATTATTTGCATCATAGCATGTTTATTTTCAAAAAAAAATACGCAATAAAAAGAATTGAAAAAATGGAAAAAAGAAAGAAAAAAGCTAATCTCTGCATGCATATCATTTCTCAGGTTCATTCAGGAGTCGATTCATTGATAGAGATGGCAACTGTTCCAGAGTTGAAGCGGAAGACTTGTTCCTACAGTTTTCACCGTGAGCCTTTGACATCTCTGATAGAGTTGAGCAACCTTGTGACTAGTGGTAATCAGAAGGGGTTTGTGGACCAGTATGGGGACTTGTTGACACTGTTGAAGATGGTAGTAGATCCAGTGCCGTTGCAGACTCTTCTACAGTTTGACGATCCAAAGCTGCGTTGCTTCACCTTTCAGGATTATTAGTTGGCACCTACTCTTGAAGAGTACTCTATTTTGCTGAATGTCCCGATCCGGTATCAGGTTCCTTTCTTGGATGTGCCTAAGGAGGTTGATTTCAGAGTTGTTGCCAGAGCTCTCCATTTGGGTATCAAGGAAGTCAGTGATAATTGGAAGTCCAGTGGGGATGTTGTAGGGTTGCCTTTGAAGTTCTTGTTGAGGATGGCTAGAGGAAAAGCAGAGAAGGGCAATTGGGAAGCTTTTCATGCTCAGTTGGCCATCATGATCTATGGGATTGTCCTGTTCCCGAGTATGCCCAACTTTGTAGACTATGCTGCAGTCATTATCTTCATTGGAGGAAACCCAGTTCCTACCTTGTTAGCTGACACTTACTATGCTATTCACAGTAGGCATGGTAAGGGTGGAGCTATCAGATGCTGTCTCCCTTTGCTACTCAGATGGTTCTTGTCTCTCCTGCCAGTCAGTGGACCGTTTGTGGATGCTCAGAGCACTCATAAGTGGACTCAGAGGGTTATGTCTCTCACCTCTTATGATATCAGGTGGCAATCTTACCAGATGGATATGCGTAATGTCATTATGAGTTGTGGAGAGTTCCGTAATGTGCCACTTGTAGGGACTAAGGGTTGCATCAATTACAACCCGGTTCTTTCTCTTCGCCAGTTGGGGTTCGTGATGAATGGAAGACCACTTGATGCTGAGATAGCTGAAAGTGTGTATTTTGAGAATCGAAGTGACCTTGTTAGTTTGGGGCGAGTAGGAAGAGCTTGGAAGACCATTGGTGTTAAGGATGGAGCGATCCTGGGGAAGAAGTTTGTTGTTGCTATGCCTGATTACACTGATTGGGTCAAAAAGAGAGTGGAAACTTTGTTGTTGCCCTATGATAGGATGGAGTCTTTGCGAGTGCAACCACCTTTGATCCTTGCTGAGAGTGTGCCTACTGAGCAGTACGAGCAAGCCCTGATGGAGAATCGCCGGTTGAAAGAGAAGGAGCAAGATACCCAGATGGAGCTCTACAAAGCCAAAGTTGACAAGTTGAACTTGGCTCATCAACTCAAGGACGCGCAGGGTGTAGATGCTAGTGGAGTAAAGAGCAAGAAGAGGTCTTACGAAGAGATGGAGGCCTTGTTGAATGCAGGACACCGGGAATGCTTGAGGTTGCAGAGAGCTGAGGCCAGTTATCAGAAGAAGATAAAAGACCTGGAAAAGCAACTCAGAGAAAAAGACATCCAAATGAAGAAGGAAGTTGACTTGAGACGTGCATCAGAGAGCCAACTTGGAGGAGAAGTTGTAGAGCTCAGAAGACAACTGAAGGAGAAGATCACTCCCTTTCCAGAATGTTCAGAGTGTGACCTGTTGATAGACCAGTGCCACTACCTGAAGACTCTCATTCCTGGAAGTCATTTGTCTTAGCTTGTATCTCTGTTGTTTATGTTGGGAATCACCTCCAGGCTTGTTGGATGGGATTCTTTGTTGTACTCCGATTACTTGGATCTTTGTTGACTTTGTTGTATGATCCCTGTTGCTCTTATCTATAGATGAGGTTGTTAGTGTTTAATTCTGGTGCTCATTACTTTTGTGTTGCTCCTGTGCTTTTGTGTTGTTCTTATTGCAGGTTGCCATTTCTTGAAGATGAATTAGGCTCTTTGAATGCCTGAGAAATGAACATATCATATGCATCATACGCATCATTAGCATCATACACATATCATTTTGCATAACAGGTGTCCTTGTTCGTGACTTCTCACTCTGGTTCCTGTGTCAGGCAGGATAGCTGATCAGCGACCACATCGCTACTCAACCAGACTGAATCATCAGAGGAACATGGACCAGGTTCAAGCAGAATGTGCTGAGATGAGGGCAAACATGGCCCAGTTTATGACAATGATGCAAGGGGTTGTTCAGGGGAAAGAGGAGCTTCGTGCCTTAGCCCAGAGACAGGAAGCTGTAATTCCACCGTCCAACCGTGCATCACCAGTGGGTGTACCCGTTCATGACAATATTGCTGTTGCTGCTCCCGTCAATGACTACGCTGTGGGGGATGAATTGAGGGGTATCAGAATCAACGGACAACCTCTTACTGTAGAGACTGTTAATGCTAGAGCTACCCGGGCTCCGATTCGTCATCCTGCTCCGATTGTTGACAGGCAGGAGGACATGTTCACTCTGCTTAGTGAAGATGATGAGGTTGTTGGAAGAGTCGAAGAGAGGGACCGTAAAGTTGATGCCCTTGCTGAGAAAATCAAAGCTATGGAATGTCAGAACTCCCTTGGGTTTGATGTGACTAACATGGGTCTGGTGGAAGGGTTGAGGATCCCTTACAAATTCAAAGCGCCCTCATTTGATAAATACAACGGTACTTCTTGCCCTCGCACCCACGTGCAGGCCTATTACAGGAAGATCTCTGCTTACACCGATGACGAGAAAATGTGGATGTACTTTTTCCAAGATAGCTTGTCCGGGGCTTCCTTGGATTGGTATATGGAACTGAAGAGAGATTCTATCCGAAATTGGAGAGATTTGGGGGAGGCCTTCTTGAGGCAGTACAAATATAATATGGACATGGCGCCGAGCCGGACTCAGTTGCAGAGTCTTTGTCAGAAATCTGGTGAAAGCTTCAAGGAGTACGCCCAGAGGTGGCGTGAGTTGGCTGCACGAGTACAACCCCCTATGCTGGAGAGGGAGTTGACTGACATGTTCATTGGGACATTACAGGGAGTATTCATGAACCGGATGGGGAGTTGCCCATTCGGTAGTTTCTCGGATGTTGTGATATGTGGGGAGAGAACAGAAAGTTTGATTAAAGCCGGAAAAATTCAAGATGTTGGGTCCTCGTCTTCGAAGAAACCATTTGCTAGGGCACCTCACCGGAGAGAGGGTGAAACCAATGCTGTGCAACACGGTAGAAGAAATGTAAATAGAAATCAGTATCGCCAGGTTGCTGCTGTAACCATTCCGGCGCGTCAACCTCGTCAACAGCAACAACAGAGGGTTCAACAATCACCACCATAACAACAGCAACAACAGCAACGTCCGTATCAGCCGAGACAGAGGATGCCTGATCGATGTTTCGATCCGTTGCCGATGACCTATGCTGAGTTGCTACCTGAGTTACTCAGATTGGGATTTGTGGAGTTGCGTACCATGGCACCATTGACAAAGATACCACCTGGGTATGATGCCAACGTGCGTTGTGATTTCCACTCTGGTGCACCGGGGCACCATATTGAGAACTGTCGGGCCTTTCATCATAAGGTCCGGGACCTAATTGACGCTAAAACTATCAATTTTGCTCCTGTGCCGAATGTTGTGAACAACCCTATGCCTCCGCATGGTGCACACAGAGTGAACAATGTGGAAGGGGGAGAGGCTGAAGACTTGGTGGTCAATGTTGAGGATGTTCAGACTTCATTGTTTGTTGTAAAGGACCGTTTGTTGAAGGGGGGCGTATTCCCGGGCTGTGATCAAGTTAGTGCAGAGTGTGTTGAATCTGAGAATGGTTGTAATCATTTGAGGGCTGGTATACAGAATCTGATTGACGAGGGATGTTTGTAGTTCAGTCGGGCTGTTAGAGATCGTGGGATGGTGTCAACCGTCACTATCTATTTCAAACCGTCCGAGGGGCGTGGTCAGAGGACTGGTAATGCACCTGCAGTTAGTGGTACTCCTGTTACTATTTCCGCTCCTATAACTGTCAGTGCTTCGGGTAGAAGGGCTGTTGATAGTAGGGTTGTGCCATGGAAGTATGACAACGCTTACCGCAGCAATCGAAGGGCTGAGAGTTAGGTTAGGCCGGTGAATCAAGCTCCTGTGACTATTGGTGTGCCTGGTAGAACTCCTGTGGTTGCAAGTCCAGTTGTGGATAATGTTGGGGGACCCGGAGGTTTTACCAGAAGTGGTCGCTTGTTTGCTCCGCAACCTTTGAGAGACAATAACGCTGAGGCTCTCGCCAAGGCTAAAGGTAAACAGGCTGTGGTTGATGAAGAACCGGCTCAGAAAGAGGCGCCTGAGGGCTCGTTTGAGAAAGACGTGGAGGAGTTCATGAAAATAATCAAGAAGAGTGACTACAAGATTGTAGATCAGGTAAATCAGACTCCGTCCAAGATTTTTATCCTCTCAATGCTTTTGTGCTCTGAGCCACACCGTAATGCCCTGTTGAAGATGCTAAATCTGGCTTACGTGCCTCAAGAGATATCTGTCAACCAGCTGGAGGGAGTCATTGCCAACGTAAGTACCAGGCACGGTTTGGGGTTCACCGATTTGGACTTGACGCCTGAGGGACGTAACCATAACAAGGCCTTGCACATCACCATGGAGTGCAAGGGGGCAGTGTTGTTCCACGTGTTGGTAGACACTGGTTCTTCGCTGAATGTGCTGCCTAAGAAGACTTTGGGTAAGATTAATATGGAAGGGGTTATCCTTACTCCAAGTGACCTGATTGTGCGTGCATTTGATGGATCCAAACGGTCTGTTTTTGGTGAAGTCACCTTGCCAGTGAAGATCGGTCCGGAGGTTTTCAGCATTGTCTTCTATGTGATGGACATCCAGCCCGCATATAGTTGTTTGTTGGGACGTCCTTGGATTCACACAGCTGGGGCAGTTTCGTCAACTCTCCACCAGAAGCTGAAGTATGTCTGGAACGGTCAGATTGTGACTGTGTGCGGTGAAGAAGATATTCTGGTGAGTCACCTATCCTCTTTCAAGTATGTAGAGGTGGATGGTGAGATCCATGAAACCTTATGCCAGGCATTTGAGACTGTTGCTCTTGAGAGGGTGGCTTTTGCTAAGCAGAAGAAGCCAGGTTCCTCAATTGCATCTTACAAGCAGGCAGTGGAGGTTGTCAACTCTGGTAAAGCAGAAGGCTGGGGTAAGATGGTGGATTTGCCTGTCAAAGAAGACAAATTCGGAATTGGCTATCAACCTCTGCAGGCGGAGCAGGGTGTGCAAACAGGTCCGAGTACCTTTACCAGCGCTGGGCTGATGAATCACGGTGATGTCTTTGCAACCGGTGCTGAAGACTGTGACAATGATTGTGATCTGGACAACTGGGTTCGCCCGTGTGCACCAGGGGAGACGATCAACAATTGGACGACTGAGGAAGTGGTCCAAGTTACTCTTCAAACGGAGTAATTTTCTTTTGTTTTTCATTTTGCACAAAACCCTACGTTCTGCCCAAGGCGTAGTGGTTCATTGTAGGGCTTCATCATGTTTTTTTCAATGATATCATTAATAAAGGACATTTTGCAAACAATTTTGTGATCCCTGTCTTTCTATTTTTGTTTTCATTTTTCAAAAAATAAAAATGACAATGTTTTTGTTTTTTGTGACTTTCTTGAACTCTTTTTCTAAAATAAAGCATTAAACATGCAGAAGTGATCTCACAGAATCCACTATGAACAGTTCTGTTATGGCTCAGTATGATTTCAATAATCTCATCTACCAAGCTGAAGAGGAGAGTGAGGAAGACTGTGAACTCCCTAAAGAATTGGTCAGATTGTTGAAGCAGGAGGAAAGGGTCATCCAACCTCATCAGGAGGAGTTGGAGATTATTAATCTTGGTACTGAGGACGCCAGAAGAGATATTAAGATCGGGGCTGCTTTGAAGGCAGATGTCAAGAGCAGGTTGATTGAGATGCTGAGAGAGTATGTGGAGATATTCGCCTGGTCGTATCAAGATATGCCTGAGTTGGATACCGATATCGTGGTGTATAGACTACCTCTCAGAGAAGGGTGTCCTTCGGTCAAGCAGAAGCTTCGGAGAATGAGTCCTGATATGGCTGTTAAGATCAAGGAAGAGGTTCAGAAGTAGTTCGATGCGGGTTTCTTATCAGTGACTACCTATCCCCCGTGGGTGGCCAACATCGTTCCTGTGTCGAAGAAGGATGGCAAAGTCAGAATGTGTGTCGATTACCGGGATTTGAACAGAGCGAGTCCGAAAGATGATTTCCCATTACCTCACATTGATGTATTGGTTGATAATACGGCTCAATCCTCGGTTTTCTCTTTCATGGATGGTTTCTCTGGTTATAATCAGATTAAGATGGCGCTAGAGGACATGGAAAAGACGACATTCATTACACCTTGGGGCACGTTTTGCTATAAGGTGATGCCATTTGGGCTGAAGAATGCCGGTGCTACCTATCAGAGGGCTATGACGACTCTCTTTCATGACATGATGCACAAAGAGATTGAAGTGTACGTGGATGATATGATTGCGAAGTCGCAGACAGAAGAGGAGCACCTGGTTAATTTACAGAAGTTGTTTGACAGACTGAGAAAATTCAAACTGAGGCTGAACCCGAACAAGTGTACGTTTGGGGTGAGATCCGGTAAGCTGTTGGGCTTCATTGTCAGTGAGGAATGTTGAGGATACTTGAGCGTATCTTGTCCATGCAACCCCTAGGGCATGTTTGTAGTGTTGTTTTGCAGGTTGTTACCTTTTGATTCCTGGCTGAAGTAGATAAGCCACGATTGATTCCTCAGTAGTGTGAGAGGATGGGGATGTTCCCCAGCAGATGAAGCAAGTTCGAGACTTGTCTCCCCAGCATAGTTAAGCCATGGATGATTTCCCAGCAGGCTTGGAAGTGGTTGTTTCCCCAAGCAAGTTTGAAGGCTATCAGAGCTATTTTTCTCCCCTGCAGAGATGTCCGTGGATGGTGCCATATATTCCCAGCAGAGCTAAGGATTGTAAAACCCCAGCTAGCTTGAAAGCTATCGAGTTCCCAGTTGAGTCTGAAGATTGAGTATCCCCACTGAGTTGGAAGGATGTTGTATCCCCAGCGAAGGTGTCAGGGGATTGGTTCTATTCCCCAGCAGTCTGGTTTGAAGTAATGTTATCCCCAGCGTGGTCATGAACGCTTGTCCTCGGCAAGGTTGTTGTGGTCTATCCCCAGCGTGGTCTGGTGTATTATTTCCCCAACAAAGTCATGCTTTTCCTCAGTGGAGTGGTGTATGCCCGGCCCCATCAGGGTTATGAAGGTGTTCCCCTAGCAGATCTCCCGAGCAGAGGTTTGTGTTGATGGTCTTCCTCAGCAGGGTCCCCGAGTGGATCATGTTCGTTGAAAATTATCTCCAGCCGAGTTTATCCTACCTGTGGATTGGATTGGCAACTCTCCCCAGAGAAGTTACTTTGGTTATGTCCCAAGCGGAGTCCGTGGATGGGGATCCTTTCTCCAGCAACAGTGCTATTCTCCAGCAGGAGTGAGAAGTCGGTGTTACTCCCTGCAGAGTATTCCTCAGACAGAGTCTTCCCCACAGAGTTGGAGTATCTTATCAGAGTCTCCCCGGCAGGAGTTTTCATCATTTTGCATTGTTGGATGTAGTAATCATTGCATCCTCAAATCGCGTAGCATTTCCATTCGGTATGGAGAATTACGCCATAGAAAAATTCAAACATATGCATTCATATGTCAAACCTAATTGGACCATATCCCTGGCAGAGACGGATCATTGTTCGACATCTGTACAGCATGTTCGCTACAGTTGCTCCTGACAGCATTCAGGTTGATTCTCCCCAGTAAGCTCCCCAGTGAGACCCCCAACAAGTGTTTAGCCTTGCCCTGACATATGTAGATGTCATTCTTGTGATACCGGTAAGTGTCATGTCAACACCCGTGTGTGTGTGTTCTTTCTTTGGTGTCAGTAAACACCATTGTTTCGGTGTCGGTAAACATCGAGTCTTTCCCAGTCATCGGTAAATGTTTGGTCGTCTTTGTTCGGTGTCGGTAAACACCATTGTTCGGTGTCGGTAAACATCGAGTCCTACCCAGTCATCGTTAATGTCTGGTCTTTTTTGTTGATGTCGGTAAACATCATTGTCCGATGTTCGTAACATATATTCATTCCCCAAGATTCACCTTTCCGTTGGTGTCGATAAACGTTGAGTTTATCCTATTCGTCCGTTGACGTCTAGTTGTATCCTCCCCACAGGTCATCCGTTGATGTCTGTGTCACCTCTCCGTTGGTGTCGATAAACGTTGAGTTTTTCCCAATCACCCGTTGACGTTTGGTTGTGTTAAAATTTCCCCCAGTAATCACCTCTCCGTTGGTGTCGATAAACGTTGAGTTTTTGCCTAGTCGTCCGCTGACGTCTAGTTGTATATCCTATTCCCCAGTCATCGGTCAATGTCTGGTCGTCTTTTCTTTGGTGTCGGTAAACATCATCTTTCGATGTCGGTAAACGTCGAGTCTTATCCCAGTCATCGGTAAATGTCTGGTAATCCCCCAGCCAGAAATCCCCAGTAGAGTCGTCGGTAAACGTCCTGCCTGGTCTCCGATTGCAATTATTTGTTTTCCTTCCCTAGTGAAGTGTTCACCTCTCCTTTGGTGTCAATAAACGTCGAGCTTCTCCCTTTCGTCCGTTGACGTCTGGTCGAGTCTTTCCCAGTCATTCGTTAATGTCTGGTCACCTCTCCGTTGGTGTCGATAAACGTCGAGCTTCTCCCTTTCGTCCGTTGACGTCTGGTCGAGTCTTTCCCAGTCATTCGTTAATGTCTGGTCACCTCCCCGTTGGCGTCGATAAACGTCGAGCTTCTCCCTTTCTTCCGCTGACTTCTGGTCAAGTCTTTCCCAGTCATTCGTTAATGTATGATCACCTCTCCGTTGGTGTCGATAAACGTCGAGCTTCTCCCTTTCGTCCGTTGACGTCTGGTCGAGTCTTCCCATTCATCTGTTGATGTCTGGTCACCTCTCCGTTGGTGTCGATAAACGTTGAGTTTTTCCCTTTCGTCCGTTGACGTTTGGTTGTACCTTTCTTTGATAAAAATCAAAATCCCCAGGAGTCGTCGGTAAACGCCTTGTCTGGTTACTGTTGCAGATAGCTTGTGTCATCCCCTGCAGAGTGCAAATTTCTACGGTTCTTTCGGTATTCAATCCCTGTTTACCCTGAAGGTCTGACAGCCGTTGCTTTCATCCGTTCAGGTTCCCAGTTGATTGAATAGGGGCAACTGTAGTACCTCAAATTTTCACCTCCCATTTGTATATACATCTTCATTTTAGGTCATAAACATTGCATTGTTCATTGCATAGTCCATCAAGTCATCAGGCAAGACTGGTCAGGAGATTCAGTTGTGCAAGCAAGCAAGTGAATTTTCCATGGAACCAAAGCCCTAGGGTTGGTGCAATGAGTTCATGTGACCCAAGGATCATTTTGAAGTGGTTTGGCCAAAAATTGGAGGTTCAGAGATCATCAGTCAATGTGAAATTCATCTAAAACCCTAAAAAGTCAACAGAAGTCAACTGTCAATTCAACTGTGGATTTGAAGGTGGGAGATGGTTAGAGATGCCTCATTCATGTGGGAACAAGTCTCATTTGACATTTCAAACATCAACAGTGAAAGATTTGAGGTCAGATCAAAACTTTCCAAAAATAGCAGGTGACCTGTAATTTGAATTTGCCAAAAATGGAAAGGTTTTCAACTCAATATTACGTCATCAAGAAAGGTTTAAATGAAATTTTGTCCAACATGAAAGTTGAAGATCTTTCTCTCCCATTTCCAAAAAGTCCAAGATCATCAATTTCTCATGTGTGGTTAAGGAGATATGATCAAAACTTGGCAAGGTGTACTTGAAGGGTCAAATGAGCATAACTTTCAAACCAAAAGTCCAAATTAAGTGGTTCTTTTTGCATTGTTCTTGTTTTGACCTATGCTTTCCAAATCATGCATTACATGCCATGCATTATCATCACATAATCATTTGGAAATTCACTTGATTTTTGGAGGGAAAATTAAAGTTTAAAATTGGTGCATTGTTCACACATTCTACCATGACCATTGGCTCCAAAATGACTTTTTGAGTGAAATTCAAGCTAAACTCGTGCACTGTTCATTCATGATTCCATGCATAGAGGTGAAATGTCCAATTTGCATATGCACCTTATTTTGGCTAATACACTTAACCATTGCCTAAACATGATTAGAAGAGTGATTAGGAGGAAGTATATAACACAAATCATAACTGTTTTCAGCTAACCACAGTCACAATTCTCAGATCTAGAATCAAATCACAAAGTTTTCTCTCAAATTTTTCTTCAATTTTTTCCAAACAAGATCCATTTCTCTTGATCAATTCATCATCTGGAGGCATTATGGAGCAAGTTTGAAGGAAGATCCAAAGGAATTCGTGCAGTTTTGAAGCAGCTTGAAGCTTGAACTCAACAATGGTGGATTCAGATTTTTGAGAAATCGCATGCAGTTGAGCCTCAATTCTTCCTCCAATTACGTGTACAAGCATTTTAGAAGACTCTTGGAGCATTGCAAAGGCTTGAATCCAGCTAGTTCCAGAACTGCTCTACAAGAGGTCACAAAATCAACTCTCATAATTTTGATTTTCATTGCCATGATGTTATAGATCTTACTATGCTGAGTAATTTAGGCTTTGAATCGTGCAATTTCGTGTTATTTTGAGTGAGAACTGATTGTTTGAAGTTTTGTTGATGAATCTTCTTCCCTTCGATTCATGCATGTGTGATGTTTTTTTTGATGAAATGATTGGTGATTATTGATGTGTGATGAAGGATCTACATGTTGCTATGCTTGATTTTCAATTCTGGACATTTTGAAATTTTCTGGAAATTCGTGGATGAAGATCTTCAAGATCTTCATCATGTTCATAGCCACCTGCACATTACCTGCGAATTTTGCTATGACCTTCATACGCTTACCTGCGAATTTTGTTGCGTGTTCATCACCTTTACCTGTGGATTATGCATGCATGTGTGTTAGGGTTTGTACCAAACGACCGTGTTTCATATGCGCGCGCCTGGCCATTTGAATTTCGCTTCAGTTCGATTCCCCGCTCCATCATTATTTCAAATGCCTTGTATTATTTTCCACTTCCCTCCATTATTTCCATATGCTTGCTTCATGATTTTTTTTTATTTTTCCTTCACCTTTCAAAATTCATAAATAATTGAATAATGATCCAAAAAATATGAGGATTTTTGCATTGCATTTCATTTTCTGTCTAGTATTTTATGAACATTTTTCCCTAAATTGTGCATGGCTGGAAAATATTTGGTGCTAGGGTTTGTGTACATGTGTCCATTCTTGACATTGCTTTGCCATATCTTTTGTGAAATGCTGAGATTGTATCCAATGAATGTAAAATTTTGCACACTATTTCTAGACATGTTGAATGTTGTTTTGGCTTTGGTTTGAGGTTTTTACCATGATCCATCTCTGTTTTAGGCCTATGCTAAGTTGGTGTGACAATTGGTGTCACACATGTGCTTGTTATGCTTGCCTTGACTTATACAATGTGATTACCATGCTTAATGTTGTCCAATGCTCCTAATTTTTTGTGTGATGATCATGTTGTATGTTCTGTTTACCCATGATTTTTTCCAAGATTATTTGAATCATTTTTGATTTAATGTGCATTTGTTTCTTCTGATGTCACAATGTGGTTACAACTTGCATACCTTGCCATATTTGGTTCATGAAATGAATTTGGTTGATGATATTGATGTGGGACTTTTTGGATTGTGTTCTTGATTGAATGAAGTTGATCCATGTTAAATTTCATGTTCTGTTTTGAATGTTTGACCCTCTTTTGACCCTAGGCTTTGACCTAGTGGTTTGGACTCACTGTTTGGATTGTGGATTTCAGGTTAAGAAGCACATTGCCATGATTGAAGTGGTTCACTCTCTTGAGTTGATTAAGTGGTTGATGTTGACTAACTTTGAATTGTTTTGTAGGTTGATGCCAAGTTGTTTGTGTTATGCCCATTGGCTTGTGCCTTGCTCACTGTTGCATTGCTTGCTTATCTGTTTGATTGTGTGATTGACTGTCTATCTGTTTATTTGACTTGTGTACTGATTGGGTTAGATTTTTTCAGGTACCTAAGTTGTTTTGAGTTCTTTTGAACTTGCTTTTGCTTTGCTTGGTTGCTTAACCATTGAGGTATAACTCTCTGACTTCATGTAGTCTGGAAGACCTGTCCTGTTATGTGGGCAGGCACCTGTCTGAAGCCCTCCTTAAGAGGCAATGCTTGTGTTTGTTTATCTTTGTGCCAAGCAGGAAAAGTCCTCTTATGAGGCAATTGGTAGATAAAAGAGATGTGTAGTCCATCTCCTACTATTCAGTGTGTCATCCCTTTGCTCACATAACATGTTGATGCATTGTGGATATTAACCCAAGATCTTATAGAGTCATATCATTTGTGGAGAAGAGTTCCAACTTTCTGAACTCCCACACATTCTATTGTTTAAAGCTCTCCCAGGCCAGGGATAAGAGCTATGAGGCACACCCCTCATCTCCATTTCATCTGCTTCACCCTAACTCTCAATGTTAGGGTTAAGAGCTAACTACACCCGATTCCAGTTGGCTTGTGTTTCACAGCCTAACCTTGTATGAGCCCAATTGTATGCATATAGTGTGTGTGCTTGCTTTGTGTGCTTGTATGTATTTGCTTGTGTTGTCTAGGATAGCTTGCTCCCTGTGCAAGTTAGATAGAAACCTCAACCTAGGACCATGGTGAATTTACATGATAACTATTAGGCTCGAGTCAGTCTCCCTTCTAGTTTGTCATTTCCCAGTCTCTGGTTAGGTTAGAAGTTCTTTCCCTGTGTAGGGGAACTACGTCGCCCTGATCCTCATACCAGATGAGGTACGTAGGCAGGAGATGAGCTGATCTCTCCGGGCGCCCTTTTGTTTTCAAACCCTTTGTGTGTGTTGGAGTCTGACGTAAGTCCAGCGATTGGCAGTCGGTTTCCTGTGTCTTGTTTGCTTGTTGGAGTCTGACGTAAGTCCAGTGATTGGCAGTTGGTTTCCTGTGTGTGTGTTTGTTGGTTCGGAGTCTGATGTAAGTCCAGCGATTGGCATTCGGTTTCCATGTTTGCCTGTTTGTGTGGAGTCTGACGTAAGCCCAGCGATTGGCAGTCGGTTTCCTGTGTGGTTTTGTTTGGCGTGCGTTAGCCGAGCTACGAGTGCTCTGATTCTTCTCCGGTCAGAGAAGATACGTATGCATAGGATGCGACATCCTAGCGAGCACGTTTCCCCCTGTCCCGAACTACGTCGACTCTGATGTCTGTGCCTGACAGACTACGTAGGCCCAGGATGCGATATCCTGCCGAGTTAGTTTCTCTTGTTTTCTTGTGTTTCCTTCCAGCCTTGTGTGATGTTTGAGCAGTTTTTAGCAACCTTATCCTTTCTTTTGTGCGTGGATCCCGTCGAGTACGACGGATGCGTAGGGGTGCTAATACCTTCCCTTCGCATAACCGACTCCCGATCCCATCTTTCTCTGGTCACGAGACCATTTCCTTTCCAGGTTTACTTCGAGTGTTTCCTTTCCCTCCTTTGGGATAAATAACGCACGGTGGCGGCTCTGTTGTTTCGTTTTCCCGCCGGTTTTTCGCGTAATGCGACAGCAAGGAAACTACAAAAGAAATGTTGAAACAGCCAAATGATTGCCAGCTTTAGGGAATTGACTTCTTCAAACTTGATCCATTAACTTCGGGGGACACCCCTTGAGATCTTCACACTTATCCGGTTGATATGTTAATGTTTATCACCAAGATTCCTTCTTGAAAGGCTACGTACCTGTTGTCAATCGACTGTTGCACTTTGGCTTTGAAAGTGTTACGGTCTTCGATTGAATGCCCTTCTGATTCGGCATGATATCCACATTGCACATTTGGGTCATACCCGAGCGAGTAAGGTTGTGGAACCAACTTAAGAGACTTGGGAACCACTAATGTGTTTTGAATCAGAGGCCGTAGAAGTTAAATATATGTCATGAGGATTGGATGACGAGGAACATTTCTTCCTTCCAAGTTATTTCGAGGCCTAGGCTGATCTTGATGCTGATTTTGATATCTCAGGACTTGGGCTCATCGATTTGGATGAGAAGCAAACCAGGATTGTTGGTAATGAAGATCAAAAGGTAGTGGTTGTTGGTACAACACTTTGGGCATTTCTAACTGCTCATTTTCAGCCACTTGAAGGTTGGGATCAACAAGCTTTTTGATATTGGCACGACGATCTTCAAATTCTTTTCCTTCAATCTCATCGTTGGATGCAACCCTCTTGGATCCACTACTCACTTCTCCTTTACTTCCGTTGGCATGAGTCTTGACATTAGAAATCCAAGGCGATATCTCAATACTCTTACCGGGAAATGATGATATCTCATTAGCCACATCCCTGACCTCTTCCTTGTGGTACAAAACCTTAAGGGGTTTCTGGGGTCCTTTTCCTTTCTCACTACTTGGCCCAGAAATCAAGATATATGTACCTGAGCTTTCCTCCTTGAGTGTTGGTGACCTTATGTCAATCAATCTTTGCAGCTTGAACTTAAAACTCTGGCATTCCTTGATGGAGTGCCCCATTGTTCCAGTATGGTATCCGCACTTGACCTTCGGGTGATCTTCTTCAAAGACTAAGCTCTTTTTGTTAATCAGTTCTCGTACCAAGGCTCTCAACGCTAAGCAATAATCCAAGTCATGTCCCAATGCTCCTTTATCGAATTCACATGTTACATTTGAATTGTACCATTGCAGGTATGGCGATGTAGGTGTGAGAGCTTGAGGGGTCACCAAAGCATTCTGGATCAGTTTGCGGGTAGAGCTTGTTATATGGCACTTGAATCGGGTCGTTGTGATCTTTGTTCCCCTTGTTTTGACTCTGATTTTTGTTTCAAGCCTGACTTCGATTATTTTGAGGAGGAATAGGCAGAAGATATTGATGATGACATCCCGAGGGAGGGTCATATGCCGGTAGATGAGGAGTTGCCATATAGAATTTCCTTTAACTCGGGGTAACACCAGATGGATGTGGAGCAGTAGCTCCCTCCGTTGCAGTAATGGGTAAGGGATGACCCTCTTTTCTCAATAAGGCTTGCAGGGTTTCCACGACCCATCTCATTTGGCTCTTCAAAAGATTGAGTTCCTCCTTCAATTCCTCTTGACTTTTCCTAAGCTCGTCCATCATCTCTTGAGACATGGTTCTTTATTCTAAACGCGTGTCGGGAATCACTTTGCTGATCATGGACAAAGGATGGATGAGTTTTTTTTGTATTTTGTCTGGAAAATGACATGCATTATGATGAGATACATATGCAATAGAATGTGAATGAATGCAATGCAAGCCATGCATATTTGTTTTTTCCTCAATACACGAGTTCAAAAGTATTAGGTACTGATGAATCTGATTGCTTTCTAAGAATAGGTTCTCACCGAGTACGATCTAGGGTTACAAAGGTTCCCAGAGTCATGGATCCATTAGATTGTTTGCTGCCCGTGGCAACTTACTTGGCGGACATCAACCCCATCCAAAGAATCTACTCCAAGTGAGGTTCTCGCAATGATCCAACAAGAAATTCATCTCGCGGACCCACACTATGCAACCATCTTTCTTAATTGGCCAAAGTATTAAGGTTCTACAAATGGTCCTCAGAGTCATGGATCCTAATGAAAATATCAAAGCTTACAGCAACTTACTTGTCAGGCAACAACATCCTCCCAAGGATCTACTCTAAGTAAGGTTTTCGCACTGACCCAACGAGAAATTCGTCTCGCGTACCCGCACTACTCAACCTCGTCCTATCTTATGTTTTTACTCGAGACTCGGGTAAAAAGTCTTTCCCACAAGGTTTGCAATCAGAGTATCCAAGTACCAAAGCATAATGGAACCAATACAACAAATTATATCAATATGATAATTAAAATAGAAGAAGCAATAAAGAAAATCCACACAAGTAAACAAACAAAGGCACACAAACAACCTAACTAGGCTTGACTCCCCTGGGATCATATCCACAGCAGAGTCGCCATTTGTCGCACCTCGAAAAATGGGAGCACGACTTAGCAAAGCGCAATCGCACGCTCGCATGATGGACTAAATAGAGTCGCCAACGAACTTTATTTATTCCTAAAAAGGAAAGGGGAAATATCGATAAAACCCAAGAAAGAACGACAATGATATTGGTCGTCACAACCAAATTAGGGTTCGGGAGTCGATTACGCAAGGGGAAGGTATTAACACCCCTCATGTCCGTTGTACTTAATGGGAACCATTAGGTTGGTTGTGCGTGTTAGTTTTAGCTTAGAATTGTTAGGCTTCTCAAGTTATTCTATGGGAAAGAATAATAGGATCAAAAGAAAAGAAAAGATGTTTTTGGATTTTTTCAACAAAGATGACTAAACCTAAGTTTTTTTATTAATGGGCCTGACAAGATTTACAAATCCTGCTCCTACGTATCTCCGGGTGCAATAGAGAACTCAAGGCTTACGTAGTTTTGGGTAGAAAAGAATTGTTTGTGGGTCGATTTTAGCAAAATCTATATTGTATTAATCGACGAAAATCATTGTTTTACCCAAAATAGATGAGGAGCAAACGTATACCACACATCGAATGGATTTACAAATCAACATTCGGAAAAACATCATTTATCTCAACTCAACAATTATAGACGAAGCATTGCTTTATATCATCTTAAGATAAGATATCTTTCGTTTATGAATAGGTTTTTATGATCAATCGCACGGCGGCGGAAAAAAGTTTAATTGGTTTGATGTATTTTGGGGATTGAAAGACGAGTATTCATGACTTGCAAGCTCTTAAAACTTGGTTCTAATACTTGGGACTACATCTGGACCTTTCACCCAGGTAATCTTTTTCTTTCAATTTTATTGATAAAATAAGTTTGAATATTTACAAGTGTTTTAGAGGAGAAGACATGTACATAGGGCTTACAAGCTCTTACAACTTAGGCCTAATATTCGGGATTACGACTAGGTATTCAATCCAGGGTAATCTTTTTCTTCAGATTTTATTGATTTTTTTTTAATATTGGAATGTTTTGAAGAAAAGGCGAATACATAGGGCTTACAAGCTCTTACAACTTGGGCTTAGCATTCGGGATTACGATTGGATATTCCATCCAGGGTAATATTTTTCTTCAGATTTTATTTAAGAAAATGGTTTGAAGTGAAGTCGTGGTGAAATAGATTTTGAATCACTGGAAATATTACTGAAGTTAGTGAGTGTGATTATTTACATGTGTGGGTATGTGCGTGTATGAGCATGGATATATATTAACCTACTAATAATTAACTAACTAATTAAAATTTTAATTAATTAATAAACTACTAATTTAAATTAAACAATAATAAATAAAAATAAAAAACAAACAAGTAACATAAATTGTAAAAGAGGGTATGGATAAGCACATGAGGGGTTAGAAGTAAAAATGGGAAAATCAACATAGTGATCATGGGCCACATGGCCCATGCTAAAACACAACCCTAATTCTAAAATGATACAAAAATAACTAAAATAAATATAAAAGTAGCATAAAAAGGGTACGAATGAAGGGGGCAACGTGTCCTTAAGGGGTAGGGGTCAGTTTTTTTTTAAAAATTCAAATGAAGTCCAATAGTCTCTTAACACGTGGAAATGGAGGACATAACATAAAAAACTAAAATGGAAATAACATAATGCTCTTTCTCTTCTTCGATGCTTTTTTCAGAAAACAAACAAAACACAAAGTTCATCACAAACTCCTCCTCTCGTAGTGACTTACCTTAAAGCACAAGGGCGTCCAGCCAGCCGCTGGCGGCATACCCCTTCATACCATGATCTACCTCCTCTCGTGGATTTCTATCATTATAAACTCATTCCTTAAAACAATAACAATAAACAATGGTAATGACTCCCTCTTAAACATATGTTCATCATGATAAAAAATAAGACACGCAAGAACAAACTAAAAACTCCAAGCATATACAAGTAAGAGGAAGCAGACCAAAGATAAGTGACAAAGTGAGGTTGTTCGAATGAATATTCCGAATGCGTTTCACTTAGGGGAGAGTTGTTTAGTTGTTGTTGCATGTACGAGTAGAATGAGTTACAAGGCTAGAAGTGTGTTGTTGTGTTATGGTGCATGAGGTGTTCGTAAAGTTATGTTACACGACGGTTTGCGATTTCAGAGATGGAAAAGATGAGTAACACTTTGTGTTGTTTCAAGGGTGGTGGCAATGGATTATTTGATGGTGATGAGTTACATGAAGTTTAGATGAAAGAAAGAAGAAAATATGAACAAGGAAATGGTATTACACATGCTAGAGGGATAAAAGAGTCTACTGCAACTTTTTACCTTTGTCAATAATGATTCAAGCGAAACTGAAACCTTTGTGGCCTTGTTGTGCAGTGGCGTTTCGGTGTTGGTGTTGCAATATTTTGGACTGAGATTGTTGAATGGTGTGGATTGGTTGTCTGCAGCGGTGCGCAAAGGAGGGAGAAGTGGTTATATGAACCAAGGGAAGTGAATCGCATCGTGGTTGTGACGTCCTTGTTGCGTCGTCGTAGTGATAATGAAGAGTTTGCAGCAATGTTATGGTAATGTGTTTATGGAGATGGTGATATTTCTATCAGTTTTCACGATGGTTGGAAATTCCACAACACGTGCGTATTATCCCATTTTATCACAATGTATCACCAATGGTTACATGGTTAGAATCTGTGGTCGTGTTAGCGGTTTGGATTTGTTGATACTTCAATAAACTGGCAAAATGAAACGTCGCTATTTCTCTTAATGTGTCAGCTGGTTTTATTTTGTGTCGCGGTAAGTCGCTGGATTTATCGGCTTTCATTATCACACTTGCAGGGAAGCGAAACCTTGATAACTTAGTTGAGGTTACTTTGTAAGCGATTTTGGTGTCAGTTGGGAGGCTGCTTAAGATGTGGGGAAAATGATGTATATGGTGGTTACAATGGAGAAAATAAATGAAGGAAGGTTGTGGTCATATGCATGAGGGTTGTGTGTAGAACACAATGATGTGAAGAGTGGAGTTTTGAGGTGTTAGAGCGAAACAAGGTGGCTGAAAAACATGGTGGTTTGCGGAAGTTTGCTCGAATGGTGGTTGGACAGTTTTGTGGTGTTGTTATGTGACATTGATGGAGTTTAAGGTGATGAGCTTATGGTGATAAAAAGATGTTGAAGTTTAGCTTTGTGCTTGGTTATAGAAGGTGATGTACAGTGTATACAACATGTAGTTTTTTTTTACCTAGTGAAACATGGATATTGTGAGGTTTGTGTGGAGTAGCAGCATGTGTGTTGTGAGGTGTTGTTGTTATGAAGTGTGAGATTGTTTTGAAGAGAAAGTGACATCCTCCATGAAGATGATGGTGATGTAATGTATATTGATAGGAAAGAGTGTTGTTTCATGCATATGCTGAAAGAAACATTTTTATTTTCTCACCTTTTTTCAACGTGATGGAGAGAGAGAGAGAAATGGTGTGGTGTCGCTTGTATGTGTTCTTGGTCTAGGTATCTTTTTCATTCTCTAAAGCCATGTGGTCCATATATATTGATTGCTTAGGGTTTATGAAATCCTAAAATTCCACAAATGTCTTTTGGATAATTTAGAGATAAAAAATGAATTAAAGTTAATTAATCCACATGAATTCAAACACTTAAAAATGATCAAAATGAAATCGAAATAAAACCACATTTAATCCTATTTATTTATTTCTAACATATTGGCAAAAAATAAAAATAAATTAACTGAAAAATGAATAAGAGTCGGGCGTAAAAATGCCTGAAAAATTAAAATGAATGTACTACAATGATCAACGCCAAATAAACTTCTCGGAAATAGACAGCATTTGAGTCAATTTTGAAATGAAAAATGACCGGTTAAATGCTCAGACGAACCAAAATGTGACCGAAAAATTAGCCGAAAAATAAATTGAGCACACTAGGTTAAACTACATGAAATATAGATTAATAAAATTGATGTCTTCAAGTTTTACTTTGAAACTTTTTCGTCAGTTGTGTAAGACCCCAATTTTGACCCTAAGATCCCTCATGTTATTCTCATCATACGCATTAACATTGGGATCACACCTTGGCATCCTCCTTACCCCTCATTCATTGGGTTTGCATTGGGAGAGATCACCAAGCACATTTGATTGTATCATACTTCATTTTTATTTATTTACTAACCAAAATACCAAAAACATGTCATTGTATAGTTTAACTGCTTTTGTAGGTAGTGTGTATGCCCACCTTTGATTTATCAACCTCATATTCTAGGGTTTGAGACCCTCAATGTAAGGAGCTCAATCAATAAATGGTTTACTATGACTCTAAGTATCATATATGGATCCCCATGATCCTCACATGTTATTTTGATCAAGAAATCATCAAGAGTTTGAAGCTTGTTTGCCTTGGAAACCCTAATTCATCTAGGTATCTTGTGTGACTTCTTCAACAAGTTTCTTCACCAATTGGTCAAATATTTCAAGGGATACTTCAAATTTCATCATCTTATGCATATATGGTCCTCCATGGGTCCTAAAAGTTAAGAGAATGTCAAGCTAGCAAGTTGGTTCATGGTGGTTGACCAGAGGAATTCAACTAGTCAAAACTGGGGTTCCCTAGACCCTATCTCCTACAATTTTTGTCATAATAAAATGATTCCAAGAGAAACGTTACTCTAAATGACATTCCAAACAACTTTCATGTTGAGGTCAAGATCTATGTAAGTCATTTTTTATGGTGAACGATTATAGGTCATTTTGTCTAAACCTTAATTTGGAGGTCAACTTCCCAAGACCATAACTTGCTCAATTTTTATGATATGAAATCCATTCAAATTTAATGATAAAATTAAATATGTCTACTTCAACTTTGGTGCTTGGAGGAAGTGTAAATTCAACTTGCAAATTCATTTCCCAAGAGGAAACATTATAGGTCATTTTCGGCCAATACCATTGAATAAGTGATTTTCCTCAACTTCTAAAATGTATAACTCCTTCATCCAAAATCTAAAATAGGTAAAATTTGTGACCCATTTAAAGGTATTTTGAAGAGCTACAACTTTTATGTAGGAAGGTTTCTCATTTGAATCCCATAGAAAAAGTTATTCAAGATGGAAGAAGTGAACATATGGCTTGGTACTTAGAAAATTTCTTGATATGTTTGATTTTCCAAACTTCCACCTCAAAATTCATCATGATCCAAGCTTCAAATGAAACAGTGTTCAACATGAAAGTTGTTCCTCTTATCTAATCTTTCCAAAAAGTCCAAAATCATATCATTTAGACAAAGGATGAATGACTTGCGCATGGGTTAAAGTTGAAGAACCATTTGGATAATTTTAAGTTCCACTTTTCATACATGAATGCATGGCTTGACAACATGATTTCAGCATGGCTTACACTCAATTTTGGACCTTGGTGCATCACTTGATGGCCCTATCACACGCCCACGTAAGCATGCAAGAGAGATTTTCAAATTTTGCCAAAAATGGAAGTGTGCAATTATCAATCCGATTGGCCTATAAATAGAAGCTCCCTTGCTCAGAAATAGGGACCTCATGCGCAAGCTTTGATTCGGCAGCCCTAAACCCTCACCATTAAAGGATAAGCTTAAAGATTTTATTTGAAAATCGAGTTTGAATCTCCCACTATTTTTGAGATTGAAACTCCAAGAGTCCATCATTTTCCTTGATTCATTTCTACTCCATCAAGCATCTGAAGCAAGGCCAAGCATAATTGGAAGCAAGATCGTGCCAATCTGAAGCTCCATTGAAGGTGATTTTCCAGATTTTTCCACTCTTCGATTCTCTCTTATTTCTCCACTATTCTTGTTGATTTTTGGTTGTCTGAAGTCCTACCAATGTAGGCAACAAGATTGAGTTGCTTAGAGGTCAAATCGAAGTAACTCAGATCATGATCCTCAAAATTCAACTCCATGTATCTTCCTATATACTTGGAGTTAGACAAAATTGAGGCCAGATTCGAGCTCCTGAGCATTTTTTTCTTTAAATCCATGTCTTGCTTTTTCATTTTGGTGATGGTTGAAGGTGGACCAGTCCGGTGAGGTCCACCGAAAAAGAAGACCGGAGCTCTGGCTCTGGCGATGTGTTGGCTAGCATTTGAACCACGTGATCCATCCAATTTGTTTTAATCTTGAGCGTTGGTTGTGATTACCATGCGTGTTACGCAGTTGACTGATGACCACATGGAACGCGCGCTTTGGACCATTTGAGATGTGTAAGACCCCAATTTTGTCCCTAAGATCCCTCATGGCATCATATCATATCATCACATTACCTCAAGGATCATGGTGCACCTTGCCTCCTTCCCTGTGGGTGGATTATCTTCTTGAGAGTGATTCTTGATCACCAAGCATGTTTGCATTTGTATATCATTGCTTTTCCTTTTATCACTAACCAAAAGTACAAAAATATGTCATCTAACCTTTGTCTTGCAGATGAAGCAACCACGGGTCAAGGCAGTCAAAGGCAGTCATTGAGCAATAGATGGTGGCCATTCTTGAGAATTTGGACCCCATAATCATTCACAAGAGTTCATATGAGCTATGATATCATTTTGAAGCAAAATCCCAAGTGGTAGAGGCTTGAATTTCATCAGAACATTGCCAGGGCAACTGAAGACCTAGAAAGTCAACTGCCAAGTCAACAGTGGATTTGGAGGTGGGAAGTGATTAGAAATACATAATTCATGTTCAAACAAGTCTCATTTGACATTTCAAACACCAACATTGAAGAATTTAAAGTCAGGTCAAAACTTTCCAAAAATAGAAAGTGACCTATAATTCAAATTTGCCAAAAATGGAAAGGTTTTAGCCTAACTTCAACTTCAAATTACATCATCAAGAAAGATTCAAATGAAATTTTGTTGAACATGAAAGTTGTAGATCTTTCTCTTCCATTTCCAAAAAGTCCATGATCATCAATTTCTCATGTGTGGTTAAGGAGATATGATCAAAACATGGCAAAGTATGCATAGAACTTCAAATGGGCATAACTTCTCAACCAAAGCTCCAATTCAAGTGGTTCTTTTTGCTAAATTCTCACTTTGACCTCTAGTTTCCAAATCATGCATTACATTGCACAAATTATCATCACATGAGCATTTGGTAATTCATTTGATTTTTGGAGGGAAAACTTGAAATTTAAAATTGGTGCATTATTTGATCTTTTTCCCACCACCATTGGCTCCAAAACAGAATTTTAAATGAAAATGTATAAAATTTCGTGCACTGTTTACATGCATATCATGCATAAGGGTGGAAAACCAAATTTGCACTTACACCTCATTCTTGTTAATTACCATTAGCATTGGCTTAAACATGATTAAAGGGTGATTAACATGACCTATATATACAAAAACCCTAACTGTTTTTCAGAGGAACAATCACAATTTCAGATCTAGATCAAAACACTCAAAATTTTCTCTCAAAAATTTCTTGCAATTTCTTCACATTCAATCCATTCTTCTTGCTTGATTCTTGTTTCTGAGGTATTCTTGAGCAGATTCACACGTGGAACTGAAGCAAACAGTGCAGTATTGAAGCATTCTTGAAGCTTGAAGCAACAATGGTGAATCAAGATTTTGGTGAGATCGTGTGCAATTGAGCTCCATTTTCTTCTCCAATCACTTGTACAAGCATTATAGAAGAACTGTAAAGCATCATAAAGCCTTGAACTACACGAATTCCAGTTCTGCTCTTCAAAGAGGTTACCAATCGATCTCTTTAATTCTTAAGATTCTTATGCTATTGTTGTAGATCTAAGTTTGCTGGTGATGCTGAGCTTTGAACCATGAAATTTCGTGCAATATTGAATGAGTTAGGGTTGTTTAAAGTTTTGTGCATGAATGTTGTTGGCTTCGATTTGCTCGTGGTAGTTGGAATTAGGCTAAACCATGCATGGATTCGTGACCTAGAATGAAGGATCTACGTATTGATGTGTTCAATTTTGATTTTTGAGAATTTTGTTCTTGCTGCATCTTACTGTTCATGCATTCACGATGAAGATGATGATGTTCATGTTTTGGCAACGTTTTTGATTCTTTCTGCAACATAAAACCGTGGCCTGCATGTTAGAATAGGGCTCGCGTGTGATTGGCTCATGCATATTGCCATGCTGCGTTCTGATTGGCTCTCCTCGTGTTGACTGTGCATTGACTGCCACTGGGATTAATGAAACGCAGCGTTTCAATCCCTGGCGCGCCAAATATTCAAATTCGCCCAAGGATCGATTCCTGGAGAAGGCGCTTTAGTTCAAATGTTTCATGATTTTCCTTTTCCCTCCATGTATTCATGTGCTATGCTTCATACATTTTTTTATTTTTTTTCTCAACTTTAAAAATTCATATCTAATTGAAAATTGATCCAAAAATTATGAGGTTTTTTGCATTGCATTCCTTATCTTGTATATTATTTTTTGATCATTAATTCCAAAATTGTGCTTGGCTGGATTTCATTTTGTGCTAGGATGTTTGAACATGTATCCATTTTGTACCTTGCCTTGCTTATTCATTTGTGAAATGTTGGTCTTTGATCCAATGAATCTGAAAATTTGCATGATGAAACTAGACATGTTGCTTGAAATTTTGGTGTTGATTTGGTATTTTTATCAATTATCATTTCTATTTTATGGTCATGTTAACTTGGTGTGACAATTTGTGTCACACCTTTGCTTGTTCAACTTATGTGATGTGTTTACCTTGCCAAATGATCTCCAATTGTCCTGATTTTTTGTATGATGCATATTATGAATGTCTTGAATGAGCATGAATTTTGTTGGAATTATTTGAATCATTTCTGATTTAATTGAGATTTTTCATTCTGGTTGGTCACATTTGAGCTTTAAAATTGCCTTGAACTTCAATTGATCATGAAATGCTTTTGGTATATGATATTGATGTGAGACCTTTTGGAATGTTTCAAGATGTGTTTAAGGTTGATTCATGTTAATTTTTAGCTTCTGTTTTGAATTTTTTTCTCCATCTTTGACCCTAGGCTTTGACCTAGTGGTTTGCCTCTCATATTTGAGCTTTGATTTCAGGTTGAACATCCAAGTTCCATGGTTAATGATGCTTCATCACTTAAGCATTGATGTTTGCCTTTGATTACTAATCTTTGTGTGTTTTGTAGGTTGATGTTAACTCATTTGAGTTTGACTTTTGGTTTACACCTTTTGTACATTGGGATTGATTGTTGCTTATTGATTGTTGTTTGGTTGTCTGAACTTTGTACTGATTTGTTTGATGTTTCCACAGGTACATAAGTTGCTTTAAGTTCACTTTGAACTTTGCTTTGCTTGGTTGCTTAACCACTTAGGTATAACCTCTAATCTTCATGTAGTCTGGAAGACCTACTGTTATTGGTAGGCACCTGTCTGAAGTCCTCCTTAAGAGGCAATGCTTGTGATTATTTATCTTTTGTGCCAAGCAGGAAAAGTCCTCTTATGAGGCAATTGGCAGATAAAAGAGATGTGTAGTCCATCTCCTGCTACTCAGTGTGTCATCCACTTTGCTCACACCATGTGTTGATGCATTGTGGATAATAACCCAAGATCTTATAGAGTCTATTTGTGGAGAAGAGTTCCAACTTTCTGAACTCCCACACCTTCCATTGTTTAAAGCTCTCCCTGACCAGGGATAAGAGCTATGAGGCACACCCCTCATCTCCATTTCATATGCTTCACCCTAACTCTCAATGTTAGGGTTAAGAGCACAAATATGCCCATTCCAGTTGACTGTAAAGTCTAACCTTGTTTGAGCCTAATTGATTGTATATAGTGTGTGCTAACTGACTTGATTGTCTGCTTACTTGATTCATCTGTGCATATTTGCTTGAGTGTTCCTTTGTGCATTTATCATCATCATGTGTATATCATTTCATGAACTTTGCTTTGTAGCATTTTGCTTTGTCCATGGAGGAGACAAGCATAAGTCCATTACTTGGCAGTTGTTCCTATCATATGGTGGGAGACTAGTATAAGTCCATTGATTGGCATCTGGTATCATTGTTTCTTTGTTTTAGGAGATTGGTGTAAGTCCATTGATTGGCTTCCGGTATCCAATTTTGTTTAGGAGATTGGTGTAAATCCACTGATTGGTATCCGGTATCCATGTTTGTTTGTGAGATTGGTA
The DNA here is from genome assembly GCF_024323335.1 of Lathyrus oleraceus. Lineage (NCBI taxonomy): Eukaryota > Viridiplantae > Streptophyta > Magnoliopsida > Fabales > Fabaceae > Lathyrus > Lathyrus oleraceus. The sequence goes on from NC_066580.1 coordinate 315,512,646, forward strand.
TAAGTCCATTGATTGGCATCCGGTATCCATTTGCTTTGCTCGTCTGTTATTTGCATTGTTGCCTTATTCCAAAGGAATCACTTGAATCATCTACATATGATCTCAAGAGGTGAACATCTAAGAAGTTTTACTTCCTCACCCTCCCACCTTTTGTTTCTTTAAACCTCCATGTGCATGCTAATCCAAACCTGAAGAATATTGTGCAAACATTTTCATCTATTTTCAAATTAGAAACCTAGGCTTTAGGCCTTTGATTTTTTCAAACTCCATTTTCATTATACTTCTTTGAATTGAATTCTAATCATACTTTGACCACTTTTTTGTGAATAAATACTAATTGGTTAATTTCACTCATTCAATTGTTTTGTGGCTTAGTCCATTCTTGATAAGTTTTCATACATTAGCCATAGGTTTGATTTATCCTAGTTGGTTGATGTTAATCTCACCTTTTATCCTTAGTGATTGAATTGTAAGACTTCCTTGCTTATTATAGGGTTAACCCCTCACTAGCAAGTTGAAGCTTTTCTCACATGGTGGACTTGTTGTTTGTATAAGGTTGAGTTTTCTCCCGTGGATAACGAAAGACCTTAGTGTAAGACCCCAATTTTGGCCCTAAGATCCCTCATGGCCCATACCATATCATATCATGGCCTCAAGGATCATTGCATGCCCTAGCTTCCCTCCTAGTGGGTGGTCACCTTGTGAGTGTGGTTCTTGATCACCAAGCATGTTTTGCATTTGTATATCTTTGCTTTTCATATGTTTACTAACCAAAAGTACAAAAATATTGTCATCTAACCATGTTACTTGCAGCTGAAGCAATCATCAGTCAAACAGTCAAATCAGTCATTAAGCAATGGATGGTGGCCATTCTTGAAGAATTTGGGCACCATGATCAATCATCAAGAGTTCATATATGTCATGATATCATTTGGAATCAAGATCTCAAGGAATTAGGGTTTGGAATTCATCAGAAGGTGGTTCAGTCAAGCAAAACCCTAGAAAAGTCAAACTTGGTCAACTGTGGATTTAATCAGTGATTTGATGGTGGGAATTGGTTTGAGGGAGCTCATTCATGTCCATATAGGCCTCATATAACATTTCAAGCATCCACAGTAAAGAAAATAAAGTCAGACAAGAATTTCCAAAAATAGAAAGTTGACCTGTAATTGGAATTTGCCAAAAATGGAAACTTCTTGATCCTAAACTTACATCATGATACAAGCTTCAAATGATTTTTTGCCCAACATGAAAGTTGAAGATCTTGTTCTCCCATTTCCAAAAAGTCCAAGAACACTCAATTCCCATGTATGGTTGGCAAGTTATGATCAAATCATTCTCAAACATTTTTGAACTTCAAAAGGCCATATCTTCCAAACCATTTGGCCAAATTGGGTGGGGTTTTTTGCTACAAGTCACATTTGATCCCCTCTTTCCAAATATGTCATCATCATTCACCAAAACTTCACAAATCAAAATGGCCTTTTTGGAATGGCATGAATTAATTTCAAGTGAGGTTGAAAAATGAGTTTCAAAATTAAGTATTTCCAACCATTTCTACCAATTGAGATTGTTCAAAATTGTGTTTGGAAGTTGTTAGAGGCCCATTTTCATGCAGCCTCTTACACCCCATGTGAACTTGGTGGAATTTTAGCAAATGACCAAAAGTAATTCATTTAAGCTAATTGTGATTAGCAATCCTACTGAGCATGTTAAACAGCACATATATATCATTTTTTCTGCTCATTTGAAACCCTAGCAACCACAATTGAAAACAGAAAAAATCATTTTTGCTCTCAAAAACCATTTTCTTCATTTTCGAAATTCTGCAAAAAACCTCAAAGAACTTGTACATTGCTTGTTGGTATCATCACATACAAACCATTTGGAAGCATTTGCAAGGATTAAATCTCAACTGTAAAGCATTTCCAGTTCTGTTTCTCCAAGCTCCATTAATGGCAATTTTCGATTTGAGCTAAAGGCAAGGTTGCTGAGCCAAAACATCTTAACCGTTCATCATCTGGAGCTTAAACCTTCAGTTGTTTCGAGCATTTATGTCCAAAGAACCATTGAATCACAACTGCACTTCCAAGTTGGTAAGATTTCGAATCTCTCCTTTCTCAAAACCATGATATGTTTTATAAAGGTTTCTTCGTGCTGATTACTATGAACTTTGAATCCATGAAAATGGTTGAGCTATGTGTGAGAAATCTGGTTTTCAAGTTTTACATCCAAACATGTTTTTGCTTATTGCTTCTTTGTTAGCATGATTTGATGAATTTGGTTGTTAGATTATGCATGTATGATGTTTGCTGAATCCAATGGTATGCTCAATTTCTATTTCTGGAAAATTTCTTTGGCACGATTTCTTGAGGAAGATGAAGTTTACTGTAGCCAAAACCCTAGGTCTGCATTACCATTTCCGTTTCCTGTTCACGTGGTGTGCATGCATTTTTACTGTTCCATTAGCCAACAGCCAATCAAAACATTTCCAGCCATGAGCCAATACGCCGCGTTTCATTTAGTTGTTCAAATAATTACAAAAACGCCACCGGCCGTGCCCCTTGTCCCATTGATTTCATGTTGTTTTATTTTTTTATTTCATTTTTGATCACTATCTTACAAAATTCATAAGTCCTTCATTTTAAATCCAAAATTCATGGGAATTTTTGCATTGTGTTCATCTGGTCCTCTACTTATTTGTCATATTTTTTCCAGAATTTTTGGATGGTTGGTTTTTAATTGGTATTAGGTTTTTGCTCATGTGCTCAATTTTTGTACCTTTGCCAAAACATTTGTGAAATGATGATGCATTATCCAATGGCCTTGAAATTTTTTGTGCATAAACTAGACACATTCATGGTGATTTTGGTGTAGAGTTTATGAATTTATCATCTCTGGTTCTTGAGTTATGATTTTTTGAAGTAGGGTGTGACAATTTGTGTCACACCATTGATGTGCAACTTCATGATTTTCTATACCATGCTTCTTGACCTCCAATTGCTTTGAATTTTTGCATGAATGAACTTGTTTATGTCTAGTTTACATGTGATTTTTCTTGGAATTATTTGTGGCATTTCCTATTTGTTTGAGATTTTTCTCCCCTGTTTGGTCATATGTTGACTTTTTGTGACACTCCATGCCATTTCATTTGTGAAATTCTCATACTTAATTGGATGAACTTGAAATTTGACATGTGATTAGTAGACATATTAAGCTTTGCCATGGTGTTGATCCCATTCATTTCTCATATGTTATCACTGATTTATGATTTTTTGAAGTTGATACATGTTTGGTTGACTTCTTTGAGCATGTTTGAAATTGTTTTGGCTTTCTGATTTTCATTGACCATCTTCCCATGATCCAATTGAGCTGAAATTTGATATGCATGTCATGTTATGGATTATGATTGATCATGAATTATTTGATGATTTTTTGAATTGTTTATGATTGGTTTTGAGTTAAGTCTTGCTGTTGACTTCTATGAGCTTTCATTTGCCATGCTTTGACTTCTTTTGTTTATGAAATGATGATGATGCATGATATGAACATGAAACCAATTGAGTTTGCTTCTTGATTTTTTGAACTTGATTTTGATTGGATATCACTTGCTGTTTTGACTTTCTCATTCCTTTTTGACCCTAGGCTTGTCCTAGTGGTCTTATTGCTTATGTTTGAGTTCATGTTTTCAGGTTAAGAAGCAATTGTCTCAAAGAAACTTATACAAGTTGAATGAGTTTATTTGATAATCATGAGCTAACCTCTTTGTTTTGTAGGTTGCTTGGCTCATATGCCTTGAGACTTGTGCATTGCACATTTGTCTGTTTGTTTTGACTGTTGATTCCTACCTCCTTTTGCTTTAACTTTTGAATTGTGTACTGATTCTGTTTGACTATTTCAGGTACCATTAGTTGCTTAGTTCTTTGAACTTGCTTTGCTTTGCTTAAATAGCAATTTGCATTGAGGTATAATTCCTTTTCTTCATGTAGTCTGGAAGACCTGGCCTGTTACTTGGCCAGGCAACTGTCTGAAGTCCTCCTTAAGAGGCAATGCTTGTGTGTGTTTACATTTGTCCCAAGCAGGAAAAGTCCTTTTAATAAGGCAATTGGTAGAATCCAAGAGATAAGCAACCTATCTCCTACTATTCTGTGAGTCTTCTCCTTGCTCCCATTACATGGTTGTAGCATTGAGATCCAAGCCCAAGATCTATAGAGTCAATAATCTATGGAGAGAGTTCCTACTTTCTGAACTCCCACACCTTCTGATATTCAAATGCTCTCCCTGACCAGGGATAAGAGCAATGAGGCACACCCCTCATATCCTTTCATCTGCTTCACCTTAGCCCCTCAATGGCAAGGTTAAGAGCACCATTAACCCTATTCCAGTTGGCTTCAATGCCTAACCCTTTGTATGAGCCTAATTGTGTGGTTATAGTGTGTGCTGAATGACTTCATTGATTGTTTGCTCACTTCATATGCACATGTTTGCTTGTATGCTCTATGCATTTATCATCATTGATTGCTCATTAGTGCATGATCATCTCATTTGTCTTTGTGACATTATCATTGTTGTTTACCCATTGAGGACAATTGTAAGACCATCCATTGGCCATTGCTCCTAGGATATGGAAGTGAGTATAAGACCATCACATTGGCCACTCATCTTATCTTTGCTTGATGCATTTGTTTGTTGTATGTGAGGATGCAACTGTAAGTCCCTGCAAGTTGGCATTTGCTTTCCTATGACCATAATGATGCATTTGTTTGTTGTATGTGAGGATGCAACTGTAAGTCCCTTTAAGTTGGCATTTGCTTTCCTATGATCATATGTTGGATATTAGTATAAGTCCAGACAGATTGGCATCCGGTATCCAAGTTTCATTTTGTTAGGAGATTAGTATAAGTCCATTGAGTGGCCTCTGATATCCCTTTCTGTTTTAGGAGATTGGTGTAAATCCATCTAGTGGTATCCGGTATCCGCTTTTGTTTGTGAGATTGGAGTAAGACCATTGAGTGGCATCCGGTATCATTTGCTTGCTTACATTATTATTGCTCATTGCCTATTCCAAAGGACACACTTGAATCATCTCCTATATGATTTCAAGAGGTGAACCTTCTAAGAAGTTTTACAATCCATCTTCATCCATTCATCCTCTTTGTCCTAAACCTTTTCACACATTACTTTCAAACTTGAGATAGATATTGTGCAAACATCTTCATGCTTTTAAATTAAAAACCTGGACCCCAAGTCCTTGACTTTTTTCAAACTCCATTTCATAATACTTCTTTTGAATCAATCTTAATCATACTTTGACACTACTTTCATAATCACAATCAATTAACTTCACCCATTCAATTGTTTTGGCTTTGTCCATTGTTAATCTTTTCACACATTAGCCATAGGTTTCAATTATCATTATGGTTGATGTAAACCTCACCCTATCTTTAGTGAGTCGACTATAAGACTTCCGTACTGAAAACAGGGTTAACCCCTCTAGTACGTCGAAGTTATCCTCGCATGGTGGATGTTGGTCTTGGTCGAGTTTTCTCCCATTGATAATGAAGAGCCTCAGTGCTATTGTTTAAAATTGGACTCACAAACCTTTTGGAAATCTTTTAGCCGAACTACGGCGTTTTGATCCTTACCTTTGATGGAAGGTACGTAGGCAACGGGTTCATCCGTTCGAACACAAAAATAACTAACTTGTACATTCTTTTCTCATCATCCCAATCATGTTTGCACAATAAATATTTCATAACAAATAATAATTTAATACAACAAGTGTGAAAAGGGCTCCCTAGGAGTACCTAGGACGTAGTGGGTGCCTAACACCTTCCCATTGCGTAATTTACCCCTTACCCAGACTCTCTGATCTTTTTATTAGTTTTCTACGCGTAAAACTTCTTAGGCTTTTGTTCGCTTTTTAGCCAGTCCTTTGGATAAATAAAAGTGCGGTGGCGACTCGAATTCATTGTATGCTTTGCTTATGGTTTAATCAATAAATCATATAGCGACGAATACACCGCTACACTTAGGGCTTTTGTTTTAAAATCAATTCACTCATATTTTGGAAATCTTTTAGCCGAACTACGGCGTTTTGATCCTTACCTTCCATGGAAAGGTATGTAGGCAACGAGTTCATCCGTTCAAACACAAAAACAATAAAAATTGTACATTCTTTTCTCATCCTTTCAATCCATGTTTGCACAATAAATATTTCATAAACAGATAACATTTCGTACAACAAGTGTGAAAAGGGCTCCCTAGGAGTACCTAGGACGTTTTGGGTGCCTAACACCTTCCCATTGCGTAATTAACCCCTTACCCAGATCTCTGATCTTTTCATTAGTTTTCTACGTGTAAAACTTCTTAGGCTTTTGTTCGCTTTTTAGCCATTCCTTTGGATAAATAAAAGTGCGGTGGCGACTCGATTCTTTGTATGCTTTGCTTTTGATTTAGTCAATAAATCATAAAGTGACGAATACACCGCTACAAGATGCCACCTAAATTAATGAGGGAGATCAGATGGTCCACGTTTTTTTGTATTTTCTGATTTTCATTTGAATTGCTTTATTTTCCTTAATTCATATTAATTTTAATATTGATCCAAAAAATATGGGACTTTCACCAAAAAAATTCAAATATTTTTCGCTTTCATTTTCTGAATGAAAATTATTTTTTGGATCAATATTAATATGTTTCATGATTTAATTGTTTTTGTGCATATTTTAATTGTTTAAAAATACTTTTGACTTTTCAAAAATAATGAAATTTGTTCTCCAAGGTCCTTTGACCTTGTTTGACCTATGATAAATCTCTTGGCCATTTATTTCGTGTTTTGAAGAGGTTTTAGGTTTTTTTATCAAACATAATTTAATTTAATGCATTTTTAATTGTTTAATTGTGAATAAATTGTGTTGAGCTATTTTTATTGACTTGTGAAGTTTGACTATTGTGTTTGGGTCTTGGTCAAGGTTGATTTGACTTTGTTGGATTAAAATAATTGGATTTAGGGGATTGATGAAATGTACATTTCATCTCCCAAAATGAATGAACGATTTTATTTTTGATAAAATTCCTCCCATGACCAATTTGTGTTTGTCTCATTTCCCCTCCCTCTTCGTCTTCAATCCCATTCTATCTCATCCATTACATTGACCAAGGATATCTCTATATCCTAAGGCTAGTTGGTTCATAAACCAACACAAGTATGGATGAGATTAGGTCCATCCTTTTGCCATTCTCTTTTTTAAGTGTGGTATGTTTTAGGAGTATGGTTCATTATACCATATCTCTAACATACATTAACACTAAGATTTCTATTGCCCGGACTCAGATAGTTGTGACTTATACATAAGTCCAATAACGATTGCTTAACATAACGCTAAATTTTGACCCAAAAGCATGACATTCTAGTAAGTGAGATTGTAAGTCTCCCCCCTTTCATGGTATTATATGGAAACTTGGCCTTTTTTCCTTCCTTTGGAAGATGTCTTGGTTCAAGGATCCATGCCTGTGAATAGAGGGTTGAGTGTTCTCCAAAGAATGACTTAATCAATTGAAAAGAAAAAACAACACTAACATCTAATCAACTAACATTTGACTAACTTTTAATTTCAAGTCATTTACCTTATGCACTTTAAATTCAAGCCCTTTTATCATTTGCCATTATTCATACCATTTAACTTGTTTATTTTAACGCCATTTTTACTTTGCTCACTTGAGCCATGTATTGTGAATATATTGTGATTGTATATACTTGTTTGTGTATTTTGTTTGTGTTTGTGGTCTTAGGACCTTAATGTACATAATAAACAACAAAAACTCTTTAAAAATGTTTGTGTGGAATGTTGGATTTGATCTGAGACTTGGACTTAGAATTAGGCAACACTCCCTATGCAAAAGGACTCGCCCAATGCCAACTTTTCTGAAGCCAAGTCATTAAGAATTGAACTTTCATCTGATGCAAGTATTGAGATCCCTTTTGAGTTCATCTGCTACATGGTCTTTATGCAAATGTTACTTTGAACCTGTGCCTAATGCCTATTTTTGAGCCATTCAAGGAGTATGGCATCTGATACATGGGAGATTATGAAGAAGACTATGGAGTTGCTAACTTGGATGTGGCTATCTTTATTTTATGCCTTGTTCTTCATCTTTCTACTTGTGTATTGATATTGCTTGATTTCAAAGTCCAAAGGAAAAATGGGTTTCTATATGACATTCTTGTTTATTGGATTGCATTCCATTGGTCAGATCTTTTCCACTCTTAACTTTTAAATTTTTGCTTAGGATTAGTCTCTTCATCTTCTCCCACTTCTTAAATTTCAAATATCTTCCCCTTTTCAAAACCTTCTTTGCTTGTGATTTCAAACTTAGACCTTATTGCAAATTAGAAACTTTGGCCTTATGTCATTGCATTTTTTAAACTTCTTTTTCGTAATCAAACTTGTAAATGAACTTAACCATACTTGATTTAAAATTTCAAAAGACAAAAAGAACTAACATTCATCCAAACTCTTTTAGGCCTTTTGTGTCTCTTTTAAACTTAAATTTTTTTGTTAAAAGCAATTCACTCACTTTGAAATTGATACCACAAACTACGAGGTTTTGATCTCTCATTTTTATGTTGGTACGTAGACACAAGTCCGAAGGTCTTGTGAAACACAAAAATATAATTAATGAATTCTTTTCTCATCCCCACACTCTATTTTATTGCAAATAACTTTTATGCCAAAACACATACGCACATAAAAAAGGGCTCCTTAGGAGTACCTAGGATACCTTGGATGCTAACACCTTCCCTCTGTGTAACCAACCCCCTTATCTGTAATCTCTGGCATTTTATTAGTTTTGATTTGAAAATTTCTCATCTTTGGGTTATTTTCGTACTTTTCCCTTTTCCTTTGGAAACAATAAAAGCGCGGTGGCGATCTGGTTTTATTGACGTTAAGTTTATCCATAGCTTAATGGTCATGAATTTACCGCTTACCGCTACATGTTGTTTTGACATACGTTTGATAATTGATTCAACCGGTGTGTTTGTAAATCCGAAAATTTATTTTGACTGACATTCTATGCATTATGCGGTATGGAATACATGTTATGATGTGCAAAGATGCAACTACTATGACGAATGTGTTAACTTGGTGATTCAGGATCAAAATTGGGGTGTGACAGTTAGTGGTGGGTTTTAATTGATTAAGTCATTCTTTGGAGAACACCCAGCCATTTATTCACAAGTATGAATCCTTGAACCAAGACATCATCCATGAAAAGGGCTCTAACTAAGATAATTCAACAAGTATGCCACTAGCTCTCATGAAAGGAAAAAATGCGAAGTCTTCACACAATGCCATGAAGAATGGGAGACTTACAATCTCACTTACTAATCTGCACAAAAACATTTAATTCATGAAAAATATCAAAATTAATCCAAAAAATAATTATAATTCAAAATATGAAAGAGAAAAATATTTAAAGATTTTTGGTGAAAGTCCCATATTTTTTGGATTAAAAATAAAATGTATATGAATTAAACAAAATAAACGGATTAAATGAAAAATCAGAAATTAAAAAGAAATTAAAAAAAAACAAGCGCCATCAGATCTCCCTCATTAATTGACGTGGCAGATCTGATGGCCAAGTGTGTGCTTCACACCGTACACCTCAGTCAATGCATCATAGGGATGTTAATCACAAGGAGCGGTCAAGAATAAGACAAACTGGACAGATCAAATGGCCAGGAGACGCACCTACGCATCACAGGAGCCCTAGCTCCTGTTGTCTTCTATGGTGGACCTCACCGGACTGGTCCACCACCAAGCACCACTAAAATGAAAAATGAGTATACTATTTTAAAGAAAAAATGCTCAGGAGCTCGAATCTGACCTCAATTTCACCAAATTCCAAGTATATTGAAAGATACGTGGACTTGAAGTTTAAGGTGCATGATCTATTTTCTAAGCAGCAAGGCAATGTATTTATAGCATGAAAGTTGCTTTCCACACCTTTCCATAATTTGTCCAAAAATAGTAATGTGATGTGCATGGGTGCGTGGACATGCATTAGGCCCAAAATGATGATTTCATTGAGTCCAAATTCGTGCATAAACCATGTTGAGATCATATCATGAATCTATGCAATGGTAATTGGGAAATTAATTCAAAAGTTACCAAAACAAGCCATGCAAAGAACCCCTGCGCAAGTCCCTCAATTCCAGTCAAAATAAAGTGATATTCGACTTTTTGGAAAGGTGACATCAAGGGAAACAACTTTTATTTTTAACACTTTTCCATTTGTAACATGGACCATGATGAATTTTAAGGTGGAAGTTTGAGAAATCAAATATAGTTGAAAAGTTTCTAAGTATAAAGTCAAATGACCACTTCTTCCATCTTGAATAACGTTTTCTATGAGCTCCAAATGTAAATGGTTTCTTTACAAAAGTTGTATATCTTTCAATAATATTCAATTTAGTCACAAATTTGATATCATTTGAATTTGGCATGAGGGAGTTATGCATTTTAGAAGTTGAGGAAAATTGTTTGTACAATGATGATGGCCCAAAAGGACCTATAATATTCCCTCTTGGAACATGCCCTTGAAAGTTGAATTATACATTTCTCAAAGAATAAAAGTTGGATAAGACATCTTGAAATTGATATTGAAACTTGTATGACCTTCATATCATAAAAATTGAGCAAGTTATGGTCCTGTGAAGTTGACCTTCTAACTAGGGCACATACAAAATGACCTATAATGATTCACCATAACAAATGACTTTCCAAGCAAAACTAGCTCTTCATGCCAACATGAAAGTGGTTTTCGATGTCATAAAGAGTAACGTTTCTCTTGGAATCATTTTCATATGACAAAAATAGTAGGAGATAGGGTCTAGGGAACCCGAGTTTTGACCAATTGACTTTCTCTGGTCAACCTCTTTGAACCAACTTGCAAACTTGAAGTTATTTTTATCTTTGGGACTCATGGAGAATCATATATGCTTTAGATGATGTATGATGAAGTATCCATTGAAATATTTGACCAATTTATAAAGAAACTTGCTAAGGAAGTCACACAAGATACCTAGATGAATTAGGGCTTCCAAGGCAAACAAGCTTCAATGTGGACCATTCCGTGATTGATCTCTTGCTATGAGGTTCTCAAACCCTAGTTGTGAGCTGGATAGGGCATAGGTGGATTCACACACTACCTACAAAAGAAACAAAGCTATACATAGACATATTTTTGGTGTTTTGGATAGTAAATAAAAGAAAATAAAGTATGATACAATCAAATGTGCTTGGTGATCTCTCCTAATGCAAATCCAATGAATGAGGGGTAAGGAGAATACCAAGGTGTGATACCAAAGCCAATGCAAATAATGATATAGTATGACGGATATTAGGGTGAAAATTGGGGTCTTACAGCTTCCCCTATTTAAGGACATTCTAGCTGAGGATGTGAAGGTTAAAATCTTCGTATCAACTCAGTAGAATGGACTTAAATAACAACATCAAGAAACAAATTTTGGTCCCTAAGAGACCGCATGATGCATATGATATGAATGTTAAAGTAATCTTTATAGGGAATATATTGCCACAAAGGAAAAGAATTTGGAGAGACTAAAAGTCCACAGAAGCACAATGCATTCTGTAAGGAAAACTCACCAGGGAGACAAAGACTCTAGGGGGATAAAAGTTATGTATAGGCCAGGCTATGACTTGAAAAACTACTTGGAGACACGAGGGGATTTCCATGAAAATAAATCAATGGAAAGACTCGGATTGAGGATAAAGCAATCTGCAGGGGACGAGAGTAGATCAGAACAAAACCGAAATACTCAAGTCAAAGGGGAATTCGATTTCACAAAGAAATACGAACTCAAACTCAACTAGGGAAGAAAAACTTTAGCACATGAGCAAAAGAGACATATTATCTACCACCGGTTTCTGGGTAAGAAGATAATAGACTATAACAGAGGGACATCCGTTACCGATAAGGGTAAACATATCAAGGATGACTCGCTGAGGAAAAAGAGGCATATTCATTACCAGTTACTGAGTAAGAATGACCTACTGGGGAAAAGATATCAAATAGGATTTACAACCGCCTGCTATTGGGAAGAAGACCAAAGAGAGAGTATCATTCACCGATTAAACTGAATATATCAAGGATAGACTCAAAGGAAGAATATCTGTCATCGATTAGGATGAACATATCAAGAGTATACCACCTTTGGAATGGAGAAGAATATCCGTTATCGGTTAGGGTAAACATATCAAGGATAGACTACCGGGGAAAAGTAGGAATTACGACTACCGGTTACTGGGTAGAATATCAAAGAGAGAGTATCTGTCACTGTTTAGGATGAACATATCAAGGATTGACTCAGAGGGGAAAATATGATTTTATATCTACCAGTTACTGGGTAGAAGACCACAAAGAAGAGAAAAATTTTCACTGGTTAAAGTGAACATATCAAGGATAGACTCTTTCGGGAATAAAATAGGGACTAAGGCTACCTTTTACTGGGTAGAATACCAAACAGGAAGAATATATGTCACCATTTAGGATGAACATATCAAGGATAGACTTGCCGTGGAAACATGAAAATGAATCCACTAGGGAAAACAAATGGGTAAATTACCTTTTATCGGTTACTGTGTAAAGGTAAAGTACTCAACCATCAAGAAGAATATTACCAGTTAATGGGTAATAGACCATCAGGGACTAAAAGATCTATCTAGGTAAGAGCTATAAAAAACGGTCAAGAAAGACTCAACCCAATGAGGATATAACTCAAGGGGATTGGTTCCATCCAGATGATACTGGGGAGGAAACTGAAATAATAATCATCCACGAGGAAATAACTCAGTGGGGAGTGAGAAAGGGTAAACTCTTTCTGCTTAAGGGGCTGACACTCTGCAATTGAAGGAGGACAAACACACCAAATCTGCATGGGGAAATAATATCACCAAAGCAGGGGATAAAAAAGAAAATAAAAAATCAATGTGATAAAATGAAAAATGAAATATCTGATGATGTGATTTATGCATGAATATGCATGCATGATTATGATTATGTTGACAAAACAGCCCAAAGGATACAAATAACGAAGATTTGAATCATCACTACGAAACAAACGGCTAAACTCAACAAAATGGAAACAACCACTGGAGATTATGATAGGGATGAATATAAATCATCTAGCTTCGAATAAATCAACATGGAGAACATGTTTCCAACCAACTCACGAAAAACTTCGCGGGGGAAGAGAGCACTACTGAAGGATAAAGATGGATCTGTTGAGGATCTTAAAATGAGTCAACACAGCGGGGAATTTTAAGTCAACACCCTATCAAATGGGAGACAACCTTGTAGGGGACTTAATTAATACTGCTCAGAACCAAAAATTGTCGGGAATGAGGGAACTTTTATCAGACGATGAAACTCCTCTAGGGATTCAAGAGGTAAAACTTTGAATGGGGAGTCGTGCAAATTGTTGGGGATACCGGGACCTTCCAGAACAAATCAAAGACAACCAGAATCTCAATAATCATAAGATTCTTCTTGGAGATTGCGAAATAAACCAATTCCAAGGCAAAGATAACTGGATCTGACTCACACATGAGAGAAACTGCCACGATTATGCAACACAAACAAATGCAATTAGGGATATGGAGACCAAATAAAGGTTCCGAGATATCCAGGGTTCAATCATTAAGTCACAAACTAGGAAATGCAACACATGGATACCTCAGCCGGGGGAAATGAACTTCAAAGGGGACCAATCACCAACTTAACCGGGGATAATAAGTTGCTTGGGGAGCAACTTATTAACCATGCTGGGAATGGACAACGAACTGTCGGGGAAGAAAAAGTCATCAAACCAACTTCTTAGGAAAGACAACAATGTTTCACACTTCAAGACTTACTTGTTCTTAGATTGCTGTTGACACTCCTTGTCGAAATCGATTATTCTTCAAGTGAATATTTTTATTATTTTAGGAAAAATAATTATTCATTGATTTATTTCAGAATTATCATCATAAAAATTCAATTTTAAAACATAAACAAATAAGAATATCAAGTAATTGGATAAAAGCTCAACTTTATTTAAAAGAATGGTAGTCCGCAAATGGCGGGACTCCATGGATCTTTACAAAATTTAAAAATGGTAATTTACATGGAAAGGGGCTACATTGAATACAATGATCACTACTCTCCCTACCAACTTCGAAATTCGATGTGGTCTTGTCTTCGGTTGAAAATGACGAATCAGAACCAAATGACTATTCAAAAATGCTTCAAAGATCAGGACCAGTCGGATGCAATTACTTGCCATAATCCCTAATTTTTGTCTAGATTGCCCCAAGGTGGATTACTCAATCTACCAGGATAAATTTTCTGTTTTATGTCTCTAATTTTTTACTGGATCTCCCTTTCGGGTTTTCAACCCACCGAGACACTCATTTTTGCCTAAGTCGCCCTTTCCAGTTTTTAACTTAGCAAGTTGTTTTTTTATTTTTTAGGCGAAGTATTTCTTGACTGCATCGACGTTCATAGGACGAGTGAAATCTTCACCATCCATAGTTGTAAGAATCAAAGCACCACCTGAGAAGGCTCTCTTAACAACATATGGGCCTTCATAATTAGGAGTCCACTTGTGCCTAGCATCAGGTTTGAAAGATAGAATCTTCTTGAGCATGAGGTCACCTTCTCTGAACACATGAGGCTTGACCTTCTTATCAAAAGCTTTCTTCATTCTCTGCTGATATAACCGACCATGACACATGGTAGTCAATCTCCTTTCTTCGAACAAATTCAGCTGGTCATATCTGGTTTGGCACCACTCAGCCTCTGTCAACTTGGCTTCCATCAAGATACATAATGGCAGAATCTCAACCTCCACAGGGAGCACAGCTTCCATACCATAAACGAGAGAGAAAAGGGTTGCCCTTGTTGAAGTGCGGATGGATGTTCGGTACCCATGCAAAGCAAATGGGAGCATTTCATGCCAATCTTTGTATGTCACAACCATCTTCTGAATAATTTTCTTGATGTTCTTGTTTGCAGCTTCAACGGCCCCATTCATATTGGGTGTGTAGGGAGAAGAATTATGATGTGCAATCTTGAAGTCTTTACAAAGAGCTTCCACCATGTTATTTTTCAATTTTAATCCATTATCAGTAATGATCTTACTTGGCACACCATAACATCATATAATCTGGTTCTTGATAAACCTAACAACAACTTGCTTGGTTACAATTGCGTATGATGCCATTTCAACCCACTTCGTGGAGTAATCAATAGCCACCAAAATGAAACGATGTTCGTTCGAAGCCTTTAGCTCAATCATGCCAATCATATCAATTCCCCACATGGAGAAAGGCCATGGGGAGGAAATGACATTCAACAGTGTTGGAGGAACATGAATCTTATCTACATAAGTTTGGCACTTGTGGCATTTCTTCACAAACTTGCAACAGTCTTATTCCATTGTCAGCCAATAGTAACCCGCTCTTAACATCTTCTTTGCCATTGCATGTCCGTTCGAATGAGTACCAAATAAACCTTCATGGTCTTCAGTCATCAACAGGTTTGCTTCGTGTCTATTCACGCATCTGAGAAAAACCATATCGAAATTTCTCTTATAAAGCATATCACCATTCAGGTAGAAGTTGCCAACTAATCTTCTCAAAGTCTTCTTATCTTTCAAAGATTCCCCAAGCGGGTAGATCTGACTTTGGAGAAAACATTTGATATCATAATACCATGGCTTTTCATCTTTGACTTCTTCAACAGCAAACACATGAGCTGGCCTATCAAGACGCATCACAATCAAATTAGGAACTTCATTCCAAAAATTCACCACAATCATGGAAGTCAATGTTGCAAGAGCGTCTGCCATCCGGTTTTCGTCCCGAGGGATATGACGAAACTCGACCTTTGTAAAGAAAGTTGATATTCTCCTCGCATAATCTTTGTATGGTATCAAACCTGGTTGATTCATCTCCCATTCACCTTTGATCTGATTCACAACCAAAGTTGAATCTCCATAGACGTCAAGATATTTAATTCTGAGATCAATAGCCTCTTCATGTCCCATAATGCAAGCTTCATACTCAGCCATATTATTTGTACACTTGAAGGTCAATCTTGCTGTAAACAGAAAATGAGTGTCTTGAGGAGTAATAATCATTTCCCCAATGCCATTACCATATGAATTAACAGCTCCATCAAATACCATGCCCCAAGGGGAACCAGGTTTTGGCCCTTCTTCAAGCAATGGTTCATCACAATCCTTCATCTTCAAGTACAAAATCTCTTCGTCGAGAAAATCATACTGTATTGACTGATAATCTTCAATAGGTCGGTGAGCCAAATAGTCTGCCAAGACACTACCTTTAATAGATTTCTGAGACCGACATTCAATATTGTACTCAGGTAACAACATCTGCCAACGGCAAATCCTCCCAGTTAAAGCAGGTTTCTAAAAAATCTACATGATTGGATCCATTTTGGATATCAACCAAGTAATATGATTCAACATATATTGGCGTAGACGCTTAGCAGCCCAAGCGAGTGTGTAGCATGTTTTCTCAAGCATAGAATATCGAGTCTCACAGTCGGTGAACTTCTTACTGAGGTAGTAAATTGCATATTCTTTCTTTCCAGACTCATCTTGCTGACCAAGAACACAACTCATACTTTCTTCAAGCATAGTCAAATACATTACCAAAGGTCTCCCTTCAATAGGTGGAGACAGAATCGGAGGCTCAAGCAGATACTCTTTGATACTATCAAAAGCTTTCTGGAAATCCTCGGTCCAATCACAAGACTGGTCTTTCTGAAGGAGCTTGAATATAGGTGCACATGTGGAAGTCATATGCGATATAAATCTTGAGATATAGTTCAAGCGGCCGAGAAAAACTCTGACTTACTTCTCAGTTTTAGGCGTAGGCATCTCTTGTATTGCTTTGACCTTGGAAGGATCAACTTAAATACCCTTCCCACTGACAATAAAGCCCAACAACTTACCAGAACGAACACCAAAAGTACACTTATTGGGATTCAAGTGGAGTTTATATTTCCTCAAACGCTGGAATAATTTCAACAAATGCTCAACATGCTCTTCTTCATCACTTGATTTGCCAATCATATCATCAACATAGACTTCAATCTCTTTATACATCATATCATGAAAAAGAGTGGTCATAGCTCTCTGGTGCGTTGCACCAGCATTCTTTAAACCGAAAGGCATCACTCGATAACATAATGTTCCCTAGGGTGTAATGAATATGGTGTTCTCCATATCTTTGGGTTTCATCTTGATTTGATTATAACAGGAAAATCCGTCCATAAAAGAAAAGACTTTGAATTTAGTTGTATTGTCTACCAACATATCAATGTGTGGTAGAGGAAAATCATCTTTCGAACTAGCTTTATTCAAATCTTTATAATCAACACGCATGCGGACTTTTTCTTCTTTCTTAGGAATAGGCACAATATTGGCCACCCACTGTGGATACTCGAACGTAACAAGAAACCCAACATCAATCTATTTATGCACTTCCTCTTTAATATTCAAAACCATGTTAGGATGAGTTCTTCTCAACTTCTGCTTAACCGGCGGGCATTCTGGCTTCAAAGACAATCTATGCTCCACAAACTCGGAATCCAAACCAGGCATATATAGATAGGACCAAGCAAACACATCAGAATATTCACGAAGAAGATTAATCAACCCCTTCTTAGCTTTTGACAAAGTTGAAACCCAATCTTGACTTCCTTCACCTCATCACCGGAACCTAAGTTGACTAATTCAATCTGCTGTTCAAATGGCTGAATGGATTTTTCCTCGTGCTCAAGCAAACATGATAACTCATTAGATACTTCTTCCTCATCAATCTCTTCCTCAGCTTCAAACACAGGGAAATCAAAGTTTGGAGAGGGAGTAGGATCATTATATTCAATGGGTTTGAGAACCAACCTGCATAATGATTTGATATTTTGATTTTAGAGAAGTGAAGTGTGAACAAATATTATGCAGATGGGAAGATTATTATTTATTTATGTTTTTTGTGATTACCATTTTCAGAAAAAGAAAAAAGTAAAATAAAACATCGTAAATGTGGATGAACAAAATTGTCTTTCATTGATGATAATAAGGAAAATGCCCAACAATGTTCACTTCTCCCTTAGGCATAGGAGAAGGATTTTTCTCAAAAATAATGAAAACAAATTACTTAGAATAGTGCATAACAACAAGAGCGTCAACAACAATCCAGTTGTTGCAAGTCTGGCCATGTGTCACAAAGTTATTACAAGCCCCGTCTTCATCACCGTTCTCAATAACTACAGCTGAGTCTTGATCATCCTCATGAGTGAACCCTCCATTACGGAAAACTGGTTTCATAACCTTGACATTGGCGTTGAATGAACCTTGTTGAAATCCTAACCCTGCTATGTTCTTATTCTCAACAACTTACACAACACGGCCCCACTTATCAATATTGTCAACCTGAATAGCTTCTTGCGCATCCTTTAAAGAAGACATGGGTGCCCAGCTTTCTTTAATTCACCAGTAATGGAAAAAGCTTGGAATGGCGTTCCAACTTCCTCCTTAGCACCAACATAAGTAAAAGATGATAGATGACTCACCAACAATGCCTTCTCTCCACAAACAACGACAAGCTTGTCGTTCTTCACAAATTTCATCTTTTGGTGCAGAGTAGACGTCACAGCTCCAGCTTCATGAATCCATGGCCTTCCCAATAAACAGTTGTAGATCGGGTGAATATCCACTACTTGAAAAGTAATTTGGAAATCACTAAGGCCTATCTTAACCGTAAGGTCCACTTCTCCAGTGACAGTTTTACGAGAACCGTCAAACGCTTTAATGACTACGCCACTATACCTCATCAAGGCACCTTGATAGAAGAGTCTTGATAGATTTTATTTTGGCAACACATTCAATGATGAACCTGTGTCAACCAAAACATTGGACAGAGCGTCCTCCTTACAATTCATCGAAATATGGAGCGCCAAATTGTGATTCTTGCCTTCCTCAGGAAGTTCTTCGTCACAGAAGCTCAAGTTGTTACAAGAAGTGATGTTGGCAACAATGTGGTCAAACTGATCCACAGTAACGTCATGTTCCACATAAGCTTGTTCCTCAGGAAGTTCTTCGTCACAGAAGCTCAAGTTGTTACAAGAAGCGATGTTGGCAACAATGTGGTCAAACTGATCCACAATAACGTCATGTTCCATATAAGCTTGTTCCAACCCTTTTTGCAATGCTTCTTTGTGTGCTTCAGAATTCATCAACAATGATAGCGCATAGATTTTTGACGGTGTTTGAAGCAGCTGCTCCACAATGTTAAATTCACTCCTCTTAATCAGGCGCATCACTTCATCATCATCAGTAGTCTTCAATTTGTTGGATTCACCAGACTGACACATTGGAGTATTAACTGGATCAACTATAGGAATCTCCGCCTTCTTACCTTTCAGAAACACTAGACTGAACACACGACCACTACAGGTCACCTTTGTTATATCCGCAATATTCACCACTGAGTTTGCAACTGGAAGAGGATCCTCTTGACTATTATTTATTATGGTGGCATTATACTGGTACGGCATAGCTTTATCGGACGAGTAGGGGACGGGGCCCGCTAACCGTATAACCAACGATGATACCAATCTATTGACATTACTCTTGTTGCTACTATCATATTGAATAACTACGCAATTAGGGGTCTTGAATACTGGTACTACCACATTCACATCATTACCCATGTACCTTGACTACTAAACCTGGATAACATTCTTATCCATCAATCTCTGAATATCTCGTTTGACAATTACACAACCATGAGGATTCACACTACAAATGACACAACCATCATGGTCATGTTCATAATGGCTCACATTGTAAAATCCTTGTGGATCTCCACCAAAGACCTACGGATACGACGTACATCAAATACTCTAAAATTCCATGGACAACTGTCCACCATGTTTATAGAAGTGTTACCATGAGCAGGCAACGAGTTGGCTTTCACATTCGGAGCTCAGTCCTCAAAGGACATTGTACCACTTTTAACAAGCTTATTTCATACTTAAGGGGATAACAGTTCTCAATATCATGTCCAGGGGCTCCCTGGTGAAAAGCATAATGTAAGTCCGATTTGAACTACCATGGCAGTGGCTCATGAATTTGAGGAGGGTTTCTCGGCTGGATAATATTTTTTATTACCAAGGATGGATATAGCTTTGCGTATGTCATAGGAATAGGATCAAAAGAGACCTTCTTCCTCTCAAAGTTTTTCTGATGATTGTTGTTGTTGTTGTTGTTGGTTTGTTGTTGCGGTTGTTGTTGAAGTTGTTGTTGAATTGGAACTGATTGATTGGTTGTATTTTTGGAAAAAATTGGAATCCCTGATGATATCTGGTGCTGATATTGATGGGATTGAGAACTTTTCCTGACATGAGGCCTCCTCTGCCTCCCAACTGATACTACATTAGTTTCTCCTTCCTTCTTCTTGGAGTAGCTCCCACCATATTTCTTACTCGTTGTTGCTTCTTCTTTTGACAGACGCCCTTCCTGGACTCCTTCCTATAATCTCATCCCCATGTTTACCATCTCAGTAAAATCGTTGGGGGAACTTGCGCTCATACGTTCATAATAAAATGAACTCAGCGTCTTCAAGAAAATATTGGTCATCTCCTTTTGTTCCAAAGGCGGACTAATCTGAGCAGCTAACTCCCTTCATCTCTAGGCATATTCTTTAAATGTCTCATTGTCCTTATGGGACATAGACCTCAATTGATCTCTATTTTGAGTCATATCAATGTTGTATTCGTACTGCTTGACAAAGGCCTCACCCAAGTCGTTGAAAGTACGAACGCTAGCATTATCCAGGCCCATGTACCATCCGAGGGCAGCTCCCATCAGACTATCCTGGAAGTAGTGAATAATCAGCTGATCATTATTAGTTTGAGTAGACATCTCCCTGGCATACATGACAAGATGACTCAACGGACAAGTATTCCCTTTGTATTTTTCAAAGGTTGGGACCATGAATTTCACTGTAAATTTGACATTGGGAACCAAACATAGTTTAAAAGCACTCTTGCCAAACAAATTCTTTCGTCTTAGAGTCTTCAATTCCTTGTGCAACTCAAGAAACTGATCCTTCATTTCGTCCATCTTTTCATAAACATCTGGACCTTCAGATGACTCAGAGTGGTAAATAGTTTCCTCAACATGAGGAAGAGTATGAACAATAGGAGGAGGCACATATAGGATCGGGCTAGATGCCAAAACATAAGCAAGTGGCATACCCTTCAGGCACAAAATCAAGTGGCATTCCCCACGGGAATCCATGGCATGGCAGGAACATACTGGCTAGCCACCACAGGAATAGTTGATGAAGTAATCTCTGAGATAACAATCCTCTAAGGGGGAGGAGTTGTGGGAGGTGAAGACTGTTGGTTCTAAGCAGCTATTACAGACTCCATTAATGTCGTAAGTTTGGAAATTTCATCCTTCATCTCTCTGCTCTCTTGCTCGAGGTGCTCCATTCTTTTTAGTCGATTAGCTCGGGTGTTGTAGTGATGAGTCTGCTTGGCGATACACAGAAGAAGAACCGATAAGACACCTGGCGGAAGAAACTTGTTATGCAAATGATGCATGAAATACAATGTTTTTGATAGGTTTTAATTTCAAGGAACATGTGAAGTCTTATTTGCAAATATAATAATAATAAAAAACAATAATTCAATTGGCCATAGAATCTCTTTTTATTCATAAAATTTTGGAAGGATTACACCGAGTACAAAATCAGAAACCAAAAATATAAATACAAGAGAAAAGAAAAATGTCATCCTAAGGATCCTTAGAAACGGCATCAGATGATCTGGCTATGGGAGTGTACTTCCTTCGAATGCGTTGAATCTCTGACTCAAAGGATATCTTCATCTGAGCCTTTTTTAGGACAAGCTGATCAACAATCTTTTTCCAAGCACCGGAAGGTGGAGGCATGCTAGAGGAACATAAATCCTTTGGCTCTCTCTGTCTCTTCACTGCATGATCCTCGGGAATCTATATAAGTGCATCTTTTTCTTTTAACTCAAGCTGAAACTCCTCATACTTTCGGCTCAAAGCATGGAACCTCTCTTCCCACAAGTCTTTCTCTTGCTTCATCTTGGCGAGTGCGCCTTCCAACTCCTCTACATCTTGGTTAGGGAGAGTTGATGGCTCAACCACAACCAATGACATAGGTCTTTCAAAGGCGTACGGCATCTTGAGCTCCAAAGCTCTTTTCTTCACCCAAATAGTGTAAGATTCCAAAGCTACACATGCATGGACCAAGCTCGAATCTTCCTTTCCTATGCACATTATGCCAAGCACGCACCATTCTACTCTTCAAAAGTTGGGAATCTTTACCCTCTTGATAGAATAGACCCTCTAACTGAAAGTTATTGGCTTATCTCTCAGGGGGAACCCAAGTTGACAACGGGCCAATGTCGGGTTATAGTTGATTCCACCTTGCGTACCAATGAGAGGTATGTTAGAGAACTCACCACAACTGTCAATAATGTCCAAGCTACCCAATGCAGAATCATACCAAACAATATCATCATTAATGAGAGACATAAGTCTCTGAGACCACCATAGACATTGTCAGTTCTCCACGAAAGCAGGCGTATGAGGCAAGTGCGAAATAAACCACTTGTATAGGAGAGGAACACAACACACAATAGTCCCACCACCTTTGGAATTCCTCAAATGCAAAGAGAAATACATGTCACCCAATAGATTCGGAACAGGATTCCCAATCAAGAAGATTCTAATGGCATTAAGATCAACAAAACCGTCAATGTTAGGGAACAAAGCTAGACCATAGATGAGAAATACAAAGATGGCTTCAAAAGCATCCATGTTACTGGCCTGAGCAAAAACAGCAGCTCTACCATTGAGGAACTCATAAGTCAACCCAAGAATACCTCATTTCTTCACCAAATGAGTATAAATCTCATATTTCTTCAGATGAGGAGCTTCGGCAATGACGTGAGATCTCGGGATCTCCTCCAATCCACTGAAAGGTACATTGTCAGATACGGGTATACCCAAGAGATGAGCATACTCTTCCAACATGGGCACAAGCTGATAGTCGGGAAAAGTGAAGCATTCATAAAGAGGGTCATAGAATTGAACCAAAACACTCAGAAGTCCTTCAACCACATCAGTAGATATCACATACAAAAGCTTCCCATGGCGTTGCTTGAAGTCCAAGGGATCTAATACAAAGGATGACAACTTCCTTAGCTCTTTCAAATCAGGATATCTGAAACTGTACTTTTTAGTGTTCCTTCATCCATAATCCATGGTCTGAAAATATTTACAAATAAGAGATTAGTTTCCTTGAAATTCATTTTTTTGTGATGAATGTCATGATACACATGAATGCATGAATGCAACAATCACACACAAGGCAAACATAAACAAAGGTCAGGGATGGATCAAGTCATTATCAAGATCAACCATCCATTTTGGTGGATTATGGCTTTCACCTTATCAACACCCAAGTTCCATTGATATTGATGATAATTGATCGGATCAACCGAGAATCAAAGGGTTCATTATGAGTCACGAGCATGGAGTCGGGTTAAGAACCATCCCAAATTAGTGTACTAAGGCTAAAAACATGTAGATCATGTTCTAAAAAGTTCCTAGAGTCTTGATTCCATCTATCATATATTATAGGTTAGGATGACTGACTCATCAATGCATAATATTCTCAAGAGAAACTCGTTTGAGTGTAGTATCGTGTAACAACTGTTATCAAGTCTACACTTGAATAATCTCTGCACTACATCCTAAATAGGACAAGTTGGGTTAAATGTTCAATGATCCTCAGCTTCTTGGACCCCCAAATTAGAGAAAGTAATGCTTATCTACAAATAAATTGTGTGACATTGTAAGACCCCAATTTTGACCCTAAGACACCTCATGTTATCTCATCATTTGCATTGGCTTTGGGATCACACCTTGGCATCCTCCTTACCCCTTGTAAGACCCCAATTTTGTCCCTAAGATCCCTCATAGCATCATACCATACCATATCATTGCCTCAAGGATCTTTGTGCACCTTTGCTTCCCTCCTAGTGGGTGGGTTATCTTGTGAGTGTGGTTCTTGATCACCAAGCATGTATTGCATTTGTATATCATTGCTTTTCATCTGTCTATTAACCAAAAGTACAAAAATATTGTCATCTAACCATGTTACTTGCAGCTGAAGCAATCAATAGTCAATCAGTCAAAAACAGCCATTGAGCAATAGATGGTGACCATTCTTGAAGAATTTGGACACCATGATCATTAATCAAGAGTTCATATAAGTTGTGATATCATTTGGTATCAAGATCTCAAGTGGTAGGGGCTTGGAATTCATCAGAACATGGTTCAGTCAACCAAAACCCTAGCAAAGTCAACTGTAGTCAACTGTGGTCAACTGTGCATTTAATCAGGGATTTGATGGTAGGAATTGGTTTGAGAGGTCTCATTCATGTCCATAAAAGCCTCATATAACATGTCAAACATCATCAGTGAAGGATTGGAGGTCAGACAAAAAGTTTCCAAAAATAGAAAGTTAACCTGTAATTGGAAATTGCCAAAAATGGAAAGTTCTTCTCCTCAAAATTACTTCATCATACAAGCTTCAAATGAATTTTTGTCCAACATGAAAGTTGAAGATCTTGTTCTCCCAATTCCAAAAAGTCCAAGAACACTCATTTCTCATGTGTGGTTGGCAAGTTATGATCAAATCATTCTCAAGAATTTTTGAACTTCAAAGTGAGATAACTTCCAAACCATTTGGCCAAATTGAGTGAGGTTTTTTGCTACAAGTCACATTTGACATGCTCTATCCAAATCCTTCATCATATTTCACCAAAAATCATCCAATCAAAATGGCCTTTTTCAAGTGCATTGAATTAAAAATGGGAGAGGTGAAAAATTGACTTTCAAATTAAGCCTTGCCTACACTTTCTACCAATTGCAAATGATCAAAAACCAAATTTGGGATGTGTTTAGGCCCATTTTCGCACTGTAGCATGCCATGCACATGCAACTTGAGTGTTTGTACCAATTGACCAAAACACCTCCATTTGAGCTAATCTCATTTACCATTCCACTAACCATGTTTAGGCATTGTTAATCAGCAGTATATATTGCATATTTCAGACTGAAAACCCTAGCCACAATTGACAAAAACTCAGATCCAAACTTTTTTCTCTCAAAATTTCTCTCATTTCTTTCCAAAATTTTTCTCAAATTTCTTCAAGTATTTGGTTCGTTCTTGCTCTATTCATCATCAATCTTCATCACTGAGCAACATTTGAGCCATAATCCACTGGAATTCGTGCTACTACAAGCTGTACCAAGCAAGTGTTCTTCAATGGTGAAAGTTGAAATTTGCTGATTCGAGCTCAATTAAGTATCAAGGATCCTTCCATTCACTCATTCAAGGTTGCTAGAACACGATTGGAACCATTTCAGGACTTGAAGCACACGAAATCACGAACTGCTCATCAAGAGGTAAAAAATTCGACCCTCTCTTTTCTCAAATCCATCATGTGATACTTGTAGATCTTTCTTTTGTGGTGATTCTGAGCTAAACATCTCTTGATTCCATGCTAAAACGAAGGAGAACGATCGATTTTAAGTTTGACGGATGATTTGTGTTTTGATGAATTCATGCTTGATTCGTGGTTTCTAGATGTGTTAGTTGTTGTTCTTTGATCCCTAATGATAGATCTTTGAAACGCCATGCTTGATTCATGTTTCTGTGTACATTGAAAAAATTTCTGGAAAATGACGATGAAGATCATGAGGATCTTCATCGTGTTCTTGAATCCTGGACATTTTCCTGCGGATTTAACCGCAACCTTCATGCTGTTTCCTGCGCTTTTTCCCGCGGATCCTGGACTTTACCTGCAGATTATGGCTGCATGGGATTAGGGTTAAGGGCGCGCGTTTCCAATGTTCAGAATATTTACAAAAATGCCATTCGCTCATTTTAATTCATTTAAATTGTGAAATATTTATTTCATTTCATCATCAAACTTCAAAAAATCATAGAATATTCATCCTTGATCCAAATTGAGTGAGGATTTTTGAATTCATCTCCATTTTTCCTCTAGTTTTTTATAGGCATGATAACAAAAGTTGTGCACGGCCTGTTTTTATTTTGGTCTAATGTCTTTGATCATGTATGCTTTTGCCTATGTTTTACCATTTTGCTTGTGAAATGCTGATACTTAATCCAATGCCTCTGAAATTTTTTGTGCTTAAACTTTACATGTTCATGGTGATTTTGGTATAGAGTTTGTGATTTTATCGTTGCTGGTTGATGAGATATGATTTTTTGAATAGAGGTGTGACAATTTGTGTCACACCATTCGTGTCCAATTTCATGATTTTAATTACCATGCTTATTGAACTCAAAATGGTCTGGATTTTTGCATGAATATACTTATGGATGTTGAGAATACATGTGAATTTTTCTGGAATTATTGATGGCATTTCCTATTTGATTGGAATTTTCTCCCCTGTTTGGTCATTTGCTGATTTTTTGTGATACATGTTTGTACTTGGTTTGTGAAATTCTGGTTATTAATTGGATGGATGTGAAATTTGGCATGAGTAATGTAGACATCTTGAAGTTTATCATGGTTTTAGTCCCATTCATTTATCATGTGTTGTTTCTGTTTTATGATAAATTGAAGTTGGTGCATGTTTTGATGCTTTGTATGAGTTTGCTTGAACTTGCTTTGACTTTCTGATTTTCATTGACCTACTTCCCTTTGTCCAAATGAGCTGAAACTTGGTATGCTTATCATGTTATGGATGATGTTTGATCATGAATTATTTGAGGATTTATTGAAATGTTTCTGATTGGATTTGAGTGGAGTCTTTCTGTTGACTTCTTTGAGGTTCTATATGACATGCTTTGACCTAATTTGTTTGTGAAATGATAATGATGAATGATATGAATGTGAAACCACTTGGGTTTGTTTCTTAATTGTTTGAACTTGATTTTGGATATCTTTCACTTTCTGTTTTGGATTTTTTGTCTCCTTTTGACCCTAGGCTTGTCCTAGTGGTCTTGTTGCTCATGTTTGAGTTTGGTTTTTCAGGTTGAGAAGCAAATGCTTTAAGGAGATTAATGCAAGTTGTTTGAATTTGATTGATTGTCATGAACTAACTTGTTTGTTTTGTAGGATGCTTAGCTCATATGCTTTGAGTTTTGTGCTTTGCACATGGGATTGATTGTGTTGACTGTTGATCCTTATCTTATATTGGTTTTGAATTTGAGTTATATACTGATTTTATTTGATTGATTTCAGGTACCATTAGTTGGTAATAGTTATTTGAGAACTTGCATTGCTTTGCTTCATAGCATTTGCATTGAGGTAGAATCTCTTGTCTTCATGTAGTCTGGAAGACCTGGCCTGTTACTTGGCCAGGCAACTGTCTGAAGTCCTCCTTAAGAGGCAATGTTTGTTATTGTTTAACTTTGTCCCCAAGCAGGTAAAGACCTTATGTGAGGCAATTGGTAGACAAAAGAGATATGTAGCCTATCTCCTACTATTCTGTGAGTCACTCACCTTGCTCACACCACATGTGTTGATGCATAGTGAGTAAAAACCCAAGATCTATCGAGTCTAACTTGTGGAGAGAGTTCCATCTTTCTGAACTCCCACACCTTCTGATATTCAATGCTCTCCCTGACCAGGGATAAGAGCATGAGGCACACCCCTCATATCCTTTCATCTGCTTCACCTTGGCTCTCAATGTCAAGGTTAAGAGCACCATTAACCCCATTCTAGTTGGCTTCAATGCCTACCCTTTTGTATGAGCCTAATTGTTTGGTTATAGAGTGTGCTGAATGACTTTGGTTGATTGATTACTTAGTTCATATGCACATGTTTGCCTGTATGATTTGTGCATTTATCATCATTAATTGCTCGTTAGTGCATGCTCATTTCATTTGTCTTTGTGACATATCTTTGTTGTTTACCCATTGAGGACAATTGTAAGACCATTCATTGGCCATTGTTCCTATGATATGGAAGTGAGTATAAGACCATTTCATTGGCCACTCATCTTCTCTTTGCCTGATGCCTTTGTTTGTTGTATGTGAGGATGCAATTGTAAGTCCATGTAATTTGGCATTTGTTTACCTATGATCATATGTTGGAGGTTAGAGTAAGCCCAGATAGATTGGCATCGGACATCCAAGTGTTTGCTCTGTTATTGTTGGAGATTGGTATAAGTCCAGATAGATTGGCATCCGGTATCCACTTTTTATTTCTTTGTTGAGGAGATTGGTATAAGTCCATAGAGTGGCCTCTGATATCCAGTTTTGCTTTAGGAGATTGGTATAAGTCCAGTGATTGGCATCCGGTATCCGCTTTTGTTGACTTTCTTCTTTTGCTTTGCTTGTTTGTTATTACTCATTGCCTATTCCAAAGGACACACTTGAGTCATCTTCTATATGATCTCAAGAGGTGAACCTTCTAGGAAGTTTTACACTCCATCTTCATCCATTCATCCATTTTGTCCTAAACCTTTTCACACATTACTTTCAAAACTTGAGATAAATATTGTGCAAACATCTTCATGCTTTCAAATTAGAAACCTGGACCCTAAGTCCTTGACTTTTCAAACTCCATTCATAATACTTCTTTTGAATCAATCTTAATCATACATTGACCCTCCTTTTGTGAATAATCATAATCAATTAACTTCACCCATTCAATTGTTTTGTGGCTTTGTCCATTATTGTTAAGTTTTCATACATTAGCCATAGGTTTGATTTATCCTAGTTGGTTGATGTTAATCTCACCTATTTGTCCTTAGTTGATTGAATTGTAAGTCTTCCTTGCTTATTATAGGGTTAACCCCTCACTAGCAAGTTGAAGCTTTTCTCACATGGTGGACTCGTTGTTTGTATAAGGTTGAGTTTTCTCCCGTGGATAACGTAAGACCTTAAGGCTTGTGTTTAAAATTGAATCCACTAACTTTTTGGAAATCTTTTAGCCGAACTACGACGTTTTGATCCTTACCTTTGATGGAAGGTATGTAGGCAACGGGTTCATCCGTTCAAACGCAAAAACAATAAAAATTGTATATTCTTTTCTCATCATCCCATTCATGTTTGCACAATAAATATTTCATAACAAATAACAATTTTGTACAACAAGTGTGAAAAGGGCTCCCTAGGAGTACGTAGGACGTAGTGGGTGCCTAACACCTTCCCATTGCGTAATTTACCCCTTACCCAGACTCTCTGATCTTTTATTGGTTTTCTACGTGTAAAACTTCTTAGGCTTTTGTTCGCTTTTTAGCCAGTCCTTTGGATAAATAAAAGTGCGGTGGCGACTCGATTCATTGTATGCTTTGCTTTTGATTTAATAAATAAATCATATAGCGACGAATACACCGCTACACCCCTCACTCATTGGGTTTGCATTGGGAGAGATCACCAATCATATTTGATTGTATCATACATTTATTTTCTTTGTTTACTACCCAAAATACCAAAAATATGTCAATGTATAGCTTTGTTTCTTTTGTAGGTAGTGTATGCTTCCACTTATGCTCTATCAAGCTCACAATTATGGTTTTAGACCCTCAGTGTAAGGAGATCAATCAAGATATGGTTCAAATTGGTTCTAGACGTCATATATGGATCCCCATGTTCTTCATTTATCATTTGTATCACGAAATCATCAAGAGTTTGAAGCTTGTTTGCCTTGGAAGCTCTAATTCATTTAGGTATCTTGTGTGACTTCCTCAGCAAGTTTCTTCAATAATTGATCAAAATATTTCAAGGTATACGTCATATTACATCATATTATGCATATATGATCCTCCATGAGTCCAAAAGATCAAGATAACTTCAAGTTTGCAAGTTGGTTCAAGGTGGTTGACCAAAGAAAGTCAACTCGTCAAAATTGGGGTTCCCTGGACCCTATCTCCTACAATTTTTGTCATATGAAAATGATTCGAAGATCAAATTTACTCTTTATGACATTCTAAACAACTTTCAGGTAGAGCATAGTTTTGCTTGGAAAGTCATTTTTTATGGTGAAAGATTATAGGTCATTTTGTTCGTGCCCTAGTAAGGAGGTCAACTTCCAAGGAACATAACTTGCTCAAATTTTATGATATGAAGTTCATCCAAGTTTCATGATAAATTTCAAGATGTCTCTCCAACTTTTATTCTTTGAGAAAGGTCAAATTCAACTTGCAAGTGCATGTTCCAAGATGAAACATTATAGGTCATTTTGGGCCATTACCATTGAACAAGCAATTTTCCTCAACTTCTAAAATGCATAACTCCCTTATTCCAAATCTAAATTATGTCAAATTAATGACCAAATTGAAGAGGGATAAAAGCGATACAACTTTTATGATGGAATTTTTTCCATTTGAAGCTCATAGAAAAAGTTATTAAAGGTGGAAGAAGTGGTGATTTGACTTGGTACTTAGAAACTTTTCAAATATGTTTGATTTCTCAAAATTCTACCTCAAAATTAATCATGATCCAAGCTTCAAATGGAAAAGTGTTCTACATAAAATGTGTTCCCCTTGATGTCACCTTTCCAAAAAGTCTAAGATCACTTCATTTGGATAAGATTTGAAGGACTTGCGCATGGGTTCTTTACAAGGCTTCATTTGGTAAGATCTATGTTCAAAATTCATTTCCATACTGCATGACCATATGATATCATTTCAGGTTGATTAGAACAGAACGTTGGATCATTTGGGATCATGAATTGGGCCTTGTACACGCTCATTCATCCATGCAAGCAAACTTGCTAATTTTGGCAAAAATTCAAAGTGTGTGAAAGAAACTTGATACCCTATAAATACATGGCCTTGGTGATCAGAAAAGGGATCCCTACTTACCCAAGCTTTAAACCATTGCCTCCCTAGCCTCCATTAAAGGATAAACTTGAAGATTTCAC
The DNA here is from genome assembly GCF_024323335.1 of Lathyrus oleraceus. NCBI lineage: Eukaryota > Viridiplantae > Streptophyta > Magnoliopsida > Fabales > Fabaceae > Lathyrus > Lathyrus oleraceus. The sequence continues at coordinate 315,543,702 of NC_066580.1, forward strand.
TTGTAATCGAGTTTAAAATCTCCTTCTGTTTTGAGATTGAAACTCCAAGAATCCAAGTCTCTCTTTGATCCATTTCACTTCCTGCAAGCTTCTAGAGTTAAGCCAAGCCAAATTGGAAGCAAGATCAGGCTGAATTGGAGCTACCCGAAGGTGAAATTTCTGTAAGACCCCAATTTTGACCATAAGATCCCTCATGCAATTTCATCATAAGCATTAGCATTGGGATCATACCTTGGCATCCTCCTTACTCCTCCTTCATTGGGTTTGTTTTGGGAGAGATCACCAAACACTTTGTGATTGTATCATACTTGTATTTTATCATTTTACTAACCAAAATACCAAAAAAAATGTATTTGTATTTGTCTAACTCTTTTGTAGGAAGGGCATGATTTCATTGATTCATCAAGTTCACATCTAGGGTTTAAGACCCTCATGACAAAGAAACACAACCAAGAATTGATTCAAGAATGTTTATGAACATCATATATGAGTCCCAATGATCTCTACATGTCATATTGGTCAAGTTTTCTTCAAGAGTTTGAGGGTGATTTGCCTTGGAAACCCTAGTTTGACTAGGTATCTTGAGTAACTTCTCCAACAAGCTATCTCACCAATTGATCAAATTTCTCAAGGTACACTTCAAAACTCATCATCTTATGCATATATGATCTACCATGAGCCTCGAAAGTTAAGAGAATTGAAGATTAGTAGGTTGGTTGATGGTGGTTGGCCAGATGAATTCATCTAATCAAAATTGGGTCTCCCTAGACCCTATACCATATAAAAATTATTCCAAGATAAAACTTACTCTAAATGACATTCCAAACAACTTTCATGTTGATACCTAGAGCTGGTTTTGCTTGGAAAACCATTTTCTATGTTGAAACATTATAGGTCATTTTGTCTAAACCCTAATTTGAAAGTCAACTTCCCAAGGCCATAACTTGCTCAATTTTTATGAGATTAAAGATTTACAAGTTTCACAATCAAAGTAAATGTGTCTACTTCAACTTTGATGTTTGGAGTGGGAGCTAATTCAACTTTTTTGAGCATGTGATAGGAGGTTACATTATAGGTCACTTTTGACCTATACCATTGATCAGGTGATTTTTCCAAACTTTAAAAATGCATAAATCTATCATTTAAAATCCAAATGACATGAAATTGGTGACCATTTTGAAGGTTTTTGATAGAGCTAAAACTTTGATGAAGATACATTTTTCATTTGAAGCTCATATAAAACGTTAAGCAAGGTGGAATATTGAGACATATGGCTTGACACTTAGAAAAAATTTGATATGTCAAAAATTTCCAAACTTCCACCTCAAATTTCTCAAAGTTCCAAGCTCCAAATGAAAAAGTGTTGAACATGAAAGTTGTTCCTCTTGATCCCACCTTTCCAAGGAGCTCAAATTCATTCATTTTGGACAAGAAATGCATAGGCTGCGCATGGCTTAAACAGGGTGACATCACTTGGCAATGATCAAGCTTCAAACATCAATGTGCATTTGCCTTGCAATCCAAGCTTACTTCAGAGCATCTAATATGCATTTTTGGACCTCAAGCAATCATTTCATGGGCCTATGCGCGCCCATGCACACTTGCATCACCATTTGCCAAAATTGGAAAGTGAAATTGAAGGTGCAATTATCAACCATTTCAGCTATAAATAGAGCTTCAATTGCTCAGAATTTGATACACATTGGCGCCAGATTTGATCCCCCATTGAAAACCCTCACTTCTCAAAGGATAAGCCTGATAAATTCTCTTGAAGTTGAGCTTGAATCTCCACTGTTTTGGAATTTAATTCTCCAGGAATCCATAGCTTTTTAACCATTAAATCCTTCTCCTGCAAGCAAGTGGAGTGAGACCAAGCACAAGCAAGATCAAGATCCATCAAATCCAGACCTACATTGAATGTATTTTCCAGAAATTTTAAAATCTTCGATTCTCTCAAATTCTTGCTCAACTCTATTGATTCTTTGGTTGTCCGAAGTCCTACCAATGTAGGCAAGAAGATTGAGCTGCTTTGAGGCCAAATCAAAGCAACTCAGTTCGTGTACCTCAAATTTCAATTCCACATATCTCTCAATATATTTGGAATTGGAGTGAATGGAGGTCAGATTCGAGCTCAGTGTCATTCTTTCTTCAAGATCATGTCCTTGTTTTTTATTATGGTTATGGTTCATGGTGGACCAGTCCAGTGAGGTCCACCGGAGAAGATGACCGGAGCTCTGGCTCCGGCGATGAGTTAGCTAGCATCTGAACCACAGGATCCATGTGTTTTGTTCTAATCTCGTGTGTCCCTTTTGATTACCAAATTTGCCACACGCTGACTAAGGTCCATGATGGATAGCGCGCTAGGGACCATCAGATCTGCCACCTCAATTAATGAGGGAGATCTGACGGTCCATGTAATTTAGTTTTTCTGAAATTTTATTTTAATTACATTTTCTTCAATAATTCATATTAAATTCAATATTGATCCAAAAAATATGGGACTTTCACCAAAAAAAATCAAATATTTTTCTCTTTCATATTCTGAATTAAAATTATTTTTTGGATCATTATTAATATATTTCATGAATTAATTGATTTTGCATATGTTTTTAATTGTTTAAAAATATTTTAAATGTCCAAAAATTATGAAAAAATTTCTCCAAGGTCCTTTGACCTTTTTTGACCTATGATAAATCTCATGGCCATTTCTTTGGTGTTTTGATGAGATTTTAGGAATTGGACAAAACATATTTAATTTAAATGCACTATTTTATTATTTTTAATTGAATAAATGCCAATTAAATTTTGTTGATCATTTTTATTGACTTGTTTGAGTTTGCTTGTTTGTTATTGGGCATTGATCAGGGTTGATTTGACTTTGTCAAATTAATATCATTGGATTTAGGGGATTGATGGAATGTACATTCCATCTCCCAAAATGAATGAATGATATTAATTTGGTAAAAGTCCTCCTTTGACCAATTTGTGATTTCATTCATCCCCTTCCCACTTCATCTAATTCCTCTTCTTAATTCATTCATTTCCATTTGGCCAATGACATCTCAAAGTCCTAATGCTAGTTGATTAAAAAATTAACATGAGTATGGATGAGATTAGGCCACACCTTTTGCATATTTTTTGTGTGTGGTATGTTTCATGAGCATAATTCATTATACTATGTCTCTAACATGCATTAACACCAAAATTCTATTGTCCGACCTCAAATAGTTGTGACTTCTACATAAGTCCAATTACGATTGCTTAACATAGTGCTAAACTTTTGTATGGACTGTTGGCTTGATCTTGGACAAAATGGACTTAGAATCTAGGCAACCTCCTTTGCTAATGGACTTGGCCAATGCCAACTTGTTGAAGAACCAAGTGCTTGCAATTTGAACTTCATCTGATACATCATTCAAGACCTCTCTAGTTAATCTGCAACATGATCCTTGCGAAGTTGTTATTTTGAACCTGTGACTTGTGGAATTCATCTGCTACATGGACTATTTTGGAGAAGATCATGGAACGGATAAGCTTGGATGAGGCCCTCTTTATTTGATGCCTTGCTCTTCAAGATAATATAATTGTGCATTTTTGTGTTGTTTGATTCTAAAAGTCCAAGGGAATTCTGGGTTTCTATTGACATACTTGTCTATTAGATTGCTACCCATTTGGTCAGATCTTTTCAACTCTAAACTTTTGATTTTTGTACATATGATAGTCTCTTCATCTTCTCCCTATTTCTTTAATTTCAAAATCTCTCCCTCCATTTTCAAAATCTTCTTTGTGTGATCTACTTTTGTTCTAAACTTTGACCACTTTTGCAAAAAAGATAGAAACTCTGGCCTTATGCCATTGCATTTTCAAACTTATTTTCTTAAAATCAAACTTGTAAATAAACTTAATTATACTTGACTTAAACTTTCAAAAAAGCCAAAAAGAACTAACTCATTCAAACCATTTTAGGCCTTTGTGCCTTTCAAACTTAAATTTTGTTAAAATCAACACACTCATTTTGAAATTTGTATCACGAACTACGAGGTTTTGATCCCTCATTTTTATGTTGGTACGTAGGCACAAGACCGAAGGTCTTGTCAAACACACAAAAATATAAGTAATGAATTCTTTTCTCATCCCCCATTCTATTTGTTTGTGAACATCACTTTGTACAAAATACATATGCACACAAAAAGGGCTCCCTAGGAGTACCTAGGACACTTTGGGGGCTAACATCTTCCCTCTGTGTAACCGACCCCCTTACATGTGATCTCTGACTTTTATTAGTTTTTATTTGAAAACTTGTTTTTTTTTTGTTCGTACTTTTTCCCTTTTCCCTTGGAAATAATAAAAGCGTGGTGGCGAATCTTGTTAATTGATCTCTAGCTTGTTAATAGCTTGATGATCATGAATTTCCCGCTACAGAAATTAAGTGGCGACTCTGCTGGGGAGTAGTCTCCAGTGGGTTTAGCATACTTTTTGTGTGAATATATTTGTATATATGTCATGTTTGTATATATGTATGTGTGATATAATCTGCTTGTTGTGCTTGGTGATCTCTGAGTGGTGAGATAAGTTCTAACCTGAACTTGAGTGCAATTAAGATAGGAGGATGGTATAGTCATGTTCGACTTGTGTGGAGTAGTCCTTAACAAGTTGGCTTGAGATCCATCTACTCAGTGGAGACTCCTTTGGATTTGGAAATGTCACACAAGTATTTGTGGTTAGGCATTACTATTTCTTATTGGGTCTGAGAAGCTGGGGACCTTAGAACATTTAACCCATCTTGGCCTATTTAGGACGTAGTGCAGAAACTGTGCAGGTGTAGACTTGATAATAGTTATTACGCGATACTACACTCAGACGAGTTTCTCTTGAGAATATTATGGGTCGATGAGTCAGTCATCTTAACCTGTAATATCTAATAGATGGAATTAAGACTCTGGGAACTTTTTAGAACATGATCTACAGGTTTTTATCCTTATTTCACTCCTTTAAGATGGTTCTTACCCAGCCCCCATGCTCGTGACTTGCAACAAAGCCTTGATTCTTGGTTGATCCAGTCAAGTCTTGTCAATATCAATGGAACTTGGATGTTGATAAGGTGTAAACCATAATCCACAAAAATGGATGATTGATCTTGACAAAGACTTGATTCATCCCTTGACCTTTGTTTGCCTTGTGTGTGATCCTTTATTTGTGATTGTTGCATTCATGCGCATCATAGCATTCATCACACGAAAATTTCAAGGAACTAAGATATCATTTGCAAATATTTTCAGACCATGGATTATGGACGAAAGAACACTAAGAAGTACAATTTCAGATGCCCCGACTTGAAAGAGTTAAGGAAGCTAGCATCTTTTGTATTAGATCCCTTGGACTTCAAACAACGTCATGGGAAGCTTCTGTCCATCTTGTTTGCTGATGTGGCTGAAGGACTCTTGAGTGTGCTAGTGCAGTTCTATGATCCTCTTTACCATTGTTTCACTTTCCAGATATTCAGCTTGTGCCTACATTGGAGGAGTATTCTCATCTTTTGGGGATACCTCTTTCTAGTAAAGTGCCTTTTAGTGGTTTGGAGGAGATTCCTCGATCTAGTATTATTGCTAAAGCTCTTCACTTGAAGAAGTCTGAGATAGAGGCTCATTGGGTGAAGAAAGGAGGGCTATTTGGGTTGCCATCTATTTTCCTCATCAAGGAAGCTACCACTTTTGCTCAAGCCGGTAGTGTGGACGCTTTTGAAGCTATCTTTGTGCTGCTCATCTATGGATTAGCTTTGTTCCCTAACATTGACGGTTTTGTTGATGTTAACGCCATTAGACTTTTCTTGATTGGGAATCATGTGCCTACTTTGTTGGGTGATATGTATTTCTCTTTGAATCTAAGGAATTCTAAGGGTGGTGGAACGATTGTCTATTGCATTCCTCTTCTGTACAAGTGTTTTATTTCGCACTTGCCTCAGACACCTGGTTTTGTGGAGAACAAACAATGTCTACGGTGATCTCAGATACTTATGTCTCTCACTAATGATGATATAGTTTGGTATGACCCATCTTTAAGCAGTTTGGACATTATTGATAATTGTGGTGAATTCTCTAATGTGCCCCTCATTGGTACACAAGGAGGAACTAACTACAACCCTGTTTTGGCTCGTCGTCAACTTGGGTTCCCCTTGAGAGACAAGCCTAATAACACTTTGTTAGAAGGTCTTTTCTATCAAGAGGGTAAAGATCCCTAACATTTGAAGCAGAAGATTGTGCATACTTGGCATAATGTTCATAAGAAAGGAAGATCCGAGCTTGGTCCATGCAATTGTGTAGCTTTGGAAGCTTACACTCTTTGGGTGAAGAAGAGAGATATGGAGTTGAAGATGCCTTATCCTTGTGAAAGACCTATGTCTATGGTTGGGGTTGAGCCATTAACTCTCCCTAACCAAGATGTAGAGGAGTTGGAAGACGTGCTCATCAAGATGAAGCAAGAGAAAGATACGTGGGAAGAGCGTTTCCGTGCTTTGAGCAAGAAGCATGAAGAGTTGCAGCTAGAATCTAAGGAGAAAGATGCACTGATTGAGATACTTGAAGACCGAGTGACAAAGAGATAGAGAGAGCCAAAGGTGTCATCTTCTAGGATGCCTCAGCCTTCCGTTTCTTGGAAGAAGATTGTTGATCAGCTTGTCCTCGAGAAAACTCAGATGAAGGCTTCTTTTGAGACCGAGATCTGTCGCATTCAAAGGAAGTACGCGCCTTCAGCCAGATCTTCTGACATTGTTGTTAGGGATCCTTAGGATGACTAGTCTCCTTTTCTCTTGTATCTTTTTATTTTGGTTTCTGAAATCGTACTCAGTGTAATCCTTCCAATTTATATAAATAAAAAGAGATCTTGGTCATATCAAATTGTTGCAATTGCCATTTAAATATTATATATTTTCAAATGATATAATAAGTTCCTTGAAAATAAAAATAATCAAGCATTGCATTTTATGCATCATTTGCATAAGCAGGTTTTTGCTAGGTGTCTGATTGGTGTTCTTCTGTGCTTTAGTCAAGTTGACTCACCGGTACAACACCAGGGCCAATCATCGGAAAATCATGAGCAAGAGAACAGAGAGCTAAAGGACGAAATCGCCCGACTGACTGCCATGATGGAGTCAGTTCTTACTGCTCAAAGTCAAGCTTCTCCAACGCCTGCAACTCCTCCCGCGAGGACTGTTACTTTAGAAGTGGTTACCTCTATCATGCCTGCTGCTACCGCCCACTTCGCACCAAACCTGCCTGCCGGATTCCCATGGGGAATGCCACCCAACTTTGTGCCAGAAGGCTTTGCGCCTACCTTTGCTTCTATGTCGGCATCTAGCCCGGTCATGTCCGTGGCACCTCCCGTTGTGCACACGATACCTCGCGTAGAGGATAGCATCTATCATTCCGAGCCGTCTGAGGGTCCGGATGTTTATGAGAAGATGGACGAGATGAAAGACCAATTTCTTGAGCTGCGCAAGGAATTGAAGACGCTGAGAGGTAAAGATTTGTTTGGGAAGAGTGCTGTTGAATTGTGTTTAGTACCCAATGTCAAAATCCCGGTGAAATTCAAAGTGCCTGACTTTGAAAAATATAAGGGGAACTCTTGTCTGCTCAGGCATCTTGTGATGTATGCCCGCAAGATGTCAACTCAGACATATAATGACCAATTGCTTATTCACTACTTCCAGGATAGCTTTACTAGTGCTGCACTCCGTTGGTACATGAGATTGGATAGTGCAAGCTACGCACTTTCAATGACTTGGGAGAGGCTTTTGTGAAGCAATACAAGTACAATATGGATATGGCGCCGGATAGAGACCAGTTAAGTTCTATGTCTCAAAAAGACAAAGAGACATTCAAAGAATACGCACAAAGATGGAGGGAGTTGGCTTCCTAGATCACTCCTCCTCTGGGGGAGAAAGAGATGACAAAGATCTTCTTGAAAACCCTGAGTTCATTTTATTATGAACGCATGATCGCTAGTGCCCCCAGTGATTTTACCGAAATGGTAAATATGGGGATGAGACTTGAAGAAGGAGTCCATGAAGGACAATTGTTAAGAGATGAGGCGTCAACGAGTAAGAGGTATGGTAGTAGTTTTAGCAAGAAGAAGGACATTGAGATAAATGCAATTTCCAGTAGGAGGCAGAGAAGGCCTCAGATCAGAAGAAATCCACCACCCCGTCAACATCATCATCATCAAGTGTCATCAGTGATTCTAGTATTTTCTAATCAACAAGCAGCACCAATTCAATAACAACAACAACAACATCAACATCGACAACAACAACCGCAACAAAGAACGAACACCTACAACAACAACAATACCAACAACAATCATCATCAGTAGAACTTTGAGAAGAAGAAGGTCTCTTTTGACCTGATTCCTATGTCGTATGCAGAGTTGTATCCCTCCTTAGTTCTCAAGAACCTGATTCAACCGAGGAACCCACTGCAAATCCCAGAACCACTTCCCTGGTGGTATAAACCTGAGCTTCGTTGTGCTTTTCATCAGGGTGCGTCCGAGCACGACATTGAAAACTGCTATCCATTAAAGTATGAGGTTCAGAAGCTTATGAAGAGTGGTATGGTGTCCTTCGAGGATCGCGCGCCAAATGTGAAAGATAACCCTTTGCCCGCACATGGGAACTCTTCAGTGAATATGGTGGACGGATGTCCTGGAGAATTCAAGGTTTTTGATGTCCGGTTTATCCGAAGATCTCTGGTGCAGATGCACAAAGATATTTGTTTGGTGAGTGACTGTGAACATGACCATGATGGTTGTGTTGTTTGTAGCGTGAACCCAAGAGGGTGTGATATAGTGAAAAGGGACATCCAGCGTCTGATGGATGAAGGCATGATCCAAATTGTTCAATCCCGTCATGTAGATGACGATGTCAATGTCATAGTACCTGTTTTCAAGTAGCAAGAGAGGTTGATAATCCAATATGATAGCAGCAGCAACAAGAATGTCAGTCAAAGATCAGTATCGTCGTTGGTAATACGGTTAGCGGGCCGAGTCCCGTATTCATCTGATAAGGTTGTATCGTACTAGTACAATGCTACAATGATAGAGAATGGTCAAGAGGTCCCGTTACCTACGACCAGTTTAGTGGTGAGCATTATCGATGTTACGAAGGTGACCCGCAATGGTCGAGTATTTGGACCGATGTTCCCAAAAAATAAAGAGGAAATGAGTGTTGGTAAGAAGGAGGAGGTACCTAATGTAGATCCAGTTGGTTGTTCAAAAGATAAGTCTGGTGAATCCAGCAACTTGAAAGCCAATGATGATGATGAGGTACTCTGACTGATCAAAATGAGTGAATTTAATGTGGTTGAGCAGCTGCTCCAGACTCCCTCAAAAATCCCAGTGTTGTCTCTGCTTTTGAATTCTGAAGCGCACAGAGAACCACTCTAAAGAGTTCTTGAACGGGCATATGTAGAGCAGGATGTTACTGTGGATCAATTTGATCACATTGTGGCTAACATCACTTCATGCAATAATTTGAGCTTCTGCGATGAAGAACTCTCTGAGGAGGGAAGAAATCATAACATGGCTTTGCATATTTCAATGAATTGCAAAGAGGATGCTTTGTCAAATGTGCTTTTTGACACCGGTTCGTCACTGAATGTGCTTCTGAAGTCAATGTTTTCAAAGTTATCTTACCAAGGAGCGCCCATGAGGTATAATGGTGTAATTGTCAAAGCCTTTGATGGCTCGCGCAAGACGGTAATTGGTGAAGTGAACCTTCTAGTTAAGATAGGTTCGAGTGATTTTCAGATTACTTTTCAAGTAATTGATATCCACCCAGCCTACAGCTGTTTAATGGGAAGGCCATGGATTCATGAGGTAGGGGCTGTTACTTCCACTCTGCACCAGAAGCTCAAGTTTGTCAAGAATGGCAAGCTAGTGATTGTTGGAGGAGAGAAAGCACTATTGGTTAGTCATCTGTCATCTTTCTCATATGTAGAAGCTGAGGATGAGGTTGGAACTCCGTTTCAAGCCTTATCTATTATTGCCGAGAAGAGAATTGGGGCACCTATGTCCTCACTGAAAGATGCTCGGAAGTTTGTGGAAGAGGGTGTTGTTGATCAACGGGGGTGCATGGTAGAGGTCTCAAATAACAAAGGCAGAACTGGTTTGGGGTTCCAGAAAGGCTCATCAGCTGTTAGATCTGAAGATATGCAACTCAGCTTCCGTAGCGGAGGGTTCATTCATGACAATGAATAACACGTAGTTGCTGTGCTAGAGGATGGCGAAGAGGAAGACTGCACCAATTGAAGGAGAAGAGCGATCCAAAATGCAGCGGAATTTAAAATTTCTCCTTTAATGATCCTTAAGAATGGGCATGATCAGTGATAGAATCGTTACCTCTTGTAGCAATTGTAACCTTTGATGCAGATCTACAGAGCGATCACGAACGTTGAACGATGACAACACCTCTACTCAGTCCACACGAACGGATTCCTTCAATCTCAGTGCTAGCTGCTACGAATGAAGGCTTTGAGTGAGAGAGAGAGAGAGAGATAGAGAGAGAGAGAGAGAGAGAGAGAGAAACGAAATTGCAACTACACAAATGCTTCTACACAAGGGTTCTATTTATAGAACCACTTGTGTGGGCTACAAGCTAAAAAGCCCACTCAAGTGTATGTGGCCCATATCTTATAATATGCCAATATCACTTAAGCGCATGGTACCTTACCATATTTCGTATTCTACTTAAGTACACCATACCTTACGATGTTCTACAATTCACTTAAGTGCATCGTACATTACGGTATTCCTTAGTGTAATACCCCAAAATTTACCCTTCATTTTTTCTGGAAGCATACGCTTTACACCTCATGCATGCATTCATTTTTTAGGTCATTTAGCATTTGCATTTCATCATGGCAATCGGAATCGGATCCAAGAAGCTTGAACATCATCTAGGACACTTTGTGGGCTCTATTTAGATGATCAGTCAACACAAGGGAAAGACTTGAGTTACTTCCAACAGGGGTCTATTCGTCAGTCAAAACGTTAATCTTGAAGGAGCAAAGGTTTGTTCATGAGTTGTCGTGCTCGCTAGGCGAAGCCCACGTGTTTTGAAAAAAAAATAAAAAAAAATGAAAAACGAAAAAAAACGAAAAACGAAAATAAAATAAAATAAAATAAAAAATAAAATAAAATAAAATAAATAAATAAATAAAAGAATAAATTTTGGACTTGGACCTCTCTCATTTGAGCCCACAGGTCCACAAAAATCAGGTTATAAATTCAGAGTTTCAGTGAAACAAAATTTAATTCTATTCCTATTACCCTGTTTGGGAAAAAGATAGTGAGAGAAGAACCCTGGGGAAAAAGATAGTGAGAGAAGAGCTAACGGAGTTCAGAGCAGCCTCCAAACCCTGAAGGGAACTCAACTGCACAGAATCACCTCTACCTCACATAAACCCTAAAGATTGTTTTGTAAACCTCACGTGTGCAACTCAATTTCAATCAAGCTCTCCAATCAGGTTTGCCCTTATTCCCATTACCTTTGAGCTTTGAATTTGAATACTCTGAATGTTTGAGGTATTATGGGTGAATTTGATACCCTTTTGATGCATGTCTTTTTTGTGAATTTTAACGGCATGATTCATGTGGTTACATTTTGATTTGGGGGCAACCCTTGATTACCCTATTTTTTTGTCTCTAACCTGTTTGTTGAGTTTTTGTGAGGGCTCACATGACTTTTGCAGGGATAACTTGCGTGGGTTTCCACTTTATTTGTGGGATACCACCTGGAGGTTTCATTCCGATTACCTGTACTGACTCACTTTCTTTGATGGTGTTTAGCTTGGAAGGATCCCTGGGTTTCCCATTCCTCTAATTGCTGTTACTTCGGATCTTTATCCGCGTGGTACTTTTACATTTTTCCCGCATTTTACTGCTTTCCTAGCTGGAAGACCTCGATAGGAGGCAATGTTTTTGTGTGTTTATTTTTTTTTACAGGTTCCTTCTTCCAGGACTCTTTTTGCATGAGCATCCCAAACCCTAACCCTTCATTGATTTTTCTTCTCCTAAACACACGTTTACTCCTTCTACTACAGGCGAGTAAGTCTCCAAAGGTCGAGCATCCGGTAGATTGCGTAGTAACGTCGTTCGTCCAAAACCCAATCCATAACCCCGTAGTTAGCCGAACTACGGCTTACTCTGATTCTCATTCCAGATGAGATACGTAGGCATAAGACGCGATGTCTTAGCGAGCACACATCCCCCCAACCCATAGGTCAGCCGAGCTACGAAGACTCTGATTCTCATATTCAGATGAGATACGTATGCAGTGGATGCGACATCCGCGCGAGTCATTTTCATTTAACCCCCTTTTTTAGTAAACAGCACAAGATAAACTCACACTCTTTAGACAAAAACTACAAAAGTGGATCCCGTAGAGTACTACGGATGCGTAGGGGTGCTAATACCTTCCCTTCGCATAACCGACTCCCGGACCCAAGATTTGGTTGCGAGACCCTATCTTGTCCTTTCCTTTTTTCAGGTTTACTTCGAGCATTTCCTTTCCCTCCTTTGGGATAAATAACGCACGGTGGCGACTCTCCTGTGTTTCTTCGCCGGTTGTTTTTTTTCGCATTCCATTTTTCAAGTTGCGACACTTAGTTACTCTATCTCTCATCAATCCGTCCTTTTGTGTGTGACCCTATAGGTTTTCGCGGCATTGGCAATTATATTAAATCACGTATTTAACATAATAAATAGTGAGCGGTATCTAGCAACATATCACTGCTACCCAAGACACGAAAATGTCATGTGATCTGACAAATCCTTCTGTGATAATAATTATGTGTACAATTATCCTTTTGCCCTTATGTCTACATTGAACACAAGGCATAGACCGTGTCATCCTTGTCCAGTTCAATATTGGGCCCATAGACATTTATCCTATTACGCAGGATGGGCAAATTCCATCTAGGTCACTCATGTCCCTTAGCATGCTTCGTGGAGTACCCATCAACTGTCTTTATGGTCATCCAATTACGGATAATGTTTGATCAGCAATAAGGCACTCGACTCTACATCTAGGGTCCATAGTGGTTTCCGGTCGAAGGGTGTTATACACCATTATCACCATGAGAATAACTTATGACACTTTGGATAACATTCTATATAGTATTCTCATAGCACGTCAATCCAGTATAAATATTACTCTTAATATGCATACCTATGTTTAAGACTTGATAACTCCTTATCCATAATCCATCAGATGTGATCATCAGTCTATATACATAATAGTCTTAATGCTTTAATCTTATCCCACTTCACAATAAAGCTCGACTACGGATACTTTAAGAATAGTGTCCTTATGTTTAATGTGATCTCATGATTAAGTCATACTTGATACATTAAACGGACTATCTATTCTAGGGACTTTATTAAACAAACATAATAAAGAAAAAGCCTTTTATTATTAATAAATAATTCGATACAAGTACCAAAAGTATTGGCCTCTAGGGCTTACACCAACACCAACTTTGTAACGCGTGGAAAGACATGCAACAATTGGATTGCTGTTGATATTCCTGTTGTTTTGCAATGATCTAAGTAATTGATTTTATATTTTAAAATCCTTCTCTTATGCCTAAGGGAGAAGTGAACATTGTTTGGGCATTTTAAATTGATCATCAATAAAATTAATTCTATTCATCCACATCTTTGATGTTTATTTTTACTTTTTGCTTTATTCTGAAAATGGTAATCACAAAAAACATAAATAAACAATATAATTGTCTAGCTGCATAATATTTGGTTAAAAATTCACTTCTCTAAAATTAAAATATCAAATAATTATGCAGGTTGGTTCCTATTACCCCTTTGAATACAATGATCCTTCTCATTCTCCAAATTTTGAATTCCCTGTGTTTGAGGTCGAGGAGGAAAGTGATGTAGAAGTAAGTGAGGAATTGTCTTGTCTTCTTGAGCAAGATGAGAAGATTATTCAGCCGTTTGAAGAGCAGATTGAGCTAGTCAACTTGGGTTCCGAGGATGATGTGAAGGAGGTCAAGATTGGGTCTCGATTGTGTCCAGGTGCTAAGAAGGGGTTGATTGATCTTCTTCGAGAGTATTCAGATGTGTTTGCTTGGTCCAATCAAGACATGCCTGGGTTAGATTCTGAGATTGTGGAGCATAGATTGTTGTTGAAGCCAGAATTCCCGCCAGTCAAGCCGAAATTGAGAAGAACGCATCCTGATATGGCTGTGAAAATCAAAGAGGAAGTTCAGAAGCAGATTGACATCGGTTTCCTTGTGACCGCTGAGTATCCGCAATGGGTGGCCAATATTGTGCTAGTGCCGAAGAAAGATGTAAAAGTCCGCATGTGTGTTGATTATAGAGATTTGAATAAAGTTAGTCCGAAAGATGATTTCCCTCTGCCACACATTGATATGTTGGTAGACAATACTGCTAAATTCAAAGTATTTTCGTTTATGGATGGAATTTCCAGATATAACCAGATCAAAATGGCACCCGAAGATATGGAGAAGACCACATTCATTACACCCTGGGGAACATTCTGTTATAGAGTGATGCCTTTCGGTCTAAAGAATGCTGGTGCAACTTACCAAAGAGCAATGACTACTCTTTTCCATGATATGATGCATAAAGATATAGAAGTATATGTCGATGACATGATTGCTAAATCGATTAATGAAGAGGAACATGTTGAGCATTTGTTAAAGCTATTCCAGCGTTTGAGGAAGTATAAACTCTGCTTGAATCCCAATAAGTGTACTTTTGGTGTTTTGTTAGGCTTTATTGTCAGCGAGAAGGGTATTGAGGTTGATCCTGCCAAGGTCAAAGCAATACAAGAGATGCATGCGCCCAAAACTGAGAAGCAAGTCAGAGGTTTCTTTGGCCGCTTGAATTATATTTCCATATTCATTTCCCATATGACTGCCACATGTGCGCCCATATTCAAGCTTCTTCGGAAAGATCAGTCTAGTGATTGGACCAAAGACTGCAAGAAAGAATTTGACAGTTGTAGCACCTCAAATTTGCACCTCCCATTTGTATATACATGTCATTTTTTAGGTCATTAACATCGCATTCATATTGCATAGTCCATTACATTGCATCAGCCAGACTAGTTAGGAGATTCAACTATGCAAGGGAACAAGAGCATTGTCCATGAGATCAAAGCCCTGGGGTGATTCCCATGAGTTCACATGATTCAAGAATCATTTTGAAGCGATTTGGCCAAGTGTTGAAGGCTCAAAACTCATCAGTCCATGTGCAAGTCATCTGAGGCCCACAAAAGTCAACAGAAGTCAACTGCACAGTCAACTATGGAGATGGAGGTGGGAAATGGTTAGAGATGCCTCATTCATGTTCAAACAAGTCTCATTTGACATTTCAAACATCAACATTGAAGAATTTGAAGTCAAATCAAGACTTTCCAAAAATAGCAAGTGACCTGTAATTTGAACTTTCCAAAAATGGAAAGAATTTGGACCAACTTCAACTCAAGATTACATCATCAAGAAAGCTTCAAATGAAATTTTGTCCAACATGAAAGTTGAATATATTTCTCTCCCATTTCCAAAAAGTCCAAGATCATAGATTTCTCATGTGTGTTTGAGGAGATATGTCCAATCATGGCAAAGTGTGGTTCAAACTTCAAATGAGCATAACTTTCAAACCAAAACTCCAATTTGGGTGGTTCTTTTTGCACTTTGATCCTTGTAACATGTATTTTCCAAGCATACTATCACTTGGCATGAAATCTCATTGCATGATCATTGGTGCATTCATGAGGATTTTTGGGAAAAATTTCATAAACTCATCTTGGTTGAACATATGCATACCAAACCAATTCAAAACCTTGCATGGACTCATTGTGAGAGATTTTGGGCCCAGAATGTGCACTGTTCACGTGCATGAAGGTGCATGAAGTAGAAAATTCATTTTTGCACTTACACCTTCCAACTCACTAATCACCCTTGCATTTGGCTTAAGTTGTTGTTAAACATGATTAGCATTGAGTATAAAGGCTTAAACCCTAACCGTTTTCACAATTAACACATTTCAGATCTAGATTTTACAAATTCTCCAAATTTTTCTCTCATTTTTTTTGCAAAATTCTTCAAACACAAGCACTTTTCATTGATCCATTCATCATCCTGAGGTATTGTTGAGCACATTTGGACGTGAATTCAAGAGAAATCGTGGTTGTTTGAGCTAGGTTCAAGGTGTGGAGCATCCATGGCAGTTGGAGATTCAGTTGATTTCGTGCATTATTGAGCTTCCATTTCATCATCATTCATCTCAAGGAGCATATTGGAGAAGATTTGAAACGTGGCAAGGCTTGGAAGCAAGTGATTTCAATTCTGTTCATCAAGAGGTTGGTTTTTCGACTTCTTTAATTCTCCAATTCATTATGCCTATTGCGTAGATCTTTGAATGGTGGTAATTCTGGTACAAATTTGGAATGATTTGGTGTTGTTTTGAGCAAGATATATGCATCTCAAGTTTTGATGTTGATTTTGATTCTCTTCGATCCGTGCTTGTCATGATGTTTTTGGGTGAATCCTTGCTTGATCCTTGTTGTATATGGCATGGCGAGTTGATTAGTGTAGGTTTTAGCAATTTCTGGAATATTTTTTTGGAATCTGGAAATTCCATATGAAGATCATGAAGATCTTCATCATCTTTGCATGAACATTACATTTTCCAGTTTTCCTGCGGATTTGGCTGGGAAACGCATGTGTTTTGCTACGGATTTAGCTACGAGTTCATGAGGATTAGCTGCGGATTTTCAAATGCCTTGCATAGCGCGCATGTTAGGGTTTGCAGGTCAAAACACAGTCGTTTTGGCTGTTGGCGCGCTGGTGATTTCAAATGGTCCCATGGTTCGAATCCTGGCTGGGGACATTTCTCATTTGCCTTGCATTTTCTCTATTTCCTTCATATTTGCCATGCTTGCTCCATTTCATTTTTTACTTCTTCCATGAACTTCTAAAATTCACAATAAATTGAAAAATAATCCAAATGACTTCCAATTTTTTGCATTATGATCCTCATGTTATCTACTTTTTTATGATTATTAAAATGCAAGTTGTGCTTGGTTGGATTTTTTTGGTGCTAGAATGTTTGAGTACATGTCCATATTTGACCTTGCCTTGGTTATCATGTTGTGAAATGCTGGTCTTTGATCCAATGAATGTGAAATTTTGCATGCTATAACTAGACGTATTGCTTGACATTTTGGTGTTGATTTGGTATTTTTATCAATTGTCAATTCTGTTTTACGAATGTGCTAAGTTGGTGTGACAATTTGTGTCACACCTTGTGATGTTCAACTTGAATGATGTGTTTGCCATGCCAAATGATCTCTAATTGCCCTGATTTTTTGTGTGATGCATGTTATGAATGTTGAGATTGATCATGAATTTTGTTGGAATTATTTGAATCATTTCTGATTTAATTGAGATTTTTCATTCTGGTTGATCACATTTGAGCTTTGAAATTGCTTTGAACTTCAATTGATCATGAAATGCTTTTGGTTAATGATATTGATGTGAGACCCTTTAGAATGTGTCAAGATGTGTTTGAAGTTGATTCATGTTAATTTTTAGCTCCTGTTTCAAAAAAATTCTCCATCTTTGACCCTAGGCTTTGACCTAGTGGTTTGTGGCTTACATGTGGGCTTTGATTTCAGGTTTAAGCTTCCAAGTCCATAGTTGATGATGCTTCCTCATTTGAGCATTGATGTTTGCTCTTGATTACTAACACTTGTGTGTTTTGTAGGTTGATGTTAGCTCATTTGAGTTTGCTTTGTGGTTTGCACATTGTGAACATTGCCTGTCTGTTTGCTATTGCCTATTGATTGTTTGTCTGTACAGTTGAACTGATTAGTTTAGATTTTTTCACAGGTACCTAAGTTGCTGTGAGTTCTTTTGAACGTGCTTTTGCTTTGCTGGGTTGCTTAACCACTGAGGTATAATTCTTCTGACTTCATGTAGTCTGGAAGATCTGTCCTGTTATGTGGGCAGGCACCTGTCTGAAGCCCTCCTTAAGAGGCAATGCTTGTGAATGTTTAATTTTGTGCCAAGCAGGTAAAGACCTCTTAAGAGGCAATTGGCAGATAAAAGAGATGTGTAATCCATCTCCTGCTACTCAGTGTGTCATTCACTTTGCTCACACACCATGTGTTGATGCATTGTGGATAATAACCCAAGATCATGTTGTGTCAGTCATCTGTGGAGAAGAGTTCCTACATTCTGAACTCCCACACATTCTATTTTGAGTCAAGCTCTCCCAAGCCAGGGATAAGAGTTGTGAGGTCTTACCCTCACTTCCCATTTCATCTGCTTCACCCTAACTCTCAATGTTAGGCTTAAGAGCTAACTACACCCGATTCCAGTTGGTTTGCTTTTGCAGCCTAGCCTTGTATGAGCCCAAACTGTTTGCATATAGTGTGTGTGATTGTTTATCGTGCTTGTATGTGTTTGCCTGTGCTGTTTAGGATAGCTTGCTCCCTGTGCAAGTTAGGATAGAAACCTTAACATAGGGATCGTATGCATGATAACTTCTAGGCTCGAGTCATAGTCTCCCTAGTAGTTTGTGTCTCCCTTTGTATCTGGTTAGGTTAGAAGTTCTTTCCCTGCATAGGGGAACTACGTCGCCCTGATCCTCATACCAGATGAGGTACGTAGGCAGGAGATGAGTTGATCTCTCCGGGAACCCTTTTTCTTTTTCAACCCTTTGTGTGTGTTGGAGTCTGACGTAAGTCCAGTGATTGGCAGTCGGTTTCCTGTGTGTATTTGTTGGTTTGGAGTCTGATGTAAGTCCAGCGATTGGCATTCGGTTTCCATGTTTGCCTGTGTGTGTGGAGTCTGATGTAAGTCTAGCGATTGGTAGTCGGTTTCCTGTCTGTGTTTTGTTTGGCGTGTGTTAGCCGAGCTACGAGTGCTCTGATTCTTCTCCGGTCAGAGAAGATACGTATGCATAGGAGGCGACATCCTAGCGAGCACGTTTCCCCTGTCCCGAACTACGTCGACTCTGATGTCTGTGCCTGACAGACTACGTAGGCCCAGGATGCGATATCCTGTCGAGTCCTGTTTCTCTTGTCTTTCTGTGTGTTCCTTCCAGCCTTGTGCAGTTTGTGAGCAGTTTTTAGCAACCTTATCCTTTCTGTTGAGCGTGGATCCCGTCGAGTACGACGGATGCGTAGGGGTGCTAATACCTTCCCTTCGCATAACCGACTCCCGATCCCATCTTTCTCTGGTCGCGAGACCATGTTTTTCCCAGGTTTACTTCGAGCGTTTCCTTTCCCTCCTTTGGGATAAATAATGCACGGTGGCGGCTCTGTTGTTTCGTTTTCCCGCCGGTTTTTCACGTAATGCGACAACTGGCGACTCTGCTGGGGACAAATAGTGAAGTTGACCTCTTGCTGGTCCATCTTCCCTAAGCGAGTCTCTCCTAGCGCTCTCTAGGATAGGGTTTGGTTGCTTTTGCTGTTTCATTTATTGCATTCATCTATTTATTGTTTGCATTTATGTTTGCATTCATCATATTTTCATCTGTGTTGGCTGGTTGTCTGTTTCTCTGTTGGGGTGGGAGTTACATGAGGTAAAAGGCCCAATACCCAGGCTATGAGTGAACTCTAGGACACCTAGGAATAGATTGATTCTTGGGAAGCGGGTGGTATTGCGCCACTTAGCAGAACTTGATATCACGAGCAGTTCAGATCCTGATGGGGTATTATCGTTACATACTTCGGGTGTGTATATGATGATATTCTATGAAAGGGTTATTTATGTTGCGTTTCTCTCGACCTTACCCTGGCCTAGATGACACCCGTGAGTGGGGAGGGAATGATCATTATTACAGGTACAGTTGGTGACTTGTGGTCCTGTTGGTGACTCGGTTCTACAGATTGGGTCTCAGATGATTTTTGGGTCTCAGATGAATTGTGGGTCTCAGATGATTTTGTGGTTCCGAATTCAAGCCGAAGTTTTGATCCTGTGCTCCGAGATACACAGCCAGCCAGTCGTGTTTGCATCATTTGCATCATAGCATATTTACTTTCTAAAAAATAATGCAAAAAAAAAGGAATGAAAAAAGAAAAAAAGAAAAAGAAAAGCTAATCTCTTCATGCATATCATTTCTCAGGTTCATTCAGGAGTCTATTCACTGTGAGAGATGGCATCCGTTCCAGAGTTGAAGCAGAAGACTTGTTCCTACAGTTTTCACCGTGAGCCTTTGACGTCTCTGATAGAGTTGAGCAACCTTGTGACCGGCGGTAACCAGAAGGTGTTTGCTGATCAGTATGGGGATTTGTTGACACTTTTGAAGATAGTGGTAGATCCAGTACCGTTGCAGACTCTTCTACAGTTCTATGATCTCGAGCTCCGTTGTTTCACTTTCCAGGATTATCAGTTAGCACCCACTCTTGAGGAGTACTCCATTCTGCTGAATGTTCCGATCCGGTATCAGGTTCCTTTCTTGGATGTGCCAAAGGAGGTTGATTTCAGAGTTGTTGCCAGAGCTCTCCATTCGGGTATCAAAGAAGTGAGTGATAATTGGAAGTCCAGTGGGGATGTTGTAGGGTTGCCTTTGAAGTATTTGTTGAGGATAGCTAGAGAAGAAGCAAAGAAGGGAAACTGGGAAGCTTTTCATGCTCAGTTGGCCATCATGATTTATGGGATTGTCTTGTTCCCGAGTATGCCCAACTTTGTGGATTATGCTGCTGTTATTATCTTCATTGGAGGAAACCCAGTTCCTGCTTTGTTAGCTGACACTTACTATGCTATTCACAGTAGGCATGGTAAGAGTGGAGCTATCAGATGTTGTCTCCCATTGTTGCTCAGATGGTTCTTGTCTCTCCTGCCAGTCAGTGGACCTTTTGTGGATGCTCAGAGCACTCATAAGTGGACTAAGAGGGTTATGTCTCTTACCTCTTATGATATCAGATGGAAATCTTACCGGATGGATGTGCGTGATGTCATCATGAGTTGTGGAGAGTTTCGTAATGTGCCACTTATAGGGACTAAGGGTTGCATCAGTTACAACCCGGTTCTTTCTCTTCGCCAGCTAGGGTTTGTGATGAATGGAAGACCACTTGATGCTGAGGTAGCTGAGAGTGTGTATTTTGAGAAGCGGAGTGACCCTGCTAAATTGGAGCAAGTAGGAAGAGCTTGGAAGTCCATTGGTGTCAAGGATGGAGCTGTTCTGGGGAAGAAGTTTGTCGTTGTTATGCCTGGCTACATTGATTGGGTCAAGAAGAGAGTTGAGACTTTGCTGTTGCCCTATGATAGGATGGAGTCTTTACAAGAGCAACCACCTTTGATCCTTGCTGAGAGCGTACCTGCTGAGCAGTATAAGCAAGCCTTGATGGAGAATCGTCGGTTGAAGGAGAAGGAACAAGATACCCAGATGGAGCTTTACAATGCCAAAGCTGATAAGTTGAACTTGGCTCATCAACTCAAAGACATGCAGGGTGAAGATGTTGCTAGACTGAAGGGTAAGAAGAGGTCCTATGAGGAGATGGAGACCCTATTGAATGCAGAACATCGGGAGTGTTTGAGGTTGCAGAGAGCTGAAGCTAATTATCAGAAGAAGATAAGAGACCTGAAGAAGCAACTCAGAGACAAAGACATCCAGTTGAAGAAAGAGGTTGACTTGAGACATGCATCAGAGAGCCAGCTTGGAGGAGAAGTTGTGGAGCTCAGAAGACAACTGAAGGAGAAGATCACCCCTTTGCCGGAATGTTCAGAATGTGACATGTTGATAGACCAGTGTCATTATCTGAAGACGCTCATTCCTGGAGGACATCTTTCCTAGCTTGTATTTGATGTTTATGTTGAGAATCACCTCCAGGCTTGTTGGATGGGATTCATTATTGTACTCTGATCATTTGAACCTTTGTTGTATGATCCTTGTTGCTCATGTCTATAGATGAGATTGCTGATGTTTTACCCTGTGCTCATTACTCCTGTGTATGTTGCTGCTTTGTTGTCCTTGTTGCAGGTTGCCATTTCTTGAAAGATGAATTAGGCTTTTGAATGCCTGAGAAATGAACATATCATGTGCATCATACACACCATTAGCATCATACACATATCATTTTGCATTACAGGTGTTCTTGATCGAGACTTCTCACTCTGGTTCCTGTGTCAGGCAGGATAGCTGATCAACGTCCGCACCGCTACGCAACCAGATTGAATCAACAGAGGAACATGGACCAAGTGCAAGCTGAGTTGGCTGAGATGAGGGCTAACATGGC
The DNA here is from genome assembly GCF_024323335.1 of Lathyrus oleraceus. Classification (NCBI taxonomy): domain Eukaryota; kingdom Viridiplantae; phylum Streptophyta; class Magnoliopsida; order Fabales; family Fabaceae; genus Lathyrus; species Lathyrus oleraceus. Next base: position 315,565,981 of record NC_066580.1, read on the forward strand.
CCAATTCATGACCATGATGCAAGGGGTCGTTCAAGGGCAAGAGAAGCTGCGTGCCTTAGCCCAGAGACAAGAAGCTGTACTCCCACCACCCAGTCGTGCCTCACCGGTGGGTGCACCTGTGACCGATAATGCTGCTGTTGTTGCTCCCGTCAATGATTATGCCGTGGGAGATGATTTGAGGGGTATTCGGATTAATGGACAGCCTCTTGCTGTAGAGACTGTTAATGCCAGAGGGACCCGGGCTCCCGTGCGCCATCCTGCTCCGTTGGTTGATAGGCAGGAAGACATGTTCACACTGCTTAGTAAAGACGATGAAGTTGTGGGAAGAACTGACGAAAGGGATAGGAAGGTGGATGCCCTAGCTGAGAAGATCAGCGCCATGGAGTGTCAGAACTCTTTGGGTTTTGATGTCACGAATATGGGCCTGGTGGAAGGGTTGAGAATTCCCTACAAATTCAAAGCGCCGTCTTTTGATAAATACAACGGTACTTCTTGTCCTCGCACCCATGTGCAGGCGTATTACAGGAAGATCTCTGCTTATACGGACGACGAAAAGATGTGGATGTACTTCTTCCAGGATAGCTTGTCTGGAGCTTCCTTGGATTGGTACATGGAGCTGAAAAGAGAATCTATCAGAAATTGGAGGGATCTGGGTGAAGCCTTTCTGAGGCAGTATAAACATAATATGGACATGGCGCCGAGCCGGACTCAGTTGCAGAGTCTTTGTCAGAAATCTGGTGAAAGTTTCAAGGAGTACGCCCAGAGATGGCGTGAGTTGGTCGCAAGAGTACAACCCCCTATGCTGGAGAGGGAATTGACCGATATGTTCATCGGTACTCTACAAGGTGTGTTCATGGACCGGATGGGAAGCTGCCCGTTCGGTAGTTTTTCAGATGTTGTAATCTGTGGGGAAAGAACAGAGAACTTGATCAAAGCTAGGAAGATTCAAGATGCTGGTTCCTCATTTTCAAAGAAACCATTTGCTGGGGCACCCAGAAGAAGGGAGGGTGAGACTAATGCTGTGCAACACCGAAGGAATACTAACAGAGGTCAATATCGCCAGGTTGCTGCTGTAACCATTCCAGCACCTCAACCTCGTCAACAACAGCAACAACAGAGAGTTCAACAACCGCCACAACAACAACAACAGCAACGTCCGTATCAGCCTAGGCAGAGGATGCCAGATCGACGTTTCGACCCGTTGCCGATGACATACGCAGAATTGTTACCCGAATTGCTCAGATTGGGGTTTGTTGAGTTGCGAACAATGGCTCCGTTGACAAAGATTCCACCTGGGTATGATGCCAACGTATGTTGTGATTTCCACTCTGGTGCACTGGGGCACCTTATTGAAAATTGTCGGGCTTTCCATCATAAGGTCCAGGACTTGATTGACGCCAAAACTATCAATTTTGCTCCTGTGCCGAATGTTGTGAACAACCCTATGCCTCAGCACGGTGCGCATAGAGTAAACAATTTGGAAGACGGTGAAGCTGTTGACTTGGTGGCTAGTGTTGATGATGTTCAGACCTCGCTGTTGGTTGTGAAAGATCGTCTGTTGAATGGGGGAATGTTCCCGGGCTGTGATCAGGGTTGTTCAGATTGTGTTCATTCAGAGATTGGTTGTGACAAGTTGAAGACTGGTATCCAGGGTTTGATGGATGAGGGTTGTTTACAGTTTGCTAGGGCCGTGAAAGATCGTGGGGTGGTGTCAACTGTCACCATTTATTTCAAACCGTCCGAGGGACGTGGCCAGAGAGTTGTCAATGCATCTACAACTGTTGGTACTCCTGTTACCATTTCTGCTCCGGTAACCGTCAGTGCTCCCACTACTATTGTTGCTTCTGGTAGAAGACCTGTTGAGAATAGTAGAGCAGTGTCGTGGAAGTATGACAACGCTTACCGTAGTAACCGAAGGGCTGAAAGTCAGGTCAGGCCAGGTAATCAGACTCCTGTAACTATTGGGTTGCCGAGTAGAATTCCTGTGATTGCAGGTCCAGTTGTGGATAATGTTGGGGGACCAGGAGGTTTTACAAGGAGTGGTCGTTTGTTTGCTCCACAACCGTTGAGGGATAACAATGTTGAGGCTCTCGCCAAAGCTAAGGGTAAGCAAGCGGTGGTTGATGAAGAACCTACTCAGAAGGAGGCGCCTGAGGGCTCGTTTGAGAAAGACATGGAGGAGTTCATGAAAATAATTAAGAAGAGTGACTACAAGATTGTAGATCAGCTGAATCAAACTCCGTCCAAGATTTCTATACTCTCATTGCTTATGTGCTCTGAGGCACACCGTAATGCCTTGTTGAAAATGTTGAATCTGGCTTACGTGCCTCAGGAGATCTCTGTCAACCAGTTGGAGGGTGTGATTTCTAATGTCAGTACCAGGCACGGTTTGGGGTTTACAGACTTGGATCTGACGCCTGAAGGTCGCAACCATAACAAGGCCCTGCATATTACTATGGAGTGCAAAGGCGCAGTATTGTCTCATGTGTTGGTGGATACTGGCTCGTCTTTGAACGTGTTGCCCAAGAAGACTTTGCGCAAGATTGATGTTGAAGGGGTTGTCCTTACTCCGAGCGATCTGATTGTTCGTGCTTTTGATGGATCCAAACGGTCTGTTTTTGGTGAAGTCACATTGCCGGTGAAGATTGCCCCGGAGATGTTCAGTATTGTCTTCTATGTGATGGACATCCAGCTAGCATATAGTTGCTTATTGGGGCGTCCTTGGATACACGCAGCTGGGGCAGTGTCGTCAACTCTCCATCAGAAGCTGAAGTATGTCTGGAACGGTCAGATCGTGACTGTGTGTGGCGAAGAAGATATTCTGGTGAGTCACCTATCCTCTTTCAAGTATGTAGAGGTGGATGGCGAGATCCATGAAACTTTATGCCAGGCATTCGAGACCGTTGCTCTTGAGAGGGTGGCTTTTGCTGAGCAGAAGAAGCCAAGTGCCTCAATTGCATCATACAAGCAGGCAGTGGAGGTTGTCAACTCTGGTAAGTCAGAAGGTTGGGGCAAGATGGTGGATTTGCCCGTCAAAGAAGACAAATTCGGTATTGGTTATCGACCTCTGCAGGCAGAGCAGATTGAGCAGAAAGGGCCAAGTACCTTTACCAGCGCTGGACTAATGAATCACGGTGACGTCTTCGCAACCGGTGGTGAAGACCGTGACAGTGATTGTGATCTGGACAACTGGGTTCGCCCGTGTGCACCAGGGGAGTCGAACAACAACTGGACGGTAGAAGATGTGGTCCAAGTTACTCTTCAAACAGAGTAATTTTATTTTGTTTTTCATTTTGCACAAAACCCTACGTTCTGCCCAAGGCGTAGTGGTTCATTGTAGGGCCTCATCATGTTTTTCAATGAAATCATTAATAAAGGACGTTTTGCAAACAATTTTGTGATCCCTGTCTTTCTGTTTTGGTTTTTCATTTTTCAAAAATAAAAATGGCAATGTTTTTGTTTTTTGTGACTTTCTTGAACTCTTTTTTCTAAAATAAAGCATTAAACATGCAGAATCGATCTTACGGACTCCACTATGAACCGTTCTGTTATGGCTCAGTATGATTTCAATAATCCCATCTACCAAGCTGAAGAGGAGAGTGAGAAAGACTGTGAACTCCCTAAAGAATTGGTCAGATTATTGAAGCAGGAGGAAAGGGTCATCCAACCTCATCAGGAGGAGTTGGAAATCATTAACCTGGGTACTGAGGACGCCAGAAAAGAGATCAAGATCGGGGCTGCTTTGAAGGAAGATGTCAAGAGCAGGTTGATTGAGATGCTGAGAGAATATGTGGAGATATTCGCCTGGTCGTATCAAGATATGCCTGGGTTGGATACCGATATTGTGATGCATAGGCTACCTCTCAGAGAAGATTGTCCTTCAGTCAAGCAGAAGCTTCGGAGAACTAGTCCTGACATGGCTGTTAAGATCAAGGAAGAAGTTCAGAAGCAGTTGGATGCGGGTTTTCTGTCAGTTACGACTTATCCCCAATGGGTGGCCAACATCGTTCCCGTGCCGAAGAAGGACGGCAAAGTCAGAATGTGTGTCGATTACCGGGATTTGAACAGAGCGAGTCCGAAAGATGACTTCCCATTACCTCACATTGATGTATTGGTTGATAACACGGCTCAATCCTCGGTTTTCTCTTTCATGGACGGTTTCTCTGGCTATAATCAGATTAAGATGGCGCCAGAGGACATGGAAAAGACGACATTCATTACGCCTTGGGGCACGTTTTGCTATAAGGTGATGCCATTTGGGCTGAAGAATGCCGGTGCTACCTATCAGAGGGCTATGACGACTCTCTTTCATGACATGATGCACAAAGAGATTGAAGTGTACGTGGATGATATGATTGCGAAGTCGCAGACAGAAGAGGAGCACCTGGTAAATTTGCAGAAGTTGTTTGACAGACTGAGAAAGTTCAAACTGAGGCTGAATCCAAACAAGTGTACGTTTGGTGTGAGATCCGGGAAGCTGTTGGGCTTCATTGTCAGTGAGAAAGGGATTGAGGTTGATCCAGCGAAAGTAAAAGCTATTCAAGAGATGCCTGAACCGAAAACTGAAAAAGCAGGTTCGTGGGTTTTTAGGGAGATTGAACTACATTGCACAGTTTGTATCTCACCTAACTGCCACGTGTGAACCGATATTCAAATTACTATGAAAGAATCAAGCAATCAGGTGGAATGACGACTGTCAGAAAGCTTTTGACAAGATAAAAGAGTATTTGCAGAAACCTCCAATCCTCATCCCTCCAGTTCCTGGGAGCCCTCTCATAATGCACCTGTCAGTGACTGAGAACTCGATGGGGTGTGTATTGGGACAGCATGACGAGTCTGGTCGAAAAGAGCATGCCATATACTACCTTAGCAAAAAGTTTACCGACTGTGAAATCAAATATTCACAGCTTGAGAAAACTTGTTGTGCTTTGGCCTGGGCTGCTCGCCGACTGAGGCAGTATATGTTGAACCATACTACCTTATTGATTTCTAAGATGGATCCAGTGAAGTACATCTTTGAGAAGCCAGCTCTCACCGGACGTGTTGCTCGTTGGTAGATGATCTTAACAGAATATGATATTCAGTACACGTCGCAGAAGGCCATCAAAGATAGTATTCTGTCAGACTACCTTGCAGAGCAGCCGATTGATGATTATCAGCCAATGATGTTTGAATTCCCTGATGAAGACATCATGTATCTGAAGATGAAAGATTGTGAAGAGCCTCTTGTCGAGGAAGGACCGGATCCTGATGACAAGTGGACACTGATGTTTGATGGGGCTGTGAATATGAACGGTAACGGTGTTGGGGCAGTGCTTATCAATCCTAAAGGTGCTCATATACCTTTTTCTGCCAGGCTGACTTTGGATGTAACCAACAATGAGGCTGAGTATGAGGCTTGTATCATGGGGATAGAAGAAGCCATCGATCTGAGGATCAAGACTCTGGACATTTATGGAGATTCCGCTCTAGTGATCAATCAGGTCAATGGAGATTGGAATACCAACCAGCCGCATTTGATTCCTTATAGAGATTACACTAGAAGAATACTGACGTTCTTCAAGAAGGTGAAGTTATATCATGTCCCCCGGGATGAGAATCAGATGGCTGATGCCTTGGCTACTTTGTCGTCTATGATCAAAGTTCATTGGTGGAATCATGTGCCACATGTTGCGGTGAATCGACTCGAGAGGCCTGCGTATGTGTTTGCAGCCGAGTCTGTTGTGGATGAGAAACCGTGGTATTATGATATCAAGAACTTCCTCAAGAGCCAGGAGTATCCTGAAGGTGCGTCAAAGAATGATAAGAAAACCCTGAGAAGGCTAGCTGGAAGCTTCTATTTGAATCAGGATGATGTGTTGTACAAGAGGAACTTTGACATGGTTCTGCTCAGATGCGTGGATAGACACGAAGTAGACATGTTGATGCAAGAAGTGCATGAAGGATCTTTTGGTACCCATGCTGGTGGTCATGCAATGTCCAAGAAATTGTTGAGAGTCGGTTATTACTGGATGACTATGGAATCCGATTGTTTCAAGTACGCTCGGAAGTGCCATAAGTGCCAGATTTATGCTGATAAGGTGCATATACCACCAAGCCCTCTGAATGTCATGAATTCGCCTTGGCCGTTCGCGATGTGGGGCATTGACATGATTGGGAAGATTGAGCCTACTGCTTCCAATGGGCATCGCTTTATCCTGGTTGCGATTGATTACTTCACCAAGTGGGTGGAAGCAGCTTCCTATGCTAATGTTACCAAACAAGTGGTTGCCCGGTTCATCAAGAAGGAGATCATCTGTCGTTATGGAGTTCCTGAGAGAATCATCACTGATAATGGTTCGAATCTCAATAACAAGATGATGAAAGAGCTTTGTAGAGATTTCAAGATTGAACATCACAATTCTTCTCCTTACAGACCAAAGATGAATGGTGTTGTAGAGGCGGCAAACAAGAATATTAAGAAGATTGTGCAGAAGATGGTCGTGACGTACAAGGATTGGCATGAGATGCTGCCTTTCGCTTTTCATGGGTACCGTACCTCAGTACGTACGTCGACCGGGGCAACCCCTTACTCCCTTGTGTATGGTATGGAAGCAGTCCTACCAGTTGAAGTGGAGATCCCTTCTCTGAGGGTTTTGCTGGATGTCAAGCTTGACGAAGCTGAGTGGATTCGGACAAGGTTTAATGAGTTGAGCCTTATCGAGGAAAGACGGTTAGCAGCTGTGTGCCATGGACAGTTGTATCAGAGAAGGATGAAGAGAGCCTTTGATCAGAAAGTGCATCCTCGAAGCTATCAGATCGGTGATTTAGTTTTGAAGAGGATCCTTCCTCCCGGTACAGATAACAGGGACAAGTGGACTCCTAATTATGAAGGTCCATACGTTGTTAAAAAGGTTTTCTCTGGTGGAGCCTTGATGCTTACAACTATGGATGGTGAAGATTTTCCGTCCCCTGTTAACTCAGATGTAGTCAAAAAATACTTCGCGTAAATTGACCCGCTGGACAAAAAGAATAAAAGAGTCCAAGCAAAAAAGGGCATCCCGGCGAACCAAAAAAAAAAAAAAGGTTCGGGCAAAAATTAGGGATAAAAAATGAAAAGAATTTGTACACCCGGTAAGTCGAAAACCCGCAAGGGCGGCTTAGGCAAAAATGGGTATCCTGGTGGATTGAAAACCCGAAAGGGCGATCCAGGAAAAAGAGGGATTAAAGCGAAGACTACAGTCTGAGTTATCTGTACTTCATCGCGCTTCATGGTCTACCATCTCGAAGGGTATGATCGGTCCAGTCATTCTTCTCAGAAAGCAAAGAATTGGGAGAAATTGAGGATCTGTGAGTCATAACAGAATTGGGAAATAATGGATGCCGTATTCACATTGCCATTAGGATAGATTTTTCCTTTTGTGCGCAATTACCTCTTTCTAGGAATTGCTTCCCGATGTATTCGCCTTTTCAGGCCCATTTTCAATCAATAAAAGTCATTATTCAGATAAATTGCTCTCTTGTTTTTATTTTTACTGTTTTGTTTGCAAAAACGTCCGAATTTTTGATAAACATTGCATATAAAAACATGAAGGCTAGACAATAACGTGCAGAAAGATAAAACATTTGAAAATCATTTTGAATGTTGAGGACACTTGAGCGTATCTTGTCCATGCAACCCCCTGGGGCATATATTTCGTGCTGTTTTGCAGGTTGTTACCTGTGATTCTTGGCTGAAGCAGAAAAGCCACGGTTCGTTCAGGGATGTTGTCAGCACTGTCCAGTAGTGCAAGAGGATGGGGATATTCCCCAGCAGGTGAAGCAAGTTCGGGACTTGTTTCTCCAGCATAGTCAAGATCAGGGATTCCCCAGCAAGCTTGATTGAGGATGTTTCCCCAAGCAAGTCTAAAGGTTATCAGAACTATTCTCCCCTGCAGAGACGTCTGTGAGTGGTGTCCCTCAGTAGCAGGTCCAAAGGTTGTTCTGTCCCCGGCAGGTCTAAAGTTTTTAACTCCCCAGCAGGCCTGGAGGTGGTTTATTCCCAGCTAGTCTGAAAGCTGCCAAGTTCCCCACTGAGTCTGAAGATTTTTTAATCCCCACCGAGTTGGAAGGATGTTGTATCCCCAACAGAGGTGTCAGTGAGTAGTTTTATTCCCCAGCGGTTTGAAGTACTGCTATCCCCAGCGTGGTCGTGAACGCTTTTCCCCAACAGAGTTATGCATTTCCCCATCAGGGTGTGGAATGTTTTCCCCTAGCGGATCTCCCTAGCAGAGGGTTGTGTTGATGGTTTTCCCCAGCAAGTTCCCCGAGTGGATCAGGTTTGGTGGAAATTATCTCCAGCAGAGTTTATCCTACCTGTGGATTGGCAGCTCTCCCCAGTGAAGTCGCCATTGTTTGTTTCCCTAGCAGAGTCCCCGAGTGGATTAGGTCCAGTGAAGTTTGTCCCCGGTGGGATCTATCCTTTCTCCAGCAGCAATGCTATTCCTCAGCATGAGTGAGAAGTTGGTGCTATTCCCCGCAGAGCATATTCCTCAGACATTATCTCCCCACAGAGTTGGAGAATCTAACCCGTTTGCTCCCCAGCGGGAGTGCATCATTTGCATTTTGCATGTAGTAATCATTGCATCCTCGAATCGCGTAGCATTTCCATTCAATATGGAGCATTACGCCATGGAAAAATTCAAACATATGCATTCATGTGTTAAACCTAATCAGACCATATCCCCGGCAGAGGCGGATCGTTGTTCAACACCTGTACGGCACATTTGCTACAGTTGCTCCTGGCAGCATTCAGGATTGATAATCCCCTCAGAGAGGTTTATTTCCTCACCCGGCCGTGAAAGGAAAGCTTGATTCTCCCTAGTGAGATCCCCAGCAAGTGTTTAGCCTTGCCTTGACGTATTGAAGATGTCGTTCTTGTGATACCAGTAAGTGTCATGTTTGTACCCGTGTGTGTCCTTTTTTGGTGTCGGTAAACACCATTGTTCGGTGTCGGTAAACATCGAGTCCCACCCCAGTCATCGGTAAATGTCTGGTTATCTTTGTTTGATGTTGGTAAACATCATCTTTCGATGTTCGTAACATCTGTTCTTTCCTTCCCCAGTGAAGTATTCACCTCTCCGTTGGTGTCGATAAATGTTGAGCTTTTCCTATTCGTCCGTTAGCGTATAGTTGTATCCCTTTCCCATTCATCTATGGATGTCTGGTCACCTCTCCGTTGGTGTCGATAAACGTCGAGCTTCTCCCGTTCGTCCGTTGACGTCTGGTCGAGCCTTCCCATTCATCCGTTGATGTCTGGTCACCTCTCTATTGGTGTCGATAAACGTTGAGTTTTTTCCTAGTTGTCCGTTGACATCTGGATGTATACCTTGTTTCCCAGTCATCGGTAAATGTCTGGTCGGCCCTTTATTGATGTCGGTAAACATCATCTTTCGATGTGCGTAACATCTATCCATTCCCCAGGTCATCCGTTGATGTCTGGTCACCTCTCCGTTGGTGTCGATAAACGTTGATTTTTCCCAATCGTCTGTTGGCGTTTGGTGGTATTAGCTTTTTCAGTTCATCCGTTGATGTCTGGTCACCTCTCCGTTGGTGTCGATAAACGTTGAGTTTTTTCCCAGTTGTCCGTTGACATCTGGTTGTATACCTTGTTTCCCAGTCATCGGTAAATGTCTGGTCGTCTTTTGTTGGTGTCGGTAAACATCATCTTTCGATGTCGGTAAACATCGAGTCTCATCCCAGTCATCGGTAAATGTCTGGTCGTCTTTTGTTGGTGTCGATAAACATCATCTTTCGATGTCGGTAAACATCGAGTCTCATACCAGTCGTTGGTAAATGTATGGTTGTTCCCCAGCCAGAGATCCCTAGTAGAGTCGTCGGTAAACGTCCTATCTGGTTTCCAGTTGCAAATATCTTTTTCCTTCCCCAGTGAAGTGTTCACCTCTCCGTTGGTATCGATAAACGTTGAGTTTTCCCATTCGTCCGTTGACGTCTGGCTGTATCTTTCCTTTGATAAAAATCAAACTCCCCAGTAGAGTCGTCGGTAAACTTCTTGTCTGGTTACTGTTGCAGATATCCTATTCATTTCCCGCAGAGTGCAAATTTCTACGGTTCTTGGTATTCAATCCCTGTTTACCTTGAAGGTATGACAGCCCGTTGCTTTCATCCGTTCAAGTTCCCAGTTGATTGAATAGGGGCAGCTGTAGCACCTCAAATTTTCACCTCCCATTTGTATATACATGTCATTTTTTAGGTCATTAACATTGCATTCATATTGCATAGTCCATTACATTGCATCAGCCAGACTAGTTAGGAGATTCAACTATGCAAGGCAACAAGAGCATTGTCCATGAGATCAAAGCCCTGGGGTGATTCCCATGAGTTCACATGATTCAAGGATCATTTTGAAGCGATTTGGCCAAGTGTTGAAGGCTCAAAACTCATCAGTCCATGTGCAAGTCATCTGAGGCCCACAAAAGTCAGCAGAAGTCAACTGCATAGTCAACTATGGATTTGGAGGTGGGAAATGGTTAGAGATGCCTCATTCATGTTCAAACAAGTCTCATTTGACATTTCAAACATCAACATTGAAGAATTTGAAGTCAGATCAAGACTTTCCAAAAATAGCAAGTGACCTGTAATTTGAACTTTCCAAAAATGGAAAGAATTTGGACCAACTTCAACTCAAGATTACATCATCAAGAAAGCTTCAAATTAAATTTTGTCCAACATGAAAGTTGAAGATATTTCTCCCCCATTTCCAAAAAGTCAAAGATCATAGATTTCTCATGTGTGGTTGAGGAGATATGGTCCAATCATGGCAAAATGTGGTTCAAACTTCAAATGAGCATAACTTTCAAACCAAAACTCCAATTTGGGTGGTTCTTTTTGCACTTTGATCCTTGTAACATGTATTTTCCAAGCATACTATCACTTGGCATGAAATCTCATTGCATGATCATTGGTGCATTCATGAGGATTTTTGGGGAAAATTTCATAAACTCATCTTGGTTGAACATATGCATACCAAACTAATTCAAAACCTTGCATGGACTCATTGTGAGAGATTTTGGGCCCAGAATGTGCATTGTTCACGTGCATGAAGGTGCATGAAGTAGAAAATTCATTTTTGCACTTACACCTTCCAACTCACTAATCCCCTTGCATTTGGCTTAAGTTGTTGTTAAACATGATTAGCATTGAGTATAAAGGCTTAAACCCTAACTGTTTTCACGATTAACACATTTCAGATCTAGATTTCACAAATTCTCCAAATTTTTCTCTCATTTTTTTTTTGCAAAATTCTTCAAACACAAGCACTTTTCATTTATCCATTCATCATCCTGAGGTATTGTTGAGCATATTTGGACGTGAATTCAAGAGAAATCGTGGCTATTTGAGCTAGGTTCAAGGTGTGGAGCATCCATGGCAGTTGGAGATTCAGCTGATTTCGTGCATTATTGAGCTTCCATTTCATCATCATTCATCTCAAGGAGCATATTGGATAAGATTTGAAACGTGGCAAGGCTTGGAAGCAAGTGATTTCAATTCTGTTCATCAAGAGGTTGGTTTTTCGACTTCTTTAATTCTCCAATTCATTATGCCTATTGCGTAGATCTTTGAATGGTGGTAATTCTGGTACAAATTTGGAATGATTTGGTGTTGTTTTGAGCAAGATATATGCATCTCAAGTTTTGATGTTGATTTTGATTCTCTTCGATCCGTGCTTGTCATGATGTTTTTGCGTGAATCCTTGCTTGATCCTTGTTGTATATGGCATGGCGAGTTGATTAGTGTAGGTTTTAGCAATTTCTGGAATATTTTTTTGGAATCTGGAAATTCCAGATGAAGATCATGAAGATCTTCATCATCTTTGCATGAACATTACATTTTCCAGTTTTCCTGCGGATTTGGCTGGGAAACGCATGTGTTTTGCTACGGATTTAGCTACGAGTTCATGAGGATTAGCTGCGGATTTTCAAATGCCTTGCATAGCGCGCGTGTTAGGGTTTGCAGGTCAAAACACAGTCGTTTTAGCTGTTGGCGCGCTGGTGATTTCAAATGGTCCCATGGTTCGAATCCTGGCTGGGGACATTTCTCATTTGCCTTGCATTTTCTCTATTTCCTTCATATTTGCCATGCTTGCTCCATTTCATTTTTTACTTCTTCCATGAACTTCTAAAATTCACAATAAATTGAAAAATAATCCAAATGACTTCCAATTTTTTGCATTATGATCCTCATGTTATCTACTTTTTTATGATTATTAAAATGCAAGTTGTGCTTGGTTGGATATTTTTTGGTGCTAGAATGTTTGAGTACATGTCCATATTTGACCTTGCCTTGGTTATCATGTTGTGAAATGCTGGTATTTGATCCAATGAATGTGAAATTTTGCATGCTATAACTAGACATATTGCTTGACATTTTGGTGTTGATTTGGTATTTTTATCAATTGTCAATTCTGTTTTATGAATGTGCTAAGTTGGTGTGACAATTTGTGTCACACCTTGTGATGTTCAACTTGAATGATGTGTTTGCCATGCCAAATGATCTCTAATTGCCCTGATATTTTGTGTGATGCATGTTATGAATGTTGAGATTGATCATGAATTTTGTTGGAATTATTTGAATCATTTCTGATTTAATTGAGATTTTTCATTCTGGTTGATCACATTTGAGCTTTGAAATTGCTTTGAACTTCAATTGATCATGAAATGCTTTTGGTTAATGATATTGATATGAGACCCTTTAGAATGTGTCAAGATGTGTTTGAAGTTGATTCATGTTAATTTTTAGCTCCTGTTTCAAAAAAAATCTCCATCTTTGACCCTAGGCTTTGACCTAGTGGTTTGTGGCTTACATGTGGGCTTTGATTTCAGGTTTAAGCTTCCAAGTCCATAGTTGATGATGCTTCCTCATTTGAGCATTGATGTTTGCTCTTGATTACTAACACTTGTGTGTTTTGTAGGTTGATGTTAGATCATTTGAGTTTGCTTTGTGGTTTGCACATTGTGAACATTGCCTGTCTGTTTGCTATTGCCTATTGATTGTTTATCTGTACAGTTGAACTGATTAGTTTAGATTTTTTCACAGGTACCTAAGTTGCTGTGAGTTCTTTTGAACTTGCTTTTGCTTTGCTGGGTTGCTTAACCACTGAGGTATAATTCTTCTGACTTCATGTAGTCTGGAAGACCTGTCCTGTTATGTGGGCAGGCACCTGTCTGAAGTCCTCCTTAAGAGGCAATGCTTGTGAATGTTTAATTTTGTGCCAAGCAGGTAAAGACCTCTTAAGAGGCAATTGGCAGATAAAAGAGATGTGTAATCCATCTCCTGCTACTCAGTGTGTCATTCACTTTGCTCACACACCATGTGTTGATGCATTGTGGATAATAACCCAAGATCATGTTGTGTCAGTCATCTGTGGAGAAGAGTTCCTACATTCTGAACTCCCACACATTCTATTTTGAGTCAAGCTCTCCCAGGCCAGGGATAAGAGCTGTGAGGTCTTACCCTCACTTCCCATTTCATCTGTTTCACCCTAACTCTCAATGTTAGGCTTAAGAGCTAACTACACCCGATTCCAGTTGGTTTGCTTTTGCAGCCTAGCCTTGTATGAGCCCAAACTGTTTGCATATAGTGTGTGTGATTGTTTATCGTGCTTGTATGTGTTTGCCTGTGCTGTTTAGGATAGCTTGCTCCCTGTGCAAGTTAGGATAGAAACCTTAACATAGGGATCGTATGCATGATAACTTCTAGGCTCGAGTCATAGTCTCCCTAGTAGTTTGTGTCTCCCTTTGTATCTGGTTAGGTTAGAAGTTCTTTCCCTGCGTAGGGGAACTACGTCGCCCTGATCCTTATACCAGATGAGGTACGTAGGCAGGAGACGAGCTGATCTCTCCGGGCGCCCTTTTTCTTTTTTAACCCTTTGTATGTGTTGGAGTCTGACGTAAGTCCAGCGATTGGCAGTTGGTTTCCTATGTGTGTTTGTTGGTTCGGAGTCTGATGTAAGTCCAGCGATTGGCATTCGGTTTCCATGTTTGCCTGTGTGTGTGGAGTCTGACGTAAGTCCAGCGATTGGCAGTCGGTTTCCTGCCTGTGTTTTGTTTGGCGTGTGTTAGCCGAGCTACGAGTGCTCTGATTCTTCTCCGGTCAGAGAAGATACGTATGCATAGGAGGCGACATCCTAGCGAGCACGTTTCCCCTGTCCTGAACTACGTCGACTCTGATGTATGTGCCTGACAGACTACGTAGGCCCAGGATGCGATATCCTGCCGAGTCCTATTTCTCTTGTCTTTCTGTGTGTTCCTTCTAGCCTTGTGCAGTTTCTGAGCAGTTTTTAGCAACCTTATCCTTTCTGTTGAGCGTGGATCCCGTCGAGTACGACGGATGCGTAGGGGTGCTAATACCTTCCCTTCGCATAACCGACTCCCGATCCCATCTTTCTCTGGTCGCGAGACCATGTCTTTCCCAGGTTTACTTCGAGTGTTTCCTTTCCCTCCTTTGGGATAAATAACGCACGGTGGCGGCTCTGTTGTTTCGTTTTCCTGCCGGTTTTTCGCGTAATGCGACAACAGTATCAAGGAATATTGGCTTGAGCCTCCGGTTTTGTCTCCACTTGTTGAAGGAAGATCGTTGATCATGTATTTGACTATGCTCGAAGATAGTATGGGTTGTATTCTTGGTCAGCAAGATGAGACTGGAAAGAAAGAATTTGCAATTTACTACCTCAGTAAGAAGTTCACCGACTGTGAGACTCGGTATTCTATGCTTGAGAAGACTTGTTGCGCATTGGCTTGGGCTGCTAAGCGTCTGCGTCAGTATATGTTGAATCATACCACTTGGTTGATATCCAAAATGGATCCAATCAAGTATATATTTGAGAAGCCTGCTTTAACTGGGAGAATTGCCCGTTGGCAGATGTTGTTATCAGAGTATGATATTGAATACCGATCTCAGAAAGCGATCAAAGGTAGTATCTTGGCCGACCATCTGGCTCACCAACCAATTGAAGATTATCAGTCAGTGCAGTATGACTTTCCTGATAAAGAGATTTTGTACTTGAAAATGAAAGATTGTGATGAACCATTGCTTTAAGAAGGGCCAGATCCTGGTTCCCGTTGGAGCATGGTGTTTGATGGAGCTATTAATCAATATGAAAAAGGCATTGGGGCAGTGACTATTACTCCTCAAGGCACGCATTTACCATTTACAGCTAGATTGACTTTCAAGTTTAGGTACAATATGGTGGAATATGAAGCTTGCATTATGGGGCTTGAAGAGGCCATGAATCTCAGAATCAAATATTTAGATGTTTTTGGCGATTCCACTTTGGTTGTGAATCAGATCAAAGGAGAATGGGAGACAAATCAACCTGGTTTAATACCATATAGAGATTATGCGAGGAGGATTTCAACTTTCTTTACAAAGGTGGAGTTTCATCATATCCCTCGAGATGAGAATCGGATGACAGATGCTCTTGTAACATTGGCATCGATGATCATAGTGAAATATTGGAATGAAGTTCCCAATTTATCTATGATGCGTCTTGATAGGGCGGCTCATGTGTTTGCTGTTGAAGAGATCAAAGATGAGAAGTCGTGGTACTTTGATGTCAAATGTTTCCTCCAAAGTCATATTTACCCACCTGGGGCATCTTTGAAAGATAAGAAGACTTTGAGAAGATTAGCCGGCAATTTCTACTTGAATGGTGATATACTAGACAAGAGAAACTTCGACATGGTTTTGCTTAAATGCGTGGATAGACACGAAGCAGACTTATTGATGACTGAAGTGCACGAAGGTTCCTTTGGTACTCATTCCAATGGACATGCAATGGCAAAGAAGATGTTGTGAGTAGGTTACTATTGGCTGACAATGGAATCTGACTGTTGCAAATTTGTGAAGAAGTGCCACAAGTGTCAAATTTATGCTGATAAGATTCATGTAACTCCGACACTATTGAATGTTATCTCTTCCCCATGGCCCTTATCCATGTGGGGAATTGATATGATTGGTATGATTGAGCCCAAAGCTTCGAATGGACATCGTTTCATTTTAGTGGCAATTGATTACTTCACAAAATGGGTTGAAGCGGCATCATATGCAAATGTAACCAAGCAAGTCGTTGTAAGGTTTATCAAGAATCATATTATATGTAGTTATGGTGTGCCAAGTAAGATCGTTATTGATAATGGATCGAACTTGAATAACAATATGGTGGAAGCTCTTTGCAAAGACTTCAAGATTGCACATCATAATTCTTCTCCCTACAGACCCAAGAAGAATGGGGCTGTTGAAGCTGCAAATAAAAACATTAAGAAGATTATCCAAAAGATGGTTGTCGCGTATAACGATTGGCATGAGATGCTCCCTTTTGGTTTTCATGGTGTAAGAACCTAATTTTGACCCTAAGATCCCTCATGGCATCATTACATTGCATTTGCATTGCCTCAAGGATCATAGGCATCTTGGTTCCCTTTGCCCTTTGGGTGGGATCTCTTGAGATTTGGTTTGAGATCACCAAGCATACAAGAATTGTATATTATTTCTTTTCTCATTTTTCACTAACCAAATGCACAAAAATATGTCACTAATCTCTTTTGTTTGTAGCTTGAGCAGTCACAAGGTCTAAAGGCTTCTAGGGGACCCTTTGTGCAATGATATGGGCAAGAGAGGATGAAAGCAAGCATGGTAATGGTTCCCAAAGCTCTCATCCATCAAATATGCCTCCCAAGTACCTCAATTCATCATTTTGATCAAATCAAATCAAAGGGTTTGAGGTTTGTTTCCCAAGGAAACCCTAATTCATTTGTTCATCAATTGTGCCTTGCTCATGAAGCAACCTCAACCCATGGTCAAATACAATCAAGGGAAGTTATTTAATTCATCATTTAATGCATATTTGAACTCATTTGAGTGTCCTCAATCATCCATTCATCAAGATATGAGGTTTGGACTTGAGAAGTTGATCAGTCAATTCATCTGACTATTTCGAAATGCACTGAGACCTAACTTTTTATGTGTTGGTCAAATGGAGATGACCCCAAGAGCAAAAATGTTCTTAAGAACAATATTAACAACGTTAATGTTCATCAAAAATTGATTTGAAGCTTGGAAGATTATCATCCATTCCAAGACATTATAGGTCATTTTGACTGAAACCCTAATTTTGGGTCAACTTCCCAAGAACATAACTCATTCATTTTTTATGATTTTGAGGTGAGACTTAATTAATTGGAAAGATTAATGTGTCTACTTCAAATGTTATGTTGAGAAGAATTGCAAAATCTCAAAAGAAATACATGTGATAATGCAAAACATTATAGGTCAATTTGGGCCATATGCATTGAAATGTGAAAAAGTCCAACTTCAAGTGCCCATAACTTCTTCATCAAAAATCCAAATGATACAAATTTTAAGTCCAAATTTATTGTCTTGAAAAGATATACAACTTTCATGTTGAAGATGTTATCATTTGGAGCTTGCATCATTGAGACAGAGGGGCTTGAACATTGGCCAAATTTGGAAATTTCACATATGCATGTTTTGCACCCTCCACTTCAAGCTCAAATTTCATTAATTTCCAAGGCCCAAATGAAGTTTTGATCAACATGACATTTGTTCCTTATGCAACAAGCTTTCCAACCATTACCCATAAGCATATGTTTCAATGTTGGAAATATCATTTTCGAAGAGGAGAATATTATATTGCATTTTGTGAAATTCATTCAAACACATTGCATGAGCTGGTGATATCATTTCTGCACGTCCAATTCATATTTGGTGATGTATAGCATTCAATTCCATTCAAAATTGGGCCCTCCATGCGCCTGTACAGGTCCATGCATGGAGGCCCTCTTCTCCCATGCACACGAGTTAGATCATGCATTCAACCATCTTCATCTATAAATACCATGCCATAGCTTCACAATTCTTCAACCTAATGGCGCCTAAACCTCTGCTGAATTGAATCCACACCCATACCAAAGGAACAAATCTCATTTTTCTCTAAAAATTTCAGATCTGAATTTTGATTTCCTCAATTGAAATTTCAGATCTAAAGTTCCTAGACCTTCTTCATTTGATCCATAGAAGCTTCTGTTTGCAAAAGGAATCAAAGATCGTGACTCATTTCTTCACAATTCAAAGGTTTTGCTCAACTGCATTTTGCTTCGAAACAGCTCATATATTGCTCCATTTGCCTTGATTTTGTGTTGTCTGAAGTCCTCTGCATAGAGGCATCATTATTGTGTTCTTAATTTTTGAAATCAAGCAAGTTCAGTTGAACACCACCAAAGTTCCATCTCTGATTTTTCTCTCAATAGGGATCTAGAGTGGAATTGAGTGGCATAGGAGTGATGTATATCACTCCACCTTTCATTTGGTACCTGGATCGTGCGTTTTGGTGCACATTTGCTCTTCTGCAAATTTGAGCTCTCAACGGAGCTAGCCGGAGAAGACGGTGGCATTGGCCACCGTCTGGTCTCCAGATCCAATCGTGGCCATCCATTTCCATTTCCAGATCTAATCCTGGCTGTCCAAACTTATGACTTATTTTAATACGCCATGTGATTCAGTTGACTGAGGGACACGTTGGGCGCGCGCTTGTAGATGCTTGGATCTGCCAACTCAATTAATGAGCTCATATCCAATGGCTCACGCTTTTCCATCTTTTTTAAATTTGATTTTTATTTCCATTTTATTTTTTAATTCCATTTCATTTTCTAAAATACATATCTCTTTCATTATTGGTCCAAAAATTATGGGACCAATTGCATTATTTCTCTATTAATTTCTAGTTTCTAAAAATGATTTTTAATATTTTTTATTTTATCATTAGCTATTTTTTAATAATTTTCTCTTTTCTGGTTATTTTAAATTCATTTAAAATAGTTTTTGATATCCGAAAAATATAAAAATATTTTTCCAACTTCTTTGAATAATGATAGATCTATGAAAAATATTCTCATCAATTTATTAATTAATTTGAGATTTATTTGAGATTTTAGTTCAATTAGGTTATTTTTATGCATTTTTAATAGATTTAAAATAGTTTCTGACTTTTAAAAATGTTGAAAATTTTTTGTCAAACTTTATTTGACCTTGTTGAACTTGGGATAATTCACTTGGACTTTTCAAAGTTGATTTGAAGTGAGTTTGAAGTTTGACCTTTCTTTATTATTTTAATTCAAGTTTTATTTTAGATATTAAAATTGCCAAAAATATTTTATTTATTTCTTGACTTCTAATATTCATTTTGCTTCTGTTTTCTAGTGTTTGACCTTGATCTTCTATATCTTTGGTCAACATTTATTGATTAATACATTCCATTTCATTTAATGCACTTTAGTTCTTCATTTCTATTCTTCATCTTCTTCTTCTTCTTTTTCTTTCTTTTTTATCAATGAGTTAAAGGTTGATGGTTAGCATTGATTAGGGAGGTTTAATCTTCCTTGATTCAAATCTAATTCATCTTGATCAATGATCAAGTGAATGGCTTTGCATTAAGGATAGATTGCTTTCTAAATCATGCAAAGGACCTAAATCAAAACAAGATCATTTCTCATCTTCTTTTTGGCAAGGCAAGTTGTTGGAGTTTGATTCACTAATCAAGACCTCTAACTTGTGTTGTTGCCTACATTATTATTGATCGGCCTCAGATAGTTGTGACTTCTACATAAGTCCAATTATGATTGCTTAACATAGCGCTAAATTTGCCTTATGGCACACTAACTACTAACACTAACCATTAACTATTAACATTTACTTCTTGCTCTTTACATTTATGCAATTTAGTATTCTTGTACATATTATTCATTTGCTTTTCCCCCTTTGCTCATTTGAGCACATGTTTATGTTAATGCAATTTGCCTTTTGCTCACTTGAGCACATAATTGTGTATATACTATTATGCTTGTGTTTTGTTTTGATTGTTGTGGACCAAATGCAAAGAAATGAACAAATGGACTTAGTTTCTAGGACTTTCCCTATGCAAATCGGAGTAAAAGGACCCTAATGTTGAAGATGGACTAGAAGGATCAAACCTCTAAACTCACTCTTGTCCATTCTTGATTTACTTCATAAAGCTTTTGATGTGTGTATTTTTTTGCTAGGGAATTCTATGAGAGCTCAAATTGAAGAACCATTGACATGTTCATCCAAAGTGAAAGATACAAGATACATTGGGAGATCTCCTAAGAAGCTTGTGTGATTGTGTTGTTTTCTTGAGCTTACTATTATTTTGCTTGCATATTACAAAGGATGGGAGCTACTTGGATCATCAATATGATCTCAAGAGAGGAACTCCATTTGTGGTCTTGTTTCTTATCCCTTATCTCTTGTATGATTAGGACTTTATCCATTCTTTTTCTTCCCTCCACTCTAACCCAAGCCAAAAATTTTGTGCAAACATTTAACACCTCTTTTCAAACATTAGAAATCTAAGCCTTATGCTTTTGATTTTCAAACTTTCTTTTCATAAGACTTATTTTGAATTGAACTTTTAAATCAACTTTGACCATATTTTGTAAATACTTTTCATTGGTAAATACCACTCATTCAAATACCTTTTCGTGGTTTCAATGGCCACTCTCTTAATCAAAACTTTTTCATAACCTTTAGCTATTAGGTTTAAGTTATCCTTGAGGTAGATGTAATACTCACCTATATCCTTAGTGATGGACAATGAGTCTTCCATGCTTATTATAGGGTTAACCCCTCACTAGCATATTGAAGCTATCCTCACATGGTGGATTTGTGGTTTTAGGTTGAGTTTTCTCCCTTGGATAACAAAAGACCTTAAGGCTTTTGGACCAATCAATTCACCAACTCATTTTGAGATTTTTACCCCGAACTACGAGGTTTTGATCCTAATCTTTTTTAAGATGGTACGTAGGCAATGGGTTTATCCATCCAAACACAAATTGTAAGTAACTTGTATATTCTCTTCTCATCTCTTCAATCATATTTGCACAAATAAATTTTCACAAAATACCAACCTTACAACAAGTATGAAAAGGGCTCCCTAGGAGTACCTAGGATGTTTTGGATGCTTAAAACCTTCCTATTGCATAACCAACCCCATTACCCAGATCTCTGACATTTTTACTAGTTTTTGACTCGATAAAACTTTTAGGTTTTTGTTCGATTTCTAACCATTCCTTTGGATAAATAGAAGTGCCGTGGCGACTCGACTTGTATGGTTTACCTTGGATTTAGTCAATATCTCTAATGGTAACGAATACCACGGTACACATGGGTATCGTACATCCGTCCGCACTTTAACAGGGGCAACCCCTTTCTCTATTGTGTATGGTATGGAAGCAGTGCTCCCCATAGAGATTGAGATTCCTTCATTGCGTGTGCTCATGGAAGTCAAGTTGACTGAAGCTGAATGGTGTCAGACCAGGTTTAATCAGTTGAATTTAATCGAAGAGAAGAGATTGACTGCCATGTGTCATGGTCAGTTATATCAGCAAAGGATGAAGAAAGCTTTTGATAAGAAGGTCAGACCTCGTGTATTCAGAGAAGGAGGCCTTGTGCTCAATAAGATTTTGACGTTCAAGCCAGATTCCAAAGGAAAATGGACTCCTAATTATGAAGGCACATATGTTGTTAAGAGAGCCTTTTCAGGTGGTGCATTGATTCTTACAATTATGGATGGTGAAAAGTTCACCCGTCCTGTGAACGTAGATGCAGTCAAGAAATACTTCGCCTAAAAAAATAAAAGAACAGCTCGCTAAGTTGAAAACCTGAAAGGGCGGCTTAGGCAAAAATGAGCGTCTCGGTGGATTAAAAACCCGAAAGGGCGATCCAGGCAAAAATTAGAGACATAAAACAGAAAATTTCCCGATACGTTTAGTACCCCACCTTGGGGAAACTTATGCAAAAATTAGGGATTATGGCAAGTAACTGTATTCTGCTGATCTTCAGTGTTTTGAAGACTTATGTAAGCACAAGGGTTGGCATCAATTCATCTCCAGCAGCGGTCAAGAGTACAACGGATATCAAGAGTTGGTATGAGGATTAAGGATCATTTGTATTCAATGTAACCCTTTGCCATGTAAATTACCATTTTCAACTTTGTAAAATCTATGGATTTTTGTCATTTACAGACTACCATTCTATTAAATAAAGTTGAGCTTTTATCCAATTGTTTCTACTCTTATTTACTTCAGCCAATAGTTTTAAATTTTATTATGATCATTTTTAAATTAAATTTTTAAATCAAAATCAAGTTTTCTTTCATATATAAAAGCAAGAATTTTCAAAAGCAAGTAAAAGGAATATCAACAGCATTTCAATGGATAGCAAGTCCTTAAGTGCGAATCGCCAGAGGTTCCCCAAGCAGTTAACCCTTTGGGTATCCCTAGACGTTTGTGTTGATTCAATTCCTCGGCGGAGTGTTTGATCCCCAGTGGAATTTATTTCCTTGTCCCCAACTGAGTTGGTTGATTCGGATACCCTACGGCGTGTTGTTTTCCCTGACAGAGTTTTTACCTTCCCCAGCGGAGTTTGTATATCCCCAGCGAAGTTCGTATTTCCTCAGCAGGGTTGATCTTCAGAGATGTTTGATCTTCCCCCAGTAGATCACTTTGGTGTCCCTACCAATCGCCATCTATCTTTGCTCCCAGTCAGAGTTTCCTCCTGGTTTCTGAGCAGTTTTTGTTGATTGTTTCTCTGTAGGGTTGTCTCCCATTTTTATGGTGTTGACCTAAAATTCCCCACAGATTGGATGTTCTGTTCCTCAGAAGATCTCCTTCGTCCTCAACTAGGTTTGAGCCTTTGGGATGTTGATCTCTCTGTTCTCCAGCATTTGTCTCTATATTTTGTGGATTGACCGAGGATTATACCGGTGGTTCAATTTCTTTGTGACACCTCTGCATCCTTTGTGATCGTTTTGTCAGCATAATCATCATATATACATATACATATACATTCATATAATTTCATAATTTGCATGTTCTGCATCTGTATATTTGATTTTTTTGAAAGTCTTGTTCTCTGTTATGGTGGTACTTTATCCTCATACCAAATTTGATGTCTATCCTCTTTCAATTGTAGAGTGTCAGCCCTTTAAGAAGAAAGACTTTAACCTTTCTCTGTTTCCCCATTGAGTTTGTTTCCCCGTGGATGGTTGTTATTTCAGTTTCCTCTCCAGCAAATTTTCTAGATGGAATTACTACCCTTGAGTTATGTCCTCATTAGGTTGAGTCTTGATTGTTTTCTTTCTAACTCTTGCCTAGATAGATGCTTTTGTCCCTAAGAGTCTATTACCCAGTAACTGGTAATATTCTTCTTAGTTTGCAGTTTGTTACTTCTTTCCTAATACCCGGCAAAAGTACCCTTTTCTCCTCAGTGGAGTCCCCTGGAAGTATATCCTTGATATGTTCATCCTAACCGATAACGGATATCTTTTATTCCCCCGCGAGAGTCTAACCTTGATATGTTCATTTTAACCAGTGACGGATATTCTCTTCTTTGGTATTCTTCCCAGTAAAAAGGTAGTTGTAATCCCTATTTTGTTCCTCAGAGAGTTAATCCTTGATATGTTCATCTTAACCGATGACGGGTTTTCTTCTCCTTGTGGTTTTCTACCCAGTAACCGGTAGTTGTAAATCCTACTTTTTCCCCTTTTTCAGAGTCTATCCTTGATATGTTCATCTTAACCGATGACGGATTTTCTCTTTGATTGGTCTTCTACCCAGTAACCGGTAGTTATAAATCCTACGTTGTTCCCTCGTAGAGGAAATCCTTGATATGTTCATCCTAACCGGTGACGGATTTTCTCTCCGACAGTTTTCTATCCGATTTTTGAGAGATGTAATTCCTCCCTTTCTGTTCAGTTGGTATATCCTTGATATGTTCATCCTAACTGATGATGGGTATTGATTGGTCACCATTTGCACTTAGTTTTCATCATCCATCCAACATGAATCTTCAAGAATCGGTAACACATTGTCCTTTCTTTTAGTTGATTTCTTAAGGTTATCGCTGTAAGAACAAAATTAGTTCTACAATAGATTCCAGGATTTTGATGATAACAAAGGATGAAACCAAAAATGGCACCCTAACGAAATTTCTCTAAGTGTGCAGGACTCTGAACAAGAACAAAGGAATTTGATCGCCTTATCAGATACAGAATCTAATCAGATACAAAGTACTAGAAGATCAGAAGCATTTGAAGAAGAAGTGCGCTCTAGAAGTTCTGACTCTGAGCAAAACAGAATACCAGAATACCAGAAGCTCTAAACTTCCTCTGGAATCAACTCTGATGATCTAAAAGACCAGGACTATCAGAAGCTCTGATGTAACTTCAACACAATCTCAGATTGACAGAGTTAACGTAGATTCTGACGAAGGATCTCCTAATACAGAAAAAGTAACGGAAACAACAACTTCAAATGGAAAGAAAGTATATTTGGAAAGAAGTTATTCAGGGAGACAAATTGGTTATGGCAAGAAACACAGAAATAATGGCATTAAACTCTCATCAAAGACAAATATTCTGCCATCACTACAACGGTCCTTTCACCACTATATAAAGGACGGCATACTTCATTGAGAGATACACCTGAACGCACAGAATATTTTCTATCTTCTCTCTTAGTTTTTCACGAGCTGTTGCTCATACGTGAAAACACTTGCTTGCTCTACTTGTTGTAATATTTGCTTAATCTTAGAAGCACTTTAGATTACAAATTCCTTCTGTTAAATTGATTTTGTTCCTCAAGTGACTCTGCGTAGTCTGTATACTTGGGAGGACTAAGAGATCTTTCTCTTAGACGTTGGTTGTAATAATCTTTCAAGATTAGTGGATTAAGTCCTTTTTGAAGGCGAAATCACCTTGGCCGGGTGGACTGGAGTAGCTTTGTGTTATAAGCGAACCAGTATAAAATCCTGTGTGTTCTTATTCTGCAAAAGCACTTATTTTCCAAAACAATTCAAACCCCCCTTTCTTGTTTTTCTCACCTTCAATTGGTATCAGAGCTTCGGCTCTGTTATTGATTTTCTAATCAAACACTTAACCGTGTAGAGAGATCCAGAACGAGAAAAACTATGGCCCACACAAATGAAAGAGACAATTACAATGCTAAGCCTCATGTCTTTGATGGAGAGAAATTCGATTACTGGAAAGATAGAATTGAAAGTTTCTTTCTAGGCTATGACGCTGATCTCTGGGACATTGTCCTAGATGGATACATACTTCCTGTAATAGATGCCGGAGTTGAAGTTCCCAGAAGTAAGATGACAGATGATCAGAAACGCGATTTCAAGAATCATCACAAAGACAGAACGATACTTCTAAATGCCATATCTTACAATGAGTATGAAAAAATCACCAACAGGGAAACAGCTAAAGATATACTCGACTCCCTGAGGATGACTCATGAAGGAAACTCTCAGGTCAAAGAAACAAAGGCTCTGGCTCTAATCCAGAAATATGAAGCCTTCAAAATGGAGGATGACGAAGCCATAGAGGTAATGTTCTCTAGATTCCAAACTCTTATTGCAGGTCTCAAAGTACTAGACAAAGGATACACAACTGAAGACCATGTCAAAAAGATAGTCAGAAGCTTGCCAAAGAAGTGGAGACCCATGGTCACTGCCTTAAAGCTTTCAAAGGATCTGAACCACATCAGCCTTGAAGAGCTTGTCAGTTCACTCAGAAGTCATGAGATAGAGCTGGAGGAAGATGAGCCTCAGAAGAAGAACAAGTCTGTAGCATTAAAGTCCAGATCTGAAAGGCGCAAGTCTGACAGAAACAAAGCCTTCCAGGCCGAAACAGAAGATGCTGATGACTCTGAACAGGAAGATTCTGATGATGAAGAAGAATTGTCCCTCCTGACCAGAAGAGTAAAACAACTCTGGAAAAAGAGGAATAATAACTTCAGGAAACCAAGACCTAGAGGGGATCGATCAGAATCAACCTCAAAAGGTAAAACTAACAAAGATGTTACTTGTTATGAATGTAAAGAAACAGGTCACTACAGGAATGAGTGCCCCAAGTTAAAGAAAGACAGTTCCAGAAAAGAGAGCTTCAAGAAAAATTCCCTCAGAACCAAAAAGGGATTGATGGCTACCTAGGATGATAGCGAATCTGACTCATCAGAATCTGACTCTGATGAACAAGCTAATGTGGCGCTCATGGCTACCACATCCAGGAACACCTCAGATGAAGAATCTGAATCAGAAGAGGTATTTTCTGAACTCTCTCGATCTGACCTAGAATCATGTTTGTCTGAAACTCTCAGCTCATATCAGAAACTAAAACAAAAATTTAAAGCAATAAAAGGTTGTCTTGAAGAAAAATTTAAAGAATGTGGCAAACTTGAGACAACGATTCTAGAACTAAAAGATGAAAACAAAGTTTTGACATTACTAAGAGATGCAGCAAAGAAAAATTGTTTAAAACTGGAAGAAGCGTTATCTCAAGCTCCACAGACTTCAAACACGATAATTTATAAATACGAAAAAGCCTTTCAAAAGTTTCTGAAAAATGGGATAGGAAGGAGTGTAATGGCATCCATGATTTATGGAGTCAGTCAGAACAATAGAAAAGGAATTGGGTATGATCCTAAGGAAGATAAAACTTCTACTAGTGACCAACCTAAATCTCCATTTTCATATCACTATACACACACACAAGAGCAAAAATTTGATAATGCTAGAAAACCCAAAGTGATAAGAAACTCTGGGAAAACTAATCATAAAGGACCCAAAAGACTCTGGGTACCAAAGGATAAGATTGTTTATGTTGCAGATATCTTATGCAGCAAAGTTCAAACACCAGTCATGGTACCTGGACTCTGGATGCTCGCGACACATGACGGGAAGAAAGTCTATGTTCCAAAGCCTGGAACTTAAAGATGTTGGATTCGTAGGCTTCGGAGGAGATCAGAAAGGAAGGATCAGAGGCTCCAGAACTATTGGTAATGGTACTTTTCCCTCTATATCTGATGTCCTTTACGTAGAAGGATTAATGTATAACCTGTTATCCATAAGTCAATTAAGTGATAACGGTTATGATGTAATCTTTAATCAAAAAACATGTAAAGCCATAAATCAAAACAATGGTTCTGTCCTATTCACAGGCAAGAGGAAAAACAATATTTGTTAAATAAACCTTTCTGATTTAAAAGAACAAAATGTGAAATGTCTGATGTCTGTTCACGAAGAGCAATGGGTATGGCATAGACGCTTGGGCCACATTAGCATGAGGAAATTATCTCAGCTAAATAAACTCGAGTTAGTCAGAGGCCTACCTAAGCTGAAGTTTGTTAGACGGTGTGGCTAGTGATCGAGAGGGGGGGTGAATAGATCACCTCTTTGAAATTTAACGGATTTGAAATTTTATCAGAGTTTTCAAAGTTGGCGGAAAAATCAGTCCCGAATCGACTTCCGTCTATTCTGAACCGCTACTAGAAAGCCGGACACACAAGTTTAATTGCTGGATTTTAATGAGAATGACAGAAACAATTCACACCAGAATTTTAACTAATTGAATGCACTTATCATTAAAGTCTATTTCCAACGAATAAAATCTAGCTAACCGTTTTGTCAAACAGTTGGTGTGTATGTGATCGATGATGAACAGCAATGGAGTTTGATTAAAAGTTTTCTTGCCACTGCTGTCTTGCAACAGGAACAATCACCACACACTAACTGAAATTGCGAAAACAGTTTTAAAACGTAAAGAGGAGTAAGGTAAGAATACGATACGCAGAGATTTGGTAAGGAAGTTCCCCACGTCGTCCTCGCGTGTGGGTACGTCTCCCTCTCAATTTCAAATGAAATTGAGAACTTTGATTATCAATATTTGCCGAATCCGTTGATACAAGGTTATGTTACAAAGACAGAATTCTAAACTCTAAGAACCTCTTCTTGTATGAACCTTCACTTGATCTGAGCACGATCAAGATTTTCCTGCACGAAATTGCAAACAATTCACCGGTTCCACGACCTGCTTGCGAAATCCCCCGATTTCCAAACGCAACGCTGCGGCTGAATATGTTCTGCAAACGTGACTCCCAAACCCTCAAGAACACTCCAGTTCTTGAAGGACAAACCAGTAGGTTTTTCCTAGAAACCCCCTTCAATCTTCAACTCAGCTAGATCCTCGATCGTTCCACTGCAAACCACAGCTAGATCCTTGATCGTACCACTGAACGTTATCTCGATGCTTCTTTAATCCAAAGAACAAGAATGGTTATGTGTAAATGTTCTTGAAGAAAAGTGATTGAGAAGATGAAGAAGATGAAGTCTCTTTCAGGTTTCTAATTGCTCTCAAACAATTGCTCCAACACTGCTTTTGAACTTGTGTTCAATTGTTTTCCCTCAATGAATTCTTGCTATTTGCTGCTGTCATAACCTGTCTTATATATGCAACCACAGGAACTGTTATAAAACAAAAACAGCTTTATGCATTGATACATGAGAGTATGCATCGATGCATACTGTAATATAAGTGAGTATTTGGTGAAATGAATTAATCATGTATCGATGCACAATTCGTATGTATTGATGCATGCTCCTTTTTCACTAGCATGTATCGATGCCTAATGCGTATGTATTGATACATAGGCTGTTTCAATTTGTCATGTATCGATGCCTAATGCGTATGCATTGATACACAGTCTGTTTCAATTGATCATGTATCGATGCAGGGATCGTATGGATCGATACATGGAGCCTTTTGCCTTTCATGTATTGATGCATGACTCGTATGCATCGATGCATACTGAACAAAAGAAGTTTTGTGATATACCACATGCAGTATGTATCGATGCAAAGGCTTATGTGTTGATGCATACTGACATAAAATGGATTTTATGTGTTATTTTAAGAGATGTGTCAATGTAGGTCTTTTATGTAAAGTTATGCAGCAATAGAATGGGATATAAACACAATAAAAACACAAGTGTATCATGTAATGTAATGCACAGCCAACATTTGGATGATGATCACACAATTTGCTATCATTCAAAATTTATTCAAAGTAAAGAATTTTCTCACAAACTCCCCCTTTTTGATGATGGCAAATTTTTGGCAGGATGTGTGATACTCCCCCTGAGTTTGTGCATGTTTGTCAACATCTGCATTTCTCCCCCTTTGTCAACATCAAAAAGAAGAAAAAAACAGGTTTATCAAAGCAACATGTAGCAGAACACAACAAAATTGATAGATAAGCTAACAATCACATAGAATGAAGCTTACAAAGTAAAGAATCACTCACAAAGAATGACAGATAAGGGTAATAACAGCAGAAGTAAACAGAAGGTTATAAGCATTTAAGTAGTATGAACGAGTTTAAGAATTACATAAGCTAAAGCATATATTGTGCAACAATTAAAAAAAACTTAAGCAACATGAAAAAAATGCATTTAATCCAAATAGCAGTCAGTATGTGTCGATGCATATGGCCATGAATCGATGCATAGCATGCAATTTTGTTTTTAAAGGGTCTATGTATCGATACAAACGACGGATGGATCGATACATCCTGAACCAGTTTTGAGAAATTTGAAATGCGTAAGATATGAATCGATGCGTACATGTTTGGATCGATACATACTGATGCCAAACCAGATTTTAATGAATTTTTGTGCAGTATGGATTTGCATTATGCCCAGAAGTATGTCATGATAATTATGCCCAAGTATGATTCACAAATCAGAATTTTTAATGTTCAAACAAAAAAAACTTTTGTTCTAACATACACAATTATATAATTCTAAATGAGATATAGATAGGAGTGATATTACCTCTGTTGGTGTAACCTTGTGAGGAATAAGTGTAATCTAAAACAAATCTCATCAACCAAGGTGAGGCATAATAAAAATAAGAAGAAACATGCTTATCCTTATCCAGATTTCCGTTGGTAGGCATAGGGTTGTTAATTGATTTTGAGTCATTCATTCCAAAGCGCTTGAGTAGTTCTCTGCAGTATTTTGTTTGACATACTGTTGCACCCTCATCAAGTTGCTTTATCTGCATTCCTAGGAAGTAATTCAGCTCCCCCATGAGACTCATCTCAAATTCACCCTGCATAACCCTTAGAACGAGTCATTACTCCCTTTGAAATATCTCCCAAGATGTTGTCGATAGGATGGTCTTTTGAAGATTTCCAAGCTGGTGGAAGGTCATTCACTTCAGCTGTCCTTTCTTCCTCATCTTCTTCATGACTAGTATCTTCCTCCTTCTCATGGGCAGCTGTTCTGGACTGATCAGTTTCCGAAACAGCTTCCTTGAGTATGTCTTCTGTAGATACACCTGCATCATCAAAAGAAATACTATTTCCGACACTTTTCGGATAAGACTCATCAACAAATACATGGACATATTCTTCAACAGTAAGTAAACGCTTATTATATTATTTACTCTTACTCCTTTAAACACAATGTTCTGTTCAGCATGTTCAATTATGCAGCAAGTTTTTGTGAAAGAAACTTTATAACCCTTGTCACACAATTGACTTATGCTTAACAAGTTGTGTTTAAGCCCCTCTACTAAATGGACATCAGAAATAGTAGTGGTAGAGGGATTACCTACACTACCTTTACCGAGTATAGCTCCTTTGTTATTGTCTCCATAAGTAACATATCCCTTCTTCTTTGCTTTGAAGTCTATGAAAAGCGATATGTCACCGGTCATGTGCCTTGAGCAGCCGCTGTCAAGAAACCATCTTCTATCTACGGAAGCAAGGCACTCATCCTACAATATCAAAAGAGAGAAGTTGGTACCCAATTTTCATTGGGTCCGAGTGGGTAAGTGCTAACATGGTTGCCTTTTGGCTTCCATTGATAAATACCTTTAGGAACAAGAAATCTCCTAAACTTGCATTTCTCAATGGTATGGCCAGCACGACAACAATAATGACACAAACCATGATGATGCGTTTGTTTATTCTTGTTCATTAAATCCTTTGGAATAAAAGAGTATTTTGCATATGGAGGATTTAATGACTTCTTAAACAACCTAGAGTCAACGGCATAAGTAACCTTAGGTTGTAACGCTTTCTCTAATTTGACCTTGAGAGTGTTTACCTCTTTTTGCCAAATATGACAAGCGTCACAATACCTAACTTTACTACATCCATCAATGTCAATATATTTTGAATTTTCTGCAATACTAGCTTTTAATGATTCTAAAGCATTTTCAGCTTTGTATACTTTACCTTCCAGAAATGAAAAAATTTGTTTATCGGAAGATAATCTTTTAAAAGCATCTACAGCTTCGTTATGCAGATTTTCAAAAGCTATTTTCAGTTCAGCAAAAGTCATAGAAGAGAAATTATTATAATAGGCTTGTTTTACCTTTTTATCATTGATTTTCTTCTTGTGGTAGGACAGATTTTTGGTGAGCCGTAAGGCACCGATTTGCGGTTTCATCTCTATCACTTGAACTTTGTGTGCTTGATGAATCACTATCACTTTCCCATGCAATGTAAGCTCTTCTTTGTTTGTTGTACCCTTTTGGTGGAGCTTTTCCTTGATCCTTATACTTCATAGGACAATCTGTTTTATAATGTCCAGATTTACCACAATTAAAACAAGATCCTCTTCCTCTACTCTTCTTATTCTCTTCCTGTTTTGAATCTGTAGATTGTCTTCGAAACTTCATGAGATTTTTGTCGGAATGCTTGACTCCGTTCTTTCGAATGAATCTATTATATCTCCTCACAAAATGTCTCATTTCCTCATCATCCGAATCTTTGTCACTACTAGAATCATTGTCACTTTGCTCTTTTCTTGAGGACTTAGAGCTAGAGGCCACAAGAGCTATTGGCTTCTTCTCTCCCTCTTTGTCTCTTTTCTTCTCCTTTTCCTTCTTACTTTTATTCTCATATTTTTCAAGACTTTCCAATGCTTGCTGATGTTCTTCCAGCTTTCCAAACAGAGTTGTAATCGTAGGTGTCGTTAGATCGTTGGCTTCCTTAATAGCTGTTACTTTAGGTAGCCATTCCCTGCTAAGACACCTCAGAATTTTATTAGTAGCAATTTCATTGGAAACAGGTTTTCCAAGTGCATTCAACCTATTAGTGAGATGAGTGAATCTCTTTTGCATGTCGGAGATAGATTCTCCTTATTTCATGCGAAAGAGCTCAAACTCTTGATTAAGTGTGTTAATGCGGGATTGTTTTACTTCAGTCGTACCCTCATGGGCAACTTCTAAGGCATCCCACATTTCTTTAGCTGTCGTGCAATGGGATACTCGATAATACTCATCAACACCAAGTGCTGAAATTAGTATATTTCGAGCTTTCCAATCACACGACCACTTTTTCTCATCTTTCTCATTCCAATCAGCTTCTGGTTTAGGAACTATGGCGCCAGCCGCATTTGTCATAGTAATTTGAAACGGACCATTTTCAATGGCAGCCCATACTGGCCTATTCACAGAATTTATATGAACTCGCATGCAGTCTTTCCAGTAGCCGTAATTTTCACCGTTGAAAATAGGCGCTCTATTATACGCCCCCTTTGGTTCAGAATCCATACTGTTACAGGCAGCCACAGAGCACCAGCGAACCGGCGCTCTGATACCACTTGTTAGACGGTGTGGCTAGTGATCGAGAGGGGGGGTGAATAGATCACCTCTTTGAAATTTAATGGATTTGAAATTTTATCAGAGTTTTCAAAGTTGGCGGAAAAATCAGTCCCGAATCGACTTCCGTCTATTCTGAACCGCTACTAGAAAGCCGGACACACAAGTTTAATTGCTGGATTTTAATGAGAATGACAGAAACAATTCACACCAGAATTTTAACTAATTGAATGCACTTATCATTAAAGTCTATTTCCAACGAATAAAATCTAGCTAACCGTTTTGTCAAACAGTTGGTGTGTATGTGATCGATGATGAACAGCAATGGAGTTTGATTAAAAGTTTTCTTGCCACTGCTGTCTTGCAACAGGAACAATCACCACACACTAACTGAAATTGCGAAAACAGTTTTAAAACGTAAAGAGGAGTAAGGTAAGAATACGATACGCAGAGATTTGGTAAGGAAGTTCCCCACGTCGTCCTCGCGTGTGGGTACGTCTCCCTCTCAATTTCAAATGAAATTGAGAACTTTGATTATCAATATTTGCCGAATCCGTTGATACAAGGTTATGTTACAAAGACAGAATTCTAAACTCTAAGAACCTCTTCTTGTATGAACCTTCACTTGATCTGAGCACGATCAAGATTTTCCTGCACGAAATTGCAAACAATTCACCGGTTCCACGACCTGCTTGCGAAATCCCCCGATTTCCAAACGCAACGCTGCGGCTGAATATGTTCTGCAAACGTGATTCCCAAACCCTCAAGAACACTCCAGTTCTTGAAGGACAAACCAGTAGGTTTTTCCTAGAAACCCCCTTCAATCTTCAACTCAGCTAGATCCTCGATCGTTCCACTGCAAACCACAGCTAGATCCTTGATCGTACCACTGAACGTTATCTCGATGCTTCTTTAATCCAAAGAACAAGAATGGTTATGTGTAAATGTTCTTGAAGAAAAGTGATTGAGAAGATGAAGAAGATGAAGTCTCTTTCAGGTTTCTAATTGCTCTCAAACAATTGCTCCAACACTGCTTTTGATCTTGTGTTCAATTGTTTTCCCTCAATGAATTCTTGCTATTTGCTGCTGTCATAACCTGTCTTATATATGCAACCACAGGAACTGTTATAAAACAAAAACAGCTTTATGCATTGATACATGAGAGTATGCATCGATGCATACTGTAATATAAGTGAGTATTTGGTGAAATGAATTAATCATGTATCGATGCACAATTCGTATGTATTGATGCATGCTCCTTTTTCACTAGCATGTATCGATGCCTAATGCGTATGTATTGATACATAGGCTGTTTCAATTTGTCATGTATCGATGCCTAATGCGTATGCATTGATACACAGTCTGTTTCAATTGATCATGTATCGATGCAGGGATCGTATGGATCGATACATGGAGCCTTTTGCCTTTCATGTATTGATGCATGACTCGTATGCATCGATGCATACTGAACAAAAGAAGTTTTGTGATATACCACATGCAGTATGTATCGATGCAAAGGCTTATGTGTTGATGCATACTGACATAAAATGGATTTTATGTGTTATTTTAAGAGATGTGTCAATGTAGGTCTTTTATGTAAAGTTATGCAGCAATAGAATGGGATATAAACACAATAAAAACACAAGTGTATCATGTAATGTAATGCACAGCCAACATTTGGATGATGATCACACAATTTGCTATCATTCAAAATTTATTCAAAGTAAAGAATTTTCTCACAAAGTTTTCTTCAGATGCTCTGTGTGAAGCATGTCAGAAAGGAAAATTTTCAAAAACCTCTTTCAAAAAGAAAAATATTGTTTCTACCTCTAAGCCTCTGGAACTTCTTCACATTGATTTATTTGGTCCTGTGAAAACAGCATCAGTCAATGGAAAGAAGTATGGATTAGTCATTGTCGATGATTTCAGTCGCTGGACATGGGTGAAATTCCTAAAACACAAGAGTGAGTCTCACTCTGTATTCACTAGCTTCTGTTCTATAGTGCAAAAAGAATTTGACTCTAAAATTGTAAGAGTCAGAAGTGATCATGGTGGGGAATTTGAAAACAAATTTTTTGAGGAATTATTTGACTCTAATGGAATATCCCATGATTTCTCTTGCCCTAGAACTCCACAACAAAATGGAGTTGTAGAAAGGAAGAATAGGACACTCCAAGAGATGGCCAGAACTATGATCAATGAAACCAATGTGGCTAAGCACTTTTGGGCCGAAGCTGTAAATACAGCGTGTTACATTCAGAATAGAATCTTCATAAGACCTATTCTGGAAAAGACTCCCTATGAACTGTGTAAAGGAAGGAAACCAAACATTTCATATTTTCATCCTTTTGGATGTTCTTGCTTTATCTTAAATACTAAGTAACATCTAAACAAGTTTGATTCCAAAGCACAAAAAGGTATTATGTTAGGATACTCAGAACGCTCTAAAGGCTACAGAGTATACAATACAAAAACCAAAATTGTGGAAGAATCAATTCATGTCAGATTTGATGATAAGCTTGACCCTGAAAAGTCAAAGCTAGTTGAGAATTTTGCAGATTTGGAGATCACTCTTGCAGGATCTGACAAGAAGATTGAAGCTCTAGAAGCAACTGCCATTCAAACTCCTGAAGGAACTAACTCCCTAGTAATCCCAAAGAAAGATAAAAGTCGCCTCAACATATCTGAAGAGTTGATTCTAGGAAATAAGGACGAACCTGTCCGAACCAGGTCCACCTTCAAGATCTCTGAAGAAACTCCTCTGGGACTAGTATCTCTGATCGAGCCTATGTCCTGTGATGAGGCACTTCAAGATAGCGACTGGGTTCTAGCCATACAAGAAGAGCTAGATCAATTCACAAAGAACGATGTCTGGGATCTTGTTCCTAAGCCCAGAGGCACTCACGTTATTGGAACCAGATGGGTGTTCAGGAACAAGCTGAATGAGAAAGGAGAAGTAGTCAGAAACAAAGCTCGACTGGTGGCTCAAGGTTACAGTCAACAAGAAGGTATTGACTACAATGAAACCTTTGCTCCAGTCGCCAGGTTAGAATCTATTCGCTTACTTGTATCATTCGCTATAAATCATTCTATCAAATTGTATCAAATGGATGTCAAGAGCGCATTCCTTAATGGTTATATATCAGAAGAAGTGTATGTCAACCAACCTCCAGGCTTTGAAAATCCAAATTATCCAGAACATGTCTTCAAACTTAAGAAATCTTTATATGGACTTAAACAAGCTCCCAGAGCTTGGTATGAACGATTAAGTAATTTTCTTCTGGAACATAATTTTATCAGAGGGAAAGTTGACTCCACACTCTTCTGTAAAAACCTTAACAATGATCTCATGATATGCCAGATATACGTTGATGATATCATTTTTTGTTCAGCTAACGCCTCTGTATGTCAAGAATTATCTGAGCTAATGCAGGCAGAATTTGAAATGAGCTTAATGCAAGAACTAAAGTTCTTTCTAGGAATTCAAATTAACCAAACTTCAGAAGTCATGTACGTTCATCAAAGCAAATACATAAAAGACGTTCTGAAGAAATTTGATCTGGCGGAATGCAATTCTGCAAAGACTCCCATGCATCCAACCTGCATTCTTGAAAAAGAAGAAGTCAGTAAAAATGTTTGTCAGAAGCTCTATCGTGGTATGATAGGCTCCCTTCTCTATCTGACTGCTACTCGCCCTGATATTCTATTTAGTGTTTGTCTCTGTGCCAGATTTCAATCAGATCCTAGAGAAACTCACTTAACAGCAGTTAAGAGAATTTTCAAATATCTAAAAGGAACTCCTAACCTGGGCCTGATGTACGAGAAAACATCAGAGTATAGATTATCTGGTTTTTGTGATGCAGATTACGCAGGAGACAAATTGGAACGAAAGAGCACATCTGGAAATTGTCAGCTCTTGGGAAACAATCTGATATCCTGGGCCAGCAAAAGACAATCAACCATTGCCCTGTCCACGGCAGAAGCAGAATACATCTCAACATCATTGTGCACTACTCAGATGCTCTGGATGAAGAATCAGTTAGAGGATCTGCAAATCTTCGAGAGTAACATTCCTATCTTTTGTGATAATACTGCTGCCATTTGTTTAAGTAAGAATCCCATTTTACACTCCAGAGCTAAGCACATTGAAATTAAACATCATTTTATCAAAGACTATGTTCAGAAAGGGATAGTAACATTGAAATTCATTGATACAGATCATCAATGGGCAGATATCTTTACGAAACCCTTAGCTGAAGATAGATTCCTTTTTATCTTAGAAAATCTGAACATTCAAAACTGCCCTGAATAAAATGTGCCTCTGAGGTTGTTAAATGAGACTCTGATGTAAACACAATGGATTCTGCCTCTGACTCTGATGCTTCTACCAAGTTAGAAGTTATCTGAGTTAGAACTCTCCAGGAACCAATCCTTTGGTATTCCTGAAGATCAAATAAAGCAAACACGTGGAGTGCCTTGCGTCTGACCTTGGAACTTCTAGGCAGCTGTCTAGCAGTAATCAAGGAACAGTCCCTTGAAATCTCCTCGAGTAGTGTACCAGCTGTTGGGATTAGACATCATTTATGAGCTGTAATCATCTCTCCCTCCAAACGTGCTAACTTGGTTTTTGTGCTAAACTCTGATTTGTGTGTCGTTTTGCATGCGCCCTAATTTGGGTATTTAAACACATTCATTTCACACATTGTACACTTTTCACTCTCACGCACTCTTTAAACCTCAGTTCTCTCAAGGCATTTCTGCAAGCAGTTCTTCATCTTCATCTCAGTTCTTCATCAACATCATGGATGCTCAACAACAAGCTGTGTACAACCTCTCTCAACAAATGGGTTCAAGCGAACAAGTTCAAAGCTCAAGCAACTCAACAGTTACAGGCGTCACCACAACACCAATCTACAAGGAGCCTCACATTCTCGATCGTGAGCCTCATATTCATCTCGCAACGCCCTTTGATAAACTGGAAGTTTTATGTGAATCCTTGGTGGATTTTGATAATATGAAAGGAATGGCATAGACCTCACTGAAGAACTCAACAAACAAGGTTGGGGAAACTACTTTCAACGTCTCTATGGTCCAGTTTACCCAAATCTTGTAAAAGAATTCTGGAGATTTGCTGATGCTGATGATCACTTCATTGTCTCCTATGTTCTGGGAGTCAAGATGGTAATAACTGAGAAGTCCATCGCTGCTCTTTTGAGTATGGAGAAAGATGGAAGCAGAAGAATCTACAACATCAATCCCAGGGCAAAATACATATCTCAAGAAATCAATCAAACAATCTTCAAGCAAAACGCAGAAGGAAATCCCTCCAAGAACAAGGAACTACTTCAGAACCTTCGGGTTTGGCTGAAGATCATTCTGGGTACCATCCATCATCGCCCAGCGTCAAACTCCTCAGACTACATCAACACAGATCAAAAATGTATTATGTACTGCATTCACAAGGGATTGAAGCTCTGCCTCCCAGAACTTCTCTTCAAATACCTCAGAGACTCCGTACGAGATACCAAAAATCACATGAAGCCCAGAACTTACATCCCTCTGGGAAGACTCATCTCAGATGTACTGATAGAAAGTGGTCTCATGGACCATCTGGTAAAGCTCAGGCTCATGGAGGACATGGCAATCGACACTGGAAAGCCTCTAAACTCCAAAAATCTGAAAAGCATGGGGATTCTGGATCAGGTTAAAGTTAAACCTACTCTGGACACTTCGTGGGATACCTTAAAAGATCAGAGGATAATTCCCCATGGTCTATATCTGTTCTCAAAGGAAGAGCCCCGAGATGTAATTCTCTTTTATCTCCAAGGTATGAAGGACGAAGGAGTGGATATCTCAGACTTCCACTTAAGCGATCTACCAGATAAAGCTCCGAACTTCATGAGGCATAAAAGAGGTCCCTCTGAGAATACATCGCAGGTGAAGAAAGCAAAACTAGGAGAATCCTCCGGATCAAGACCGCCAGCACCTCTGCATGAGCCTTCTGGTAAGTCTATCTCTCCTGCTCCCTCTGCACAAACACAGTCAATTTCTTCTTCTATCCCTCAACCAACACCTATATACACTCCATCTGAAACTCCTCCTTCAACCATCAAAACATCTCAACCATCATAAAAATTCAACCTTACCACCACCACCTTACCCTTATCTGAAGCTGAAAAGCTAAATGAAACCACCTCTTCATCCTCTTCCCCAGAATCACCCTCATACTTCATCATCTCATCGGACACAGAATTCTCTGACCCCTCTTCTCCCACTCTAGCCCAACTTCAGACTCAGAACCTTGCCTCACAACAACCACAACAAAACCCACCTAAACCTGAAGTAACCTCACCACCCTCAAAACAACCAAACCTAACACCATCTGAAGTTCAACCCTCTGACCTAAACACTTCTGACACACCCCCACCAAACACTTCCACTGAACCGCAAACTCTCAACCTAAGCCCTCCCACTTCTTCACCTATACCATCTGAACCACAAAACTCCCTGCCAACCCTAGAGGAAGCAATTATGTTGTTTGCAGGAGCATCAGTTGACAAGGTCAAGTCTCTGACCATCAACTCTGGCATCAGTGATGATCCTTCCTCTGTTAGGACACACTGGAACAGAGTTATTGGCTGGATGACCTCTGAGGCCTTCAAGCTGAAGAACCTCTCTGAGCAAGTCAGAAACGACTTCATCAGAGACGCTGAGGCAAGACTACAGGAGCGCTTAGCCAGAGAAGCTGAGGAGAAAGCAAGAAGGGAAGCAGAAGAAAAAGCAAGGCAAGAATAAATTCAAAGGGTTAAGGAAGCTGAAGCCAAAACTCTAGCTGACGCTGCTGCTGCTGAAGCTGAAGCAAAAGTTGTCGCTGAAGCTGAAGCTAAAGCCGCTGCTGAAGCTGAAGCTAAAGCCGCTGCTGAAGCTGAAGCTCTCTGTGCTGAAGAATAGAATGCTCTAACTCAGGGGGAGTCCTCTACTTTTGTCCCTCTGGTTCTCAAGACTCTTGAGGAACTTCAGAAAGAGCAGAAGGAAGTCCGAGCCAGATTGGATCAACAGGACACAGTCAACACCAACATCCAGAATCTGCTGACCCAACTGCTTCAGAGGATGCCTCCTCCTCCCAACCCTTAGGCACCTAGGATCTTTTTGCTTGCTGCTATGTGTTTCTGCTTTTGGCTTTCTGCTGTTTATGCTCTTATCTGGATATATATATATATATATATATATATATATATACTTTCCCTTCCTTTATTTTTGCTAAGTCTTTTTTATTCTGACAAAAAGGGGGAGAAATAAAAACAGCTCTGATGAAAACATATCTAAATCCTTCAGTACTCTGCAAACATATTATTCAATAAAAATCTATCTAACCCTCTTTGACTCAGATATTTGCAGAAGAGTATCTAGAAACATCATTGCATGGAAGCTCTGGTAAGAACTTCTGAACTCCCAGGCTTATCTCAGGGGGAGCTCACTTCTATCTAATCTGATAAATTCTTATATCTGAATGTTTCATCTATTAATTAAAATTGTTTTGTCATCATCAAAAAGGGGGAGATTGTAAGAACAAAATTAGTTCTACAATAGATTCCAGGATTTTGATGATAACAAAGGATGAAACTAAAAATGGCACCCTAACGAAATTTCTCTAAGTGTGCAGGACTCTAAACAAGAACAAAGGAATCTGATCGCCTTATCAGATACAGAATCTAATCAGATACAAAGTACTAGAAGATCAGAAGCATCTGAAGAAGAAACGCGCTCTAGAAGTTCTGACTCTGAGCAAAACAGAATAGCAGAATACCAGAAGCTCTAAACTTCCTCTGGAATCAACTCTGATGATCTAAAAGACCAGGACTATCAGAAGCTCTGATGTAACTTCAACACAATCTCAGATTGACAGAGTTAACGTAGATTCTGACGAAGGATCTCCTAATACAGAAAGAGTAACGGAAACAACAACTTCAAATGGAAAGAAAGTATATTTGGAAAGAAGTTATTCAGGGAGACAAATTGGTTATGGCAAGAAACACAGAAATAATGGCATTAAACTCTCATCAAAGAAAAATATTCTGCCATCACTACAACGGTCCTTTCACCACTATATAAAGGACGACATACTTCATTGAGAGATACACCTGAACGCACAAAATATTTTCTATCTTCTCTCTTAGTTTTTCACGAGCTGTTGCTCATACGTGAAAACACTTGCTTGCTCTACTTGCTGTAATATTTGCTTAATCTTAGAAGCACTTTAGATTACAAATTCCTTCTGTTAAATTGATTTTGTTCCTCAAGTGACTCTGTGTAGTCTGTATACTTGGGAGGACTAAGAGATCTTTCTCTTAGACGTTGGTTGTAATAATCTTTCAAGATTAATGGATTAAGTCCTTTTTGAAGGCGAAATCACCTTGGTCGGGTGAACCAGTATAAAATCCTGTGTGTTCTTATTCTGCAAAAGCACTTATTTTCCAAAACAATTCAAACCCCCCTTTCTTGTTTTTCTCACCTTCAATCGCATTTTATAAATTTTTGTTTGTTTTATGTTGTATTAGTAGTTCATCTCTTTTTGTCGCATTTTATGTGTTTCCGTGGTAGTGTTGTTTGGTTTCCAAGTCTAACAATAAGCCCAAAATATGCGTACCGGAAGAATGGAAGTCAAGGACATCGTGAAAAGCAAGAAAAGGCAAAAATAGGGGGCTGACACGGGTGCCCGTGTCAGCTGACACGGCCCGTGTCAGCATGTGCAGAATAGAGACTATAGAATCAAGAAACCAAGGGGCTGACACGGGTGCCCGTCAGCTGAGACGGCCCGTGTCAGCAAAAGCTGAAGAATTTAAGTTAACAGAGAGCCAACACGGGCGCCCGTGTCACCTGACACGGCCCGTGTTGGCCAATTCGCCCCGTTTGCTGATTTTATTGTTTTGATCCTTGTGTACGTCTAGAGGGCAGTCTGGGTATTTCACAAGGTTTTTAGTTGATTGGAAACTATTTAGTCTACATTTTGGTGAAGAGAAAGGACACTTTTTGATCGTACAAGAAAAAGATAGAAATGAGAAGAGAGCTTTCAAGGTGTTTAGAGAAGAAGAGATCTTCAAGAGCGGAAGAGATTGAAGATCAACCTTCATCAACAACAAATTGTAATGTCTCTATTTTGTAATTTACTGTCTTTGAATATTATGAGAAGCTAAACCCCCCAATGTTAGGGGTGTGTCCCTGAATTGCTACTGTATGAACACCTTTTCTATGTTTTTATGATCATCGATGTTTTCTTTATTCAAATTATTATACAATGTTCTTAATGCTTTATTTTATCGGACAAATGGAATTTTGATCTCTTGTTAAGGTTTAGGTCGGACAAACCACCTTATCGCTTGTTGTATAATAATACTTCGGTTTAATCACTTAGGAATAAGGATCAAACCGTAGTAGCCGTTAATTATTGATCAATTGCATATTTCGTAACGTCAATTTGAATAACTAAGGAATTAGGATTGAAATTGACTATTAATGGTTTTTGGCTAAAGGAATTAGAGAAAACAACTCTTGAGAATCGGTTTTGAATAATTACAACTAGATGTTATATAATATGGAAGTAGTGTAGTACAAAGCAATTCACACATCTTGCCTTAGCATGCTTTCTCATATCGTTTAACAATTTTTATACGCTTTATATAATTTATTCTCGTTGTTATCATTTTGAAAACAATCATAAAACCCCCCATGATCTTTTGTTTAATGGAATTGTTATAAAGATTTGTACTTATTACGCAGTCCTCGAGATCGATACTCGGGAGAATTCCCATTTTATTACTACATCGGTGCAAATAGTACACTTGCTATTTTACCGATCAAGTTTTTGGCACTGTTGCCAGGGACTGCCAAAGTATAAGTTTATTCTTACCCAAGTAACCGGTAATGAATACTCCCTCCTAGCTTTTCCTCAGCGAGTCATCCTTGATATGTTCATCCTAACTGATGACGGATGTTCTCTCTGTCAGATCTTTATTGTCTCCTTACCCAGTAGCGGGTAGTAGATAATAGATTTCTGCTCCTCCTGTGTTGAAATTTCATTTTCTCCCCAGTTGAGTTGAGTGCGCATTTCCTTGGTGAAATCGTTTTTCTCTACATGAGTCGAATATTTCAGTTTTATCGTAACTTATTTGTATCCCCTTCAGATGTTTGTTTCCCCGGCTGAGTTTTTCCATTTTATATGGATTTCTTCGAGTCCCCCAATAGTTTTAAGTCGTAGCCTGGCCAACGCATAACTCTTTTTATCCCCTCAGAGTCTATGTCTCCCTAGTGAGTTTTCCTTACGGAATGCATTGCGCTCCTGCGGACTTTCGGTCTCTCTGATTTCTTTTTCCTTTGTGGCAATATCTCCCCATAGAGTATTTGCTTTTGCATTCATATCATAGGCATCATGAGGTCTCTTAGGGACCAAAATTTGTTTTTATGTTGTTATTTAAGCCCATTCTACTAAGTCGACATGAAGATTTTAACCTTCGCCTCCTCAGTTAGAATGTCCTTAAATAGGGGCAGCTGTAAGACCCCAATTTTGACCCTAATATCCCTCATGCAATTTCATCATAAGCATTAGCATTGGGATCATACCTTGGCATCCTCCTTACCCCTCCTTCATTGGGTTTGTTTTGGGAGAGATCACCAAGCACTTTGTGATTGTATCATACTTGTATTTTATCATTTTACTAACCAAAATACCAAAAATATGTCTTTGTATTTGTCTAACTCTTTTGTAGGAAGGGCATGATTTCATTGATTCATCAAGTTCACATCTAGGGTTTAAGACCCTCATGACAAAGAAGCACAACCAAGAATTGATTCAAGAATGGTTATGAACATCATATATGAGTCCAAATGATCTCTACATGTCATATTGATAAAGTTTTCTTCAATAGTTTGAGGGTGATTTGCCTTGGAAACCCTAGTTTGATTGGGTATCTTGAGTAACTTCTCCAACAAGCTATCTCACCAATTGATCAAATTTATCAAGGGAAACTTAAAAATTGATCATATTATGCATATATGATCTACCATGAGCCTAGAAAGTTAAGAGAATTGAAGATTATTAAGTTGGTTGATGGTGGTTGGCCAGATGAATTCATCTGATCAAAACTGGGTCTCCCTAGACCTTATCTCCTACAATATTCATCATATGAAAATTATTCCAAGATAAAACTTACTCTAAATGACATTCCAAACAACTTTCATGTTGAGACCTAGAGTTGGTTTTGCTTGG
This sequence comes from Lathyrus oleraceus, assembly GCF_024323335.1. Taxonomy (NCBI): domain Eukaryota; kingdom Viridiplantae; phylum Streptophyta; class Magnoliopsida; order Fabales; family Fabaceae; genus Lathyrus; species Lathyrus oleraceus. The sequence continues at coordinate 315,609,770 of NC_066580.1, forward strand.
AAAACCATTTTCTATGTTGAAACATTATAGGTCATTTTGTCTAAACCCTAATTTGAAAGTCAACTTCCCAAGGCCATAACTTGCTCAATTTTTATGATATTAAAGTTTTCCAAGTTTCAAAATCAAATTCAATTTGTCTACTTCAACTTTTATGTTTGGAGTGGGAGCTAATTCAACTTTTTTGAGCATATGATATGAGGTTACATTATAGGTCACTTTTGACCTATACCATTGATCAAGTGATTTTACCAAACATCAAAAATGCATAACTCTATCATTTCAAATCCAAATGACATGAAATTGGTGACCATTTTGAAGTTATTTGAGAGAGCTACAACTTTTATGAATACACTTTTTTAATTTGAAGCTCATATAAAAAGTTAAGCAAGGTGGAATATTGAGACATATGGCTTAACACTTAGAAAAAATATGATAAAATGTCAAAAATTTCCAAACTTCCACCTCAAAATTCTAAAATTTCCAAGCTCCAAATGAAAACGTGTTGAACATGAAAGTTGTTCCTCTTGATCTCACCTTTCCAAAGAACTCAAATGCATTCATTTTCGATAAGAAATGCATAGGCTGTGCATGGCTTAAACAGGGTGACATCATTTGGCAAAGGTCAAGCTTCAAACATCAATGTGCACTTGCCTTGCAATCTAAGCTTACTTCAGAGCATCTGATATACATTTTTGGACCTCAAGCAATCATTTCATGGGCCTATGCACGCCCATGCACATTCGCATCACCATTTGCCAAAATTGGAAAGTTAAATTGAAGGTGCAATTATCAACCATTTCAGCTATAAATAGAGCTTCAATTGCTCAGAATTTGATACACATTGGCGCCAACTTTGAGCCCCCATTGAAAACCCTCACTTCTCAAAGGATAAGCCTGATAAATTCTCTTGAATTTGAGCTTGAATCTCCACTGTTTTGGAATTCAATTCTCCAGGAATCCATAGCTTTTTAACCATTCAATCCTTCTCCTGCAAGCAAGTGGAGTAAGACCAAGCACAAGCAAGATCAAGATCCATCGAATCCAGACCTACATTGAAGGTATTTTCCAGAAATTTTAAACTCTTCGATTCTCTCAAATTCTTGCTCAATTCTATTGATTCTTTGGTTGTCTGAAGTCCTACCAATGTAGGCAAGAAGATTGAGTTGCTTTGAGGCCAAATCGAAGCAACTCAGTTCGTGTACCTCAAATTTCAATTCCACATATCTCTCAATATATTTGGAATTGGAGTGAATGAAGGTCAGATTCAAGCTCAGTGCCATTTTTTCTTCAAGATCATGTCCTTGTTTTTTATTATGGTGGTGGTTCATGGTGGACCAGTCTGGTGAGGTCCACCGGAGAAGATGACCGGAGCTCTGGCTCCGGCGATGAGTTGGCTAGCATATGAACCACAGGATCCATGTGTTTTGTTCTAATCTCGTGCGTCCCTTTCGATTACCAAATTTGCCACGCGCTAACTAAGGTCCATGATGGATAGCACGCTAGGGAGCATCAGATCTGCCACCTCAATTAATGTGGGAGATCTGATGGTCCACGTAATTTAGTTTTTCTGAAATTTTATTTTAATTACATTTTCTTCAATAATTCATATTAAATTATATATTGATCCAAAAATATGGGACGTTCACCAAAAAAATTCAAATATTTTTCTCTTTCATATTCTGAATTAAAATTATTTTTTGGATCATTATTAATATTTTTCATGAATTAATTGATTTTACATTTGTTTTTAATTGTTTAAAAATATTTTTAAATGTCCAAAAATTATGAAATTTTCTCTCCAAGGTCCTTTGACCTTGTTTGACCTATGATAAATCCCATGGCCATTTCTTTGGTGTTTTGATGAGATTTTAGGAATTGGACAAAACATATTTGATTTAAATGCACTATTTTATTATTTTTAATTGAATAAATGTCAATTAAATTTTGTTGATCATTTGTATTGACTTGTTTGAGTTTGCTTGTTTGTTACTGGGCATTGGTCAAGGTTGATTTGACTTTGTCAAATTAATATCGTTGGATTTAGGGGATTGATGGAATGTACATTCCATCTCCCAAAATGAATGAATGATATTAATTTGGTAAAAGCCTCCTTTGACCAATTTGTGATTTCATTCATCCCCTTCCCACTTTATCTCATTCCTCTTATTAATTCATTCATTTCCATTTGGCCTATGACATCTCAAAGTCCTAATGCTAGTTGATTGAAAAATTAACATGAGTATGGATCAGATTAGGCCACACCTTTTGCATATTTTTTTGTGCATGGTATGTTTCATGAGCATAATCCATTATACTATGTCTCTAACATGCATTAACACCAAAATTCTATTGCCCGGCCTCAAATAGTTGTGACTTCTACATAAGTCCAATTACGATTGCTTAACATAGCGCTAAATTTGTGACATAAAAGGCATAAGCATTCTAGTTAGTGAGATTGTAAGTCTCCCCTCTTTCATGGTATTATGTGGAAACTTGGCCTTTTTTCCTTCATTTGGAAGATGTTTTGGTTCAAGGATCCATGCTTGTGATAAGTGGGTTGAGTGTTCTCCAAAGAATGTCTTGAAATGAAAAGCAAAAACAAAATAATACTAACTTCTAACTTACTAACTATTAACTTTTAATTTCAAGCTTTTACTTTAATGCAATTTACTTTTAGCACTCTACTTCATTTGTCATTGTTCATATCATTCTAATTGTTTATGTTAATGCAATTTTCACTTTGTCCATTTGGACCATATTGTGTGATATATTTTTGTTTGTGTATACTTTGTTTGTTTGTTTGGTCTTTGACCATTAGTGCACATAATAATAACAAAAACCCTAAAAAACTTTTGTGTGGACTATTGGCTTAATCTTGGACAAAATGAACTTAGAATCTAGGCAACCTCCTTTGCTAATGGACTTGGTCAATGCCAACTTGTTGAAGAACCAAGTGCTTGCAATTTGAACTTCATCTGATACATCATTCAAGACCTCTCTAGTTCATCTGCAACATGATCATTGTGAAGCTGTTATTTTGAACCTGTGACTTGTGGAATTCATCTGCTACATGGACTATTTTGGAGAAGATCATGGAACGGATAAGCTTGGATGAGGCCATCTTTATTTGATGCCTTGCTCTTCAAGATAATATAATTGTGCATTTGTGTGTTGTTTAATTCTAAAAGTCCAAGAGAATTTTGGGTTTCTATTGACATACTTGTCTATTGGATTGCTACCCATTTGGTCAGATCTTTTCAACTCTAAACTTTTAATTTTTGTACATAGGATAGTCTCTTCATCTTCTCCCCATTTATTTAATTTCAAAATCTCTCCCTCCATTTTCAAAATCTTCTTTGTATGAACTACTTTTGTTCTAAACTTTGACCACTTTTGCAAAAAAGATAAAAAACTCTTGCCTTATGCCATTGCATTTTCAAACTTATTTTCTTAAAATCAAACATGTAAATAAACTTAACTATACTTGACTTAAACTTTCAAAAAAGCCAAAAAGAACTAACTCATTCAAACCATTTTAGGCCTTTGTGCCTTTCAAACTTAAATTTTGTTAAAATCAACACACTCATTTTGAAATTTGTATCATGAACTACGAGGTTTTGATCCCTCATTTTTATTTTGGTACGTAGGCACAAGACCGAAGGTCTTGTCAAACACAAAAAAATATAAGTAATGAATTCTTTTCTCATCCCCCCATTCTATTTGTTTGTGAACATCACTTTGTACAAAATACATATGCACACAAAAAGGGCTCCCTAGGAGTACCTAGGACACTTTGGGTGCTAACACCTTCCCTCTGTGTAATCAACCCCCTTACCTGTGATCTCTGACTTTTATTAGTTTTTATTTGAAAACTTCTTCTCTTTCTTTTTTTTTGGGGGGGGGGGGGGGGTTGTTCTTATTTTTTCCCTTTTCCCTTGGAAATAATAAAAGCGCGGTGGCGACTCTTGTTAATTGATCTCTAGCTTGTCAATAGCTTGATGATCATGAATTTTCCGCTACAATTTCAGAAACTTCTGTTCTTCAATTCTCCCTCATTTCTCAACTATTTTTTGATTGATTATTGGTTTCCTGAAGTCCTACCAGTGTAGGCAACAAGATTGAGTTGCTTTGAGGTCAAATCGAAGCAACTCAAATCATGAACCTTAATTTTCAAATCCATGTATCTTTCAATATACTTGGAATTGGATAAAATGGAGGTCAGATTCGTGCTCCTGGACATTTTTCCTTTAAAATCATGTCTCACTTTTCATTTTTATGGTGGACCAGTCCGGTGACCGGAGAAGATGATCGGAGCTAGGGCTCTGGTGGTGCGTTGGTGTCTTCCAAACCATCAGATCCCTTTGAAATGTTTTAATCCTGGCCTTTCCTTTTGATTACCAGGCGTGTGATGCTTTGACTGAGGTGTATCATGGATAGTGCGCGCTTGGCCATCATATATGCCAACTTAATTAATGAGGGAGATCTGATGGTCCCTGATTTTTGATATTTTCTGATTTTTCATTTAATTGCCTTATTTTGTTTAATTCATAATAAATCCATTTTTAATCCAAAAAATATGGGACTTTCACCAAAAATCTTTAAATATTTTTATCTTCCATATTCTGAATTAAAATTATTTTTTGGATTAATTTTGGTATTTTTCATGAATTAAATGTTTTTGTGCATATTTTTAATTGTTTAAAAATACTTCCGACTTTTTAAAAATCATGAATTTTTTTGTCTAAGGTCCTTTGACCATGTTTGACCTAGGATAAATCCCTTGGCCATTTATTTGGTGTTTTGAAGGGATTTGAAGTTTGGTCCAAATTAAAATGCATTTAAATTCATTTTTAAATTGATTTTTAATTGATTAAATGTTTAAAAATTATGTTGAGTCATTTTTATGGTCTTGTGATGTTTGACTTTCTGTTTGGGCCTTGGTCATGGTTGATTTGACTTTTGTTGGATCAAAATCATTGAATTTAGGGGATTGATGAAATGTATATTTCATCTCCCAAAATGAATGGATGGTTTTGATCAGATGAAATTCCTCTCATGGTCAATTTGTGTTTCTATTTCCCATTCCCTCTTCATCTTCATCCCTATTCTTCCCCATTCCCTCATTTGACCAATGAAATCTCTAATGTCTAAATGTTAATTGATTCATCAATGACCTTGTGTCAAATGAATCAATACAAGTATGTCTGAGATAGGTCCCTCCCATTTTCTTTTAGTATGTGGCATGTTTTAGGAGTTTGGTGCTTTGTACCAAATCTCTAACATGCATTAACACCTATATTTTTATTGTCTGACCTCACATAGTTGTGACTTCAAAATAAGTCCAATTTCGATTGCTTAACATAGAGCTAAATTTGACCCTCAAAGCATAGCATTCTAGTAAGTGAGATTGTAAGTCTCCCATTCTTCATGGCATTGTATGGAGACTTGACCTTTTTTCCTTTCATGAGAGCTAGTGGCATACTTGTTGAATTATCCAAGTTGGAGCCTTTCTCATGGAAGATGTCTTGGTTTAAGGATTCATACTTGTGAATGAATGATTGAGTGTTCTCCAAAGAATGACTTAATCAATTAAAATTCACCACTAACATTTGACTAACCATTGACTAACTCTTATTAATGTTGCTTTACTTTTAAGTCATTTACTTTATGTAATTTAAATTTCAGTAGCTTTATCATTCATTGCCATTTACATTTCATATAACTTGTTTATGTTTCAAGCCATTTTCAATTTGCTCATTTGAGTCATATCTTGTGATTGTATATATTGTTTGCTTGCTTTTGTTTTGTTTATGGTCTTAGGACCTTAAAACATTTAATAACAACAAAAACCCTAAAAAAACATTTGTTGGACTGTTGGGACTTGATCTGAAATTTTGGACTTAGAGTTAGGCAACATTCCTTGTGCTAAAGGACTTGGCCAATGCCAACATTTTAAGACTGAGCTATCCTTAACAGTGACTTTCATTTGATGCAAGACTTGAGGATTTCTTTGATTCATCTGCTACTTTGACTTTGTGCTTACTTGTTATACTATTATTGTTGTTGATGTCTGATGATTGTTTTGAGTTGATCAAGGAATCTTTCATCTGATACATTAGAAGGCAAACGAAGACTGCTAGCTATTGGAATGCTTGCTTGGATATGGTTATATTTATTTGATGCCTTGATCTTCATGATATCTGGATATTGCTTATTGTTTATTGCTTATTGCTTGATCAAAGTCCAAAGGAAAATGGGTTTCTATATGACATTCTTGTTAGTTGGATTGCATCCCATCGGTCAGATCTTTTCAACTCTTAAACTTTTAACTTTTTCTTAGGATAGCCTCTTCATCTCCTCCCACTTCTTAAATTTTAAAACTTCTCCCTCTTTTCAAAAAACATTTTTGCTTGTTTTCTAACTTAGACATGTTTTAACAATTAGAAACTTTGGGCTTATGCCATTGATTTTTTTAAACCTTTTCCTCAATCAAACTTGTAAATAAACTTAACCATATTGACCTTAAATTTCAAAAGACAAAAAAAAGTTAACAACCCCATTTAAAACTTTGGCCTTTTGTGCCCTCTTCTTAAATTTTTGATTAAAATCAATTCATCAACTCATTTGACATTTTTACCATGAACTACGAGGTTTTGATCCCTCACTTTATGTTGGTACGTAGGCACAAGACCGAAGGTCTTGTCAAACACAAAAATATAATTAATGAATTCTTTTCCAATCCCCTCAATCTATATTTTTATCAAACATCATTTATACCCAAAAACATATGCACATAAAAAGGGCTCCCTAGGAGTACCTAAGACACTTTGGATGCTAACACCTTCCCTTTGTGTAACCAACCCCCTTACCTGTAATCTCCGGCATTTTATTAGTTTTTATTTGAAAACTTCTTATCTTTGGGTTATGTTCGTAATTTTTCCTTTTTCCTTTGGAAACAATAAAAGCGCGGTGGCGACTCTGGTTTTATTAACGTCAAGTTTATCCATAGCTTGTTGGTCATGAATTTACCTCTACAAACATCAGGAACTCTAAATAGGTCTCCACTAAGTAGATGGGTCTCAAGCCAACTTGTTAAGGACTACTCCACATAAGTTGAACATGACTATACCATCCTCTTATCTTAATTGCACTCAAGTTCGGGTTAGAACTTATCTCACCTCACAGAGATCACCAAGCACAACAGACAGATTATATCATACAAACAATACAAACAAACATCAAATATACAAATATATAAACATAAAAAGTAGGGTAAACCCACTGAGGACTACTCCCCAACAGAGTCGCCACTTAATTTCTCTAGCGGTAAATTCGTGACTATCAAGCTATGGATAAATTTGGCGTCAGTAAAACCAGAGTCGCCGCCGCGCTTTTATTGTTTCCAAAGGAAAATGGAAAAGTACAAACAAAACCCAAAGATAAGAAGTTTTCAAATCAAAACTAATAAAATGCCAGAGATTACAGGTAAGGGGCTTGGTTACACAGAGGGAAGGTGTTAGCACCCAAAGTGTCCTAGGTACTCCTAGGGAGCCCTTTTTGTGTGCATATGTTTTTGGTATAAATGATGTTTGATAAAATATAGAGTGAGGGGGTGAGAAAAAAATTCATTGATTATATTTTTGTGTTTGATAAGACTTTCGGTCTTGTGCCTACGTACCAACATAGAAATCCATTTTCCTTTGGACTTTGGCAATCAATAAGCAATAAGCAATGAGCAATATCTAAGCATCCCAAATGAAGACCAAGGCATCAAACAATGATAGTCATAATATCCAAGCATGCATTCCAATAGCTAGCAGTCTTCAATATCTTCCAATCTAGCAAATAAAATGTTCCTTGATCAACTTAGAACACTCATCAGACATAGGAAATAATAACAATATAACAATTAAGCACATAGACAAAGTAGCAGATAAATCAAAGAGATCCAAGGTCTTGCATCATATGGAGACATGGGCAGAGATAGCTCAGTCTCAAAAGTTGGCATTCGCCAAGTTCTTTAGCACAGGGAATGTTGCCTGGTTCTAAATCATGAGGTTCAGATCAAATCCCAATAGTCCAACCGATATTTTTTAGGATTTTTGTTGTTATTAGGTGTTTTAGGGTACTAAGACCAAAAGCCAAACAGAGGACAAATAAACAATATAATCACAAGATATGACTCAAATGAGCAAAGTGAAAAGAACTTGAAACATAAACAAATTGCGTGAAATGTAAATGGCAATGAATGATAAAGGTGCTAAAATTTAAACTGCATAAAGTAAATGACTTGAAACTAAGTTAAAGTTAATTAAGAAGTTAGTCAATGATTAGTCAAATGTTAGTGATGGGTTTAATTTATTAAGTCATTTTTTGGAGAACACTCAACCATTCATTCACAAGTATGAATCCTTGAACCAATACATCATCCATGAGAAGGGTTCCAACTTGGATAATTCAACAAGTATGCCACTAGCTCTCATGAAAGTAAAAAAGGTCAAGTATTCATACAATGCCATGAAGAATGGGAGACTTACAATCTCACTTACTAGAATGCTATGCTTTGAAGGACAAATTTAGCTCTATGTTAAGCAATCGTAATTGAACTTATGTAGAAGTCACAACTATCTGAGGTCGAGCAATAAAAATATAGGTGTTAATGCATGTTAGAGACTTGGTACAAAGAACCAAACTACTAAAACATACCACACACTAAAAGAAATGGGAAGGACCTATCTCAGTCAGACTTGTGTTGGTTCATCTGACACAAGGTCATTGATGAATCAACTAGCATTTAGACATTAGAGAAATCATTGGTCAAATGAAGGATTGGAAAAGAATAAGGATGGATCTGAAGAGGGAAGGGGAAATAGAAACACAAATTGATCATGAGAGGAATTTCATCTGATCAATACCATTCATTCATTTTGGGAGATGAAATGTATATTTCACCAATCCCCAAAGTCCAATGGTGTTGACAAAACAAAAGTCAAATCAACCATGACCAAGGCCCAAACAGAAAGTCAAACATCACAAGACCATAAAAATGGCTCAACATAATTTTTAAACATTTAATCAATTAAAAATCATATTAAAAGGGAATTAAAATGCATTTTAATATGGACAAAACCTCAAATCCCTTCAAAACACCAAATAAATGGCTAAGGGATTTATCCTAGGTCAAACAAGGTCAAAGGACCTTAGACAAAAAGTTTCATGATTTTGGAAAGTCAAAAGTATTTTAAAACAATTAAAAATATGCACAAAAACATTTAATTCATGAAAAATATCAAATTAATCCAAAAAATAATTTTAATTCAAAATATGAAAGAGAAAAATATTTAAAGATTTTTTGTGAAAGTCCCATATTTTTTGGACTAAAAATGAAATTTATATGAATTAAACAAAATAAAGGGATTAAATGAAAAATCAGAAATTAAAAAGAAATTCAAAAAAAAACAATGGTCATCAGATCTCCCTCATTAATTGAGGTGGCAGATCTGATGGTCAACGTGTCATAGAGATGATAATCATAATGAGCGGTCAAGATTAAAACAAATTTGACAGATCAAATGGCCAGGAGACGCGCTAACACATCACTGGAGCCCTAGCTCCGGTTGTCTTCTCTGGTGGACCTCACCTGACTGGTCCACCACCAACCACCACTAAAATGAAAAATGAGTACTCTATTTTAAAGATAAAATGTTCAGGAGCTCAAGTATGGCCTCAATTTCACCCAATTCCAAGTATATTGAAAGATACATGAACTTGAAGTTTGAGGTGCATGATCTAAGTTGCTTCGATTTGGCCTCAAAGCAACTCAATCTTGTTGCTTACATTGGTAGATCTTCAAACAACCAATAATCAATCCAAATAATTGAGAAATGAGGGAGAATCGAAGAAGAGAAGTTTGAGAAAATTCACCTTCAGGTAGCTTCAATTGAGCTTGAGCTTGCTTCCAATTTGCCTTGGCTCGACTCTAACAGCTTACAGGAAGTGAAATGGATCAATGAAACACTTGGACTCTTGGAGTTTCAATCTCAAAATAGAATGAGAATAGAAACTCGATTTCAAGTAAAATCTTCAAGTTTATCCTTTAATGGAGGTTAGAGAGGCAATGATACAAAGATTGGGCAAGAGGGGTCTATTTTCTGAGCAGCAAGGCAATGTATTTATAGCATGAGAGTTTATTTCCACACCTTTCTATAATTTGTCCAAAAATAGTAATGTGATGTACATGGGTGCATGGACATGCATTAGGCCCAAAATGATGATTGCATTGAGTCCAAATTCGTGTACAAACCATGTTGAGATCATATCGTGAAGCCATGCAATGGTAATTGGGAGATGAATTCAAAAGTTGCCAAAATAAGCCACGCAAAGAACCCATGCGCAAGTCCCTCAATTCTTGTCCAAATGAAGTGATATTGGACTTTTTGGAACGGTGGTATCGAGGGGAACAAATTTAATGTTGAATACTTTTCCATTTGGAACTTGGATCATGATGAATTTTTTGGTGGAAGTTGGAGAAATCAAACATAGTTCAAAATTTTCTAAGTATAAAGTCAAATGACCATTTCTTCCACCTTGAATAACTTTTTCCTTTAGCTCCAAATAGAAATGGTTTATTTACAAAAGTTGTATCTCTTTCAATCATATTCAATTTGGTCACAAATTTGACATCATTTGGGTTTGGCATGAGGGAGTTATGCATTTTAGAAGTTGAGGAAAATTACTTGTTCAATCATGATGGCCCAAAATGACCTATAATGTTTCCTCTTGGCAGATACCCTTGCAAGTTGAATTTGACATTTCTAAAAGTATAAAAGTTGTAGAAGACATCTTTAAATTTATCATGAAACTTGGATGAACTTCATATCATAAAAATTGAGAAAGTTAGGGTCCTTAGAAGTTGACCTTCTAACTAGGGCACAAACAAAATGACCTATAATGTTTCACCATTAAAAAGGACTTTCTAAGAAAAACTAGCTCTTGATGCCAACATTAAAGTTATTTGTAGTGTCATAAAGAGTAAAGTTTATCTTGAAATAATTTTCATATGACAAATATTGTAGGATATATGGTCTAGGGAACCCCAGTTTTGACCAATTGACTTTCTCTGGTCAACCTCTTTGAACCAACTTGCAAACTTGAAGTTCTTTTGATCTTTGGGACTCATTGAGGATAATATATGATTTATATGATGTATTATGAAGTATCCCTTTAAATATTTGACCAATTTATGAATAAACTTGTTGAGGAAGTCACACAAGATACCCAGATGAATTAGGGCTTCCAAGGCAAACAAGCTTCAAACTCTTGATGAATTCTTGATCAAAATGACAAATAATGAATATGGGGATCCATATATGATGTTTAGAACCAATTTTTACCATTCCCTGATTGATCTCTTGCTATGAGGGTTTCAAACCCTAGTTGTGAGCTAGATAGGGCATAGGTGGATGCACACACTACCTACAAAAGAAACAAAGTTATACATAGACATATTTTTGGTGTTTTGGTTAGTAAACTTAAGAAAATAAAGTATGATACAATAGAATTTGCTTGGTGATTTGTCCCAATGCAAAACCAATGAATGAGGGGTAAGGAGGATACCAAGGTGTGATCCCAAAGCCAATGCAAATGATGAGATAGCATGAGGGATGTTAGGGTCAAAATTGGGGTCTTATAGATAGGTGTTACTTTTGACTGTATGCAATGTCACAGGTCTGTCCAAGTCCTGATGGTTGCAGGGCCAAGGTTCTGCAGGTTCTGACCTGGTTTCTACAGCATGATATTTCATGTCTTCAGCTTGTTTCATGTTTCAGCAAGATTATTGTTTGTGTCTTGTGCTTGGTTAGTTTCATGACTTGATGTGTTATTTTGATGTGAAGTGATTGCATTGAATGATGAATGTTGTGGAGTTCTGGTATGAAATCATGTTTGTGAATGGATAAGTGTACTTGCAGAACTGTTATTGTAGGAATGTGGTGCTCCAGAATTACATGGTTCATGCTTGTGTTCTGCTGATGTTTGAACTGTTTGATAATAAGGCTGCAATATGCTTTGAATTATCTTACCATGAGTTGGTCTATTAGTCATGTTGCAGGGCTGGCTACTTCGATTCCTTGTGGAATTTGTAAGTTGTCATGGTTGTCATGCTAGGTATGGTTTGCATTTCCATGACTGACTTGTTTAGATGCTTGTGTTTGTGAATGGCTTGTTACATTATGAACTTCATTGCAGCCTGTGGTGGAAATATGTAACATGGTTGCCTATTGTGTGTCATTGTATAGTTGTTGACTACTCAATCATGACCTTGTTTCATCTTGCCTTCATTCATTGTGAACTTTGATGGTAACTTGTAGTTTTAGGCTTGGATTCATGTAGTATTGCTTCATATGGTTCATGGTTATGCATTTCATTCTAACTTAGGTGTAACCTAATGTTATGCATTGCCTTGGTTTTGATGTGCATGTGTATCCATACTGACTTACTTCATGTTGTGGGTTGTTTCATTGTTTACTTTTGCAACTCATGTAGGTCATAGTTTCATGTAGTGGACAAACAAGATTTCAAGACAACAAAAAATGGATCATGAAGCATCATGCCTAATTGGTCAATCCAAGATAAAAAAAAATGGGATATGGGAGATCAAGGTCAAGATTAGGATAAGGATTTGGGATTTTAGGGTTTTCTAGGATTGGGTTGACTTTGGTCAAAGTTGACCAAAAAGTCAACTATTGACCAAAGTCAACATTTGGTCAACATTTCCTTTTTTTGATATTTTTCATATTTTGGACACTCTTATGCTTTGTAATGGATTTTGAATTTTGTAAATATTGATTTAGAATGAATGACTGACTTGTATTGAATTTTTAATGAATATGATTCTTGAAATGAATTGATGAATTTGAATCATGAACCATTGTATGAACATACTTGAAATGGATTGAAATGGACAAGATTGAAATGACATTGAATGAATGAACCTGGATGATAATCAAGGCTATAACTTGAATGAAACATTAGCATGAATTCCAAAGGCATGAGTTATGGGTGGACCAAAATCAAACCAATGAGAATGATGGATGGTACAAAACATATATCAACTTAGGATAACATGGATCAATGGACAATGGAATTGTATGAACCAATGGGCATATGGACATACCCTAGATGTACCATGAAATAGGGCCTAAGCAAGGATTCATGAACCAAGCAACCTTGTCATGACAATGGCAATAGATGGACTTGAAATACAATGACCATATGAAATAGCAAAACATAGATTAGGCCTTTGAAATGGCCATATGGGCTTGGCCTAAGCAAGACATGAGCTTGGGGTAGGCATGAAGAAAGGATCATATGAAATGTTAGGGATGAAGGGAATCAAGTGGAAGTCATGCCATGGAAATGGGTTTGAACCAATGATCATAGACAAGCAAAAGATGAATGTGTAAGGCCATGAACAAGTGGGCCTTTAAGGTATCTTGACCAAACAAGTGAAGCATACACACCATGGAATGATGATGGGACAATGAAATGGGGTTATGAGCACACCCAAGGGGTATTGGACATAATTAGGGTTTATGGCAACCATGATCAAGTAGGAGCCCAAATTATTTTGCTTCACCAAGAAGCTAAAGTTGAATCATCAAATGATGAGCATAATGCACAAGCATAAAGAGTTATTCTAAGATTAGGGTTGGATTTTTGAGCCACCTCAAGTTGCAGGAAAACCCTAGTTCCCACTAGATGCAAGCACAAAGCTTGGAATCTAAGATACTTGTCCTCTTGTATTGGAACATGGTTATGCAAATGAAATAAATGATATGAAGATACGCATATGACTAGGGTTAGTGACCTAGATGAACTTTATGAAGGGTAGGGTGAACTTTGGGGTATGACATACCCTTATTGGTGGCTTCAGTTTTCTCATTGACATGGAGGTGTTCTATCGAATTGGGGAATCTCATACCTTGTAAGAATGTTTCTCTTAAAGAATTTATTAATGTTGGCCGCCATGATCTTTTCTAGGTATTGTGCCTCAATTTATTTAATAAAATATCATATACATATAATCATAAATTTTAGTTTCCTAGGATTCAATAGGAAAGAGCCAAGGATGTCCATACTCCATTTGGAGAATGGCCATGGTGGAGTCAACATATTGATCTCAGATGGGGGATGATATGAATGTCCCCATGTTTTTTACATTGTTTTTACTTTTTGATGTAATTCTTGGCATATTGGACCATCGAAGGCAAATGGTATTTGGCTATTAGAATATTATTGGTGAGGTCTCTCCCTCCTAGGTATTTCTCAAAGATTCACTTATGGACTTTGCAAGAACATACTCACTTTCCTCGTCTTCCAAACATTTTAACAAAATGGTGGTCATGCCTCTTCTATATAGCTTCCCTCTAAAGATAGAATATGAAAATTACCTTCTCTTGTCATGGTTGGCGTCATTAGGGTGGTTCGGTGGGAGTTTAGCCTTGATATACAATATTATCAGTGTAATCCATGAAGAGTATATGTTATTGTCATTCACGACCAAAATTAGACTCGGTGTGCAGATGCGGGAATATCCAATGTTTCCTGAATGAAGGAATGATTGACGAATGATGTTTCCATGCTTGAAAGTTTGACATGACATATATCCTCGTGTTCTGCTCTTGAGGTACATGAGATATCTTGTATGACCTAAATGAGTTCATATTATTTTTCACTATAATGACATATTTCTATAACAAAGGGTTTTTTGAAATGAATATGATAAGAGCAATGAGCATTTTCTTTAGGTTTCAATATATTTTTCTTTATGGTTCGAGTCTCCATTTTAATGATCGCGTCATATTTTACGGGGTTTTCTTTGATAACTCTTTTTTTCAAATAGTATCCTAAGAGCTTACTATCCCTGACATCGAAGGGCAGAGTTAAACACACTGGTGGCATGGCCTTTGTGTAACTATTCTTCACTGGATTTGACGGTCATATCATCCATGTAAACTTATATCATTTCATTGTTTCTCCTTCAAATATCGTGTTCATCATTCTTTCGTACGTTGCACCCATGTTTTTCAAGTCGAAGGGTATGACATTGTATCGATAATTTATGTATTATGTCATGAAGACGGTTTTTTCTCTATTTGCTTCATGCATATGAGTTTGATTGTATCAGAAATAGGAGTTCATAACTAACAACAACTTGTACTTAGATGGATTTTCTACTATTTTATTGATAATGGGTAACGAGTATGAATATTTAGGGCATTCTTTGTTGAGGTATGTGTAGTCAACGCACATCCTTTAATTACATTATAACTTTTTAACCAAGACGACATTATATATTCATTCGGTGTACTTCATTTCAGAAATAAACTTAGTCTAAAGGAGTCCTCGAATGGTGTTCCTAATGACATTGACTTTTTCAAGGGACTAATGCCACATCCTTTGGGCTACATAGTAGATGAGGGGTTGATGTTCAACTAATGGCATGTCACATTGGGGTCTTTGTTGAACATTTCATTTAGGTATACTGTGAAGATATCGACATTAGCTTTGAGGCACTCAATGAGGACTTTCTCCACGAAGTCAAGGAGATCGAACTCGTCTTTACAACATTTGCCAGATTTTTGTCAAGCTGGACAACTATGAATTACCTATCTCGAATTGACCTTGAGATCTTCATTCTTTCCTAGACATGAAGGTTATGTTCATCATTCGTCGTGTTCTCATCCAAACACTCATGAAAATCTATGATGTTGACGCCCAAATAATTCTTATTGGAAAGAGTGGCCTTTTCCACCTTTCTCTCTCACTAGAAGACTATTGTGGTTGGATATTTTTGTCATTTTGAAACCTTATAATTCATATTTCGTTCTTCATCTTTTCCATTTCTTCCTTCGCCTTTGATCCCGGAGCTTTTCTCTTTGTGAATTTGTTGAATGGCTCTTTCAGACATGATAATCCTCTACCAATTAAGGAGAGAGAAGGAGGTTGCAAAGTGAAAGAAGTTGAAACCAGTGTGGTGTGGCGGCATCCTAGAAAATAACTAGTTGAGTTGCTTCAGAAGATTCCATCAATGGTATTTATGCGGTGTAGAATAATCAAATCAATTAACATTAACGGTTACGGTGATGCAACAAAAAAGAACTAATGAAATCGACATGAAATTTCGTGAGAATTAAAAAAAAGATCTCCTACAGATGACGTTAAAGTTCCCACGTGGAATGGAAAATTGACGATGTGTTAATGAATGTTGTCGTATAAGCTCTCTGGTACGGCGGTGTAAATCTTTGATATGTGGAGCAGAGGCGTATATGCAAGGTTAGCACTGTAACATCCAAGTCAGTGAGGTCCAAGAGGTGTAACTTATAATAGTGAATTAATTGTAATAGTTATGATGCGTAAAACCACTCTCGGTAGAAGCAACATGGAACACGAGAGATCATTGAATTAATCTGATAGCTTAAGATGAACGTGTGGTTTGACTCTGGTGTGCAACCTCATTGTGAGAGATGATATGTTCATCCATCTTAAATGGGAGTATTATGGATCTTTCGTATTGGATAATCTTGTTGGATCTTTTGACCGGCCCGAATCACTACTAACAAGATACATTTTTATGAAAATTAAATCAAAAGCCTTCATATACTTCAAACACTAATAATAGTAAATTGCAAGAGAATGATATTTTACACGTAGGATCAAATTAACGGTTTATTCTACATAGATTAATATAAAGATCTTTGAAACGCAATATATTCGGAATCGAATGGTTTAGATTATTAATAAAATTAACTATAAACAATATAGATGTTTGTTTTAAGTTTAAGAATTAAATTTTCAAGAATAGCATTTAAAAACTGATTATATCCATGTTTTTTTACGAGTAACTGTGTAACACAATTATATTCATGTTAATGGAAGAGGGGATGAGGATTAGTGTAGTCTCTGAAATATTCAAGCCCCGCCTAGAGTCAAACATCTTTCGTGGAGAATTTGTAGAGGTTGTTTACTGACTCGTGATTGACTCCGACAACATTATGTCTTTTGTCCGCAAATTTGTCAACTTTGTGAGAATAGTCCTGAAGATGATTGAAATTTGTTCTTTGGTTGTAGCGAGACGTCCCAATGTTGGAGAGCAGTAGGTTTTTCCACTCTTATAGACTCGCGTTTACATTTCTTCCATGATGATAAGTCTATTATCTTTGATTTTTGTAGTAAGAAGGATATGAAGGATGCAGGAAGATTTGCAGTTATGATAGATGAGATATGGAAGGATGCGGGAAGATTTGTAGTTATGATATATGAGATATGGAAGAATATGAATGATCTTATTTGGCATAACGAGGTAGAGGAAGCCCATAGACTTGGTTAGTTAGATTTTCATAAGTGACAAGAATGGTTTATGGCTTAACATCTACACGACACCGGAAATGACCATCAATATCTTACGACTTGGAATCCACCAAATGATGGGTGGATGAAATATAATGTGGATGCAGCTTTTAATAAAAATCGGGGAACTAATAATAGAGGTTGGTGTGTTCGTGATAATCTTGAAAATTTCATTATTGCAGGTTGGCTTGGGATCCAGGTACCCCATCCGGCATTAAGGCTGAAGTTTTGGCCTTTAAAGAGGAATTCCAGGTAAGTTATTAATTTGCATCCGAAAAATATCATATTTAAAAGTGACTCTCAAAGTCTAGTCCAAGCTATCTACTCAAATCATATTGGTGGATTCAAGTTTCATTTTATTATTAGATCTATTAGAAATTTGTTACATGCCAACCACAGCTTTAAGGTGAAGTTTATAAAGTGCCAAGTGGATTCTGTTGTTCACTTTCTTATTAGGGCGGCCAATTCTTAGTCTAGATATAGTGTATTTAATTTGATTCATGTTTGTATTGAATAATTTTTTATTAATTATATGCAGTGAGTTTGTTTTAGTAAAAAAAACTGTGTAACAGAATTATTAAGTCAAATTCAATCCAAATTACGTTTTCCAGAATTTAGTGGTAGGGACTATTTGCAACTTTTACTAATATTTTCATAAACTTGTTAGACCCAGCTCATCAACTTATCAGTGTGTGTAACTGTAAAGCATAACAAAGTCACCAGCTGGAAGGTGCAATAAAATAAAATGCAAAAATATTTCTAACAGAATCTTTAGGACCTAGAGGTACAAATATTCGCAGCAACCTTCAGAAATTGGGGAATCTTCTCTTTATTATCATACATTATAATATATATACTAGCCAAAAAAATAATAATACAACCAAGGGACACTACTTTACACACTTTTTTTTATATAGTATCTTTACACACACGATTACACCAATTGTGTAAGATGAAATTGGACTTGACTTATTTAAAATGAACAAATATTAAAACGAGAAAATTTAAGTATTGATGCTTTTTAATTTTTTTGTAATATTAAGTATTGACATTTAACTGAACTAAGCATTTTAGCAAATTGTTCATATGTCTCTGACCGTATGCAACATACTCCAATGATGTTTGAATTTATCATTCGTAATTTGTTTGATTAGCATATCAGTTTCATGTTTAGAAATATGAACTTTTCAAGTAGTTATTTGATATAGTAAAACCTCACATCAATATGATTTATCCTATAGTAATACATTTAATTATTTTTTTAATAATGTCACTCTAACCTTGATGAACACCCAATTTCTTCACTAGTCTTGTAAACCATAATGCCTCTTTAGCAATTTAAACTATTGTCATGTATTTTAATTCAGCTCTAGACATATCTACAAAGAATTGAAGTGATTGTTTTTAATAAATTGGTGACCCTGAAAATGTGAATGTATATATATAATCGAGTCTATAATCCATATCATCAATATAATTTGAATTAATATATCCTATTATTGAAGAATCGATTTGTTCACTTTTAAAAATGATATGACCTTTGTACCTTTCAAAATATCTAAAAATTTAATTGAGTACTTCATAATACTTAATTGATTTGATAAACTTGATTTATAATATGGGTAAGATATGATCTCGCAAAATCTATAATTTATTTTAAACGACAAAAATATATACATAAAAAACCTTAGACATATACTCATTTTCGTAATTGAGTTGAGATTATAAACTTGACTTATAATATGTGTTAGATATGATCTGGTAAAACTATAATTTACGTTAAACGACAAAAATATATACATAAAGAACCTTAGACATATACTCATTATGTTTGTCTTGGAAAATTAATCTAATGGAAGTTTAAAATGATTCTTCAGTGGGAATACTCGAAATCTTGACATTACTAGTGTCAAATGGGTATAACATTGTTTCATCGTATCTTTGTTGAGAGACCCATAATTTATGACACTCATATCAATGTGAATGTCCATCCAATAATTTTTTTCACCGGCACTTTGTTCCTTCTTCTTAAACTCATTTAACATTAAATTCACTTTATTTATGTGATGTAAATGATTAGCAACAACATACGTATCAACAAAATACACTAATAGGAGAAAAAAATAACTATAATAAAGATTTCTATCATACACACATTGATTGCAATCCTAAAGCATATGTGAATCAAAGTGTTTGTATATTTGCCATAGGTTTAAATCATATAAATATCATCTCAATTTACAAACTAGTTCATCATCATTAAAACTCTTTAACTTCTCCATGTAAATTTGTACATCTAGACTAGCATGAATAAATGTCATCTCAAAGTCCATGTTGTGAATGGTATCAAAGTTAACGCCTTCCTGTTATGAGTATTTCATACGACCATAAATAGAATATCATCATTGTCAATTTTCTTATGCTTTGTGAATATTCCTTTGTTGTAATTTGAGCCTCGGACTTTTTATATTCTTTTTCTACTACTATTAGTTTTATCTTGTAGACCCACTTGCAATTGATAGTTTGTTTTCCCTTCGAAAGAATAACAAGTTTTCATGTTTTTATTTTTCTTCAAGAACTCCATCTCATCCACTATAGCACTCGCCTAATTCTATTTCATCTGATTAGATATAGACTCTTGAGAAATGAACGAACTCATTAGTTGCTCCCAAATTTTGTTATTCATACTACTATAAAAAACACATATAATGAGGGTTGTAAAACATATATAATGACGGATACACGTCAGTTGTTAGGTAGCGTGTGATTGTATGTATGGTGATTTCCACAATGGGCGAGAGATCGTGGTTATAAGTTAGATAACGCGCTACTTATAACAACAGTTTAATTAAACAACCGTTGAGAAATAATTTATAAGTCCTTGGTTCGAATCTCAGTCTCGCCAAATTTTACAGTATTCCCAAATTTTAAATCTGAATACTTCTGAATCATATCAAACTAAAAACAACAATACAACCATTTTAAACCTGAATATTTTTGAATCATATCAAACTAGAAGTAGCAATACAACCATTTTTTAATTGAATTATACCAAAAATTATATTACATCAATGACACAATATCATTAGGAACCAAAAATCATGGAATTGGATCCTCTCTTGTTTTATATATTCTGCCATCTCTCATGTTCCTAATCTAATGGTTGAAAAATTATAAAGAATAATTTATTAAAAAAATACATTTATGAAGAGAGAGAATATCAATTATACTATCACTTTTGGGATTTCTAATAAATGTATTTTCTTAATAAATTATTCCTTATAATTTTTCAGCCATTAGATTTGGAATAGGAGAGATGGCAGAATATATAAAGTAGAAGAGGATTCAATTACAAAAATCATATATTACATCAAAACCAAAATGGCACAAAACAACCTACAAAATACACATCATTAGAACAAATTATAGTATCTTGTTGTCTTGGTGTCTTGACTTTAAACACCTATAATTTCAAATAATAATAGTTGTGAGCGAATCACCTTAGAAATTATAACTTACAATAAATTATGAATGAAGAATATAAAATACCTACTTGTTATTTTTATCATATTCCTTCTTGATGTTCATCATATGAAGTGGACACTTGTGTTGCTTAAGAACAAGAATCTACACACAAAAGATACAAAAAAGAGATAAGAGAGAATCTGAGTAAAACCAGAATAAAAATATTTATGGAATCTCAATGGATGGAGAAAAAGGTAAGCAATTATCCACGATATTCAAGATAGTCAAAGTCAGATTCTGAAAGGCAAAGCTTCCCAAGATGCATAGTCTTCAAGACAGATTGTACGTTTTTTAAGACTTCTTCTTATAAAAATAGACATTTGCATAACCATCCAGATCACCTTAAACTGCATACTTTGAAAGGGATATGCCTTGAAACTCATCAATTTCAATCAAAAGATGAAGGAATCGCCACCAACAATAATCTTATTGTGATATGCCAAAGTAAAGGAGGAAAGTTAGTCTTTAGTTTTTTAGATGATTGTCATACCCCAAAATTTGCCCATTAATATTTCAAGACATTTTTCAGGGCACTCCGACTCATTTTTATGACACTGATCTTAAAGGAACAAAGGCCCAGCTCACGAGTGGCCCAATCCAGAAAATGGCCCAAACTGGCCTGCTCGCTAGGCGAGCAAATCCTTCGCCTAGCGAACGTTCGCTGCACGCTCGCCTAGCGAACGTTCGCTGCACGCTCGCCTAGCGAACGTTCGCTACACGCTCGCCTAGCGAAGCTGGCAGACATCAGAATTTTCGGGCTTCATTCTGAGCCCATTAGGTCACAACAAGAGCATTATAAATAGCCAAGCTTCAGTCACGAAAAGGAACAGGGGAAGACGGACGGAAACCCTGGCACAGAAACCCTGGAGGCTACTTTAGAGAGTTCCGAGTGAAGAAACCCTGAAGGCCGCTCCTCCGCTCCGAAGCTACCGCCGCCCAACTCCATCCGATGCCAAAAGCGATCAGTCTCTTCAACATAGCAGCTTAGTTGCAAGCAGGTTTGCGCATCACTATTGTTTTATACTTTTAATCGGTAATCTCTATATACATAAAGCATCATGATTGAAGTTTCGAATATGTAATTTGATTTCACATGCGAATTTAAATATGCTTGAATATCATGAATGTTTGTCCATGCTATTCCTGTAATCAAGTGCCATACAAGTTCAGGTTTCCGGAGGTCATGCTGCTGTCAAACTCCAAACCCGTGGCCGCTCGCTAGCATATCGCTAAGCGAGCCTGTAGCGAGCATTCGCCGAGCCTTCGCCAGGCGAAGCAGAGGCGAACGGGACAGTGGCTGCTTTGTTTCTTTTCTATTATGCCTTATGTCTATCTAACCAAGATTTATTATAATTCTGCATCATTTGGCCTGAGATTATGACTGTTGTGTTGTAGTGCAATTTTCAATTATACTTTACTTTGATGCTCTAACCCGTGTGCTGAATTGTGTAAAGGTTCACATATTCCCGAGGAAATGGCCGGCTAGGTATTCCACTTTATGTGTGGGATACCCTTATGGAGATTCACCCTGAATTACTCAATTGATTTTAATGTATTAATTTCATGGTGAAGATCCACCCTAATGGCTTAATTGATCTTAATGTATTGATTTTAATATGGACCTAATTACTTAATCGACTACGGCTATCTAATTAATTGTAAAGCTTTGCCTTTTAATATGCGATCTTGGACCTCTCTTTTGTTACCTTACGATTACGGTATTATGGTCATGTCCCGCGAATATGGGGATACACTTAGCAAAGACCCTTCGATTAAATCATCATAAAATAAATCATAGTCCCTCGGATGTTGCCTTCGAATATATGATTTCGTCCCTCGATGACCCTTCGGTGTAGCCTACGGTTAAATGATGATCGTCCCTTCGAATGCTAAGGTATCCTTACAATTGTTGCCTTCAATGACCTATCGATGACCCTACGATGACCCGTAAACATCCAAAGGGTAAAATTACTTACTTCTCAATAGTAAGGACAGTTTTACCCTCATAAGGATAGGAAACGTTCATAACGACCTTAGGAAGGTATAACTCTCAATTGCTGGATCATAACCTAAAACATTTCCCACCCCTCACACTTTGCAAATCCTAGAAAATCACCACTTGGTATACATTCATACTAGAATCATTACCAAGTTACATTTTTCTAAACCGTTTTCAAAATCAAACGAGATAAATACTTTGTATACATTCATACGAGAATCATTACAAAGTTAAACTCTCTTTTCGAAACATTTTTAAACAATTCACCAACACTTTTCAGACAAAAATATAAGTGATCCAGCAATTAAGAGCCCATGGATAACCATGGATACAAAGGGTGCTAATACCTTCCCTTTGTATAATGTGCCTCCCGAACCCAAAATCTATTGAGGTCTTTCCTGTTCTTTTCCACCTTTCCTTATTGGATAAAAGAAAAGTCGGTGGCGACTCTTGCTATCCGCGACATTGCGATAAAAAGCAAAATACCCCAAGTCAGTTCACCGTATGACAGAACTGGCGACTCTGCTGGGGACTACAAAGAGAGGTCACCTTAAAAAATCATTTATGTTTTCAAATTGTTCCTTCTTTTAAGGGAATTTTTGAGTGAAAGATCCTACACCCGGATCTAGTGTACCTTAGGTAAGTAGCAATAGATCATCGCGACTATCCGGCGTATACTGGAATGGTTAAAATGATGGCTACGGTTAATGTGACACTTTGGATGTCCTGATGTTCCTCATGTTTACTTGAGGAAAAATTTGGCATTCGCGTGGTGTCATCAAAGCATTAACCAGACCTTTAGAACCCTAATTGACTCATCCTAGCCATTAGAAAGTAGTGAGATAACTGACTTCGGTTTCGACTGGGGTTGGTTGAGACTCGATACTACACTCTTTGAGATTGGACTTTAGGGAAGCTTCGGTCAACCACTTGGTGTTGCACTGAAGTAGACTTAAAGAAAGGTCGATGATCTGAGATCCTTCTAGAACCCGGTTACTATTCTAGGACAGGTCGAACCAACCAAACTTCAGTAGGGAGGGTACTTACCTATGGAACTCATGCAAGCCTTAAAACTTAGGAATGATGGTTGTGTGACTTGCTTGTGATTGTTATTTACTTAACATCATAACATCATAACATCATCATAACATCATGGCATTGAACTAACCATTTCGAGGACTTAGGGATTTAACTTTGCTCTATTTTGTAAAAAAAAAAGAAAAAAAAAAGAAAAAGAAAAAGGGTTTCCTTTATTTGGTAGTTTATGCAAAGTTAAATTCCAAAAGTCCTTGAAAACATTTCATACATTGCATAGCATAACATTGCACAACAGGTGTTCTAAAGGGATCAATGTTCTCACGGTTTTCATGCAAACAGAAAAATGGACCTCGAACAAACTATCAAGGATCTCCATACTCAGAATGCTCAACTCCAGGAGATGATCTTGAACTTATCCAAGGGGCAGGAAGAACTGAAGGCTCTCTTGCTCGAGAAGAAAAAAGACAAGAAATCTGTGAGGCACATTAACCCGGGAAGAAGGCAGTTTACGAAGATCAATATGACTTTAGCACAAGCACTGCAGGGTATGCTAAAAGCAAATTTAATTACCCTCAGAGATCCTCCTGCAAAACCCAACACTACTTCTCCTAGTTATAATCCCAATGCCAGGTGTGCGTATCACTCCGATAGCCCCGGGCATAATACAAACGATTGTTGGTCGTTGAAGAATAAAATTCAGGATATGATCGACGCCGGAGAATTTGAATTGGATCCGCCTGAGACTCCTAATGTCGTCACTGCCCCCCTGCCTAACCATGACGAGACTGTCAATGCTATGGAAGATGCTGATAACGGTTGTGACTTGGATAGTTGGATTTTCCCAACAATTGGTGACGGACTCAATAATTGGAAGGCTGAAGACACTATCCCGATTTCCTTTAGTCAAGAGTAATTGTTATTGCTTATTTAGTGTATCAAATTTGGTTAAATGTTTTGTCATTTTCATAAGCATATTCATATTCAATGAATCAATGGACTTTTTGCATTCAAATATTGTGCTATTTATCTTTCATGTCATCGTTCAAACAAGCTATGCTTTCTTACACACACTCACATAACAAATTGCATATCCATATCCACTCTGGATCCTGTTGATAATAGTTCTGCTACTGTTCATTATGACTTTGAAAATCCGATCTACCAAGCCGAGGATGGAAGTGAGGAAGATTGTGCAGTACCTGAGAACTTGCCAGACTACTGCAAGAAGAAAGGACTATTCAGCCGCATGGGGCATCGATCGAAATCGTAAATCTGGACCACGTCGCCCGATTTAGCTCCCATTTGACCGCTACTTGCAAATCCATCTTCAAATTACTGAGACAAAATCAAGAAGTATCTCCAAGAACCTCCAATTCTGATAATACCAGTTGAAGGAAGACCTCTAATCATGTATTTGACCGTGTTAGAAAATTCAATGGGGTGCGTATTGGGGCAACATGACGAGTCTGGTCGAAAAGAGCATGCAATATACTACCTTAGCAAAAGGTACCGACTGTGAAACAAGATACTCGCAGCTCGAGAAAGCTTGCTATGCTTTGGCTTAGGTTGCTCGCCGACTAAGACAGTATATGTTGAATCATACCACTTTATTGATTTCTAAGACGGATCCTATCAAATACATATTTGAGAAACCCGCTCTCTCCGGAAGAATAGCAAGATGGCAGATGATCTTAACAGAGTATGACATCCAGTATACTACTCAGAAAGCAATCAAAGGAAGCGTGCTAGCTGATCATTTGGCTCATCAAGCGGTGGATGATTACCAATCTATGAATTTTGAGTTTCCAGATGAAGATGTCATGTTTGTTACCAATCATGAAGAACATGGACCGGATGAAGGACCCGCACCGGGATCCCGATGGACTATGGTTTTTGATGGATCTTCTAATGCGTTGGGCAACGGTGTTGGTGTCGTAATTATTTCTCCCAGGGGTTGCCATACGCCTTTCACTGCTAGACTATGTTTTGATTGTACCAATAATATGGCTGAGTATGAAGCATGTATTTTGGGACTCAGAGCTGCCATAGACCTAAGGATCAAGTTTTTGAGTGTGTACGGAGACTCAGCATTAGTAATCAGTCAGATCAAAGGAGAATGGGACACTAAACATCCGAATCTCATCCCTTATCGAGAGAAGGTGTTGTCACTAATCCCATACTTTGGAGAGATTACATTCGAACATATCCCACGAGAAGAGAATCAGTTGGCAGACGCATTGGCTACCATGTCATCTATGTTCAGAGTCAGATGGGACAATGAAGCTCCCATGATCACCATTGAGCGATTGGATGAACCAGCACATTGTTATGAGCTTAATACTGATGAAGTGGAAGAGAAACCTTGGTTCCACGAAGTAAAAAGATATTTAGAAACTCAGGAGTACCCTGAGGGGGCATCTATCAATGATAGAAAATTCCTGAGGAAGTTCTCTGCTAAATTCTTTTTGAGTAATGGAGTATTATACAAACGTAACCACGATTCGACTTTGCTTCGCTGTGTGGATAAAAAGGAAGCAGAAAAGATTATGGGAGATATGCACGACGGTATTTTTGGGACTCATTCTAGTGGACATACGATGGCCAAGAAGATTCTGAGATCAGGGTATTATTGGTCTACCATGGAAGCTGATTGCCACCATCACTCCAGAACCTGTCACAAGTGCCAGATATATGCGGATAAAGTACATGCACCTCCTGCTCCATTGAACGTGTTGACCGCACCTTGGCCCTTTGCAATGTGGGGCATTGATATGATTGGGGAGATTAAACCTACTGCTTCTAATGGACATCGCTTCATCCTTGTCGCTATTGATTACTTTACAAAGTGGGTAGAGGCCGCCTCATTTGCTTCTGTCACCAAGAATGTGGTGGCACGGTTCATCAAGAATAGTCTTATTTGTCGGTATGGTATCCCTGAAAGGATTATCACCGACAATGGTACTAATTTGAACAACAAGATGATTACTGAACTCTGCACGCAGTTCAACGTAAAGCATCATAACTCTTCTCCATACCGGCCAAAGATGAACGGCGCCGTGGAAGCTGCTAATAAGAATATCAAGAAGATCATACAAAAGATGACAGTAACATACAAAGACTGGCATGAGATGTTACCGTTTGCTCTCCATGGTTATCTCACTTCAGTGCGCACTTCGACAGGGGCAACTCCTTTCTCCTTAGTCTATGGAATGGAAGCCGTCTTACCAGTGGAAGTTCAGATTCCCTCTCTAAGGATCATGAAAGAGGCGGGCTTAGATGAAGATGAATGGATTCAAACTCGACTCGATCAAATAAACTTGATTGATGAGAAGAGACTTGCGGCTGTTTGTCATGGGCAGATATACCAGAAGCGCATGACCCAGGCATTTAACAAAAAGGTCAAGAGACAGATGTATCAAATTGGCAACTTGGTAATAAAGCGTATCATTCTACCACAAGGCGATCCCAGAGGCAAATGGACTCCCACATACGAAGGGCCATTTGTAGTTAAGAAGGTATTCTCTGGTGGAGCCATGATACTTGCTACGATGGATGGCGAAGATTTCCCGCATCCTGTGAACGCGGACATAGTTAAAAAATACTACGCATAAAAGAGACCCGCTAGGTCGACGTATCTAGGCAAAAGTAAGGGCATCCCGGCGAACCAAAAGGGTTCGGGCAAAAATTAGGGATAAACATATAAAAACGTACACCCGGCAAGTCGAAAACCTGAAAAGGCGGCTTGGGCAAAAAAGAGTATCCTGGTGGACTGAAAACCTGAAAAGGCGGTCCAGGCAAAAATTAGGGATTAAAGCGTAAGACTATGTCCCGTTCTCAGTCAGCTTCAACCAAGTTCCAAGGACTGAACAAGCCAATCACTTCTATCCGACAACAGGAGATGAGACGCTTGAAGACATAATGACAGTAGTGGAATTAAAATCAATAGGACCTTTTCTGCATAGCTTTCTCTTTGTTTTCTTGACGATTTCCTCTTACTAGGATTTCTGTCTCCTTGTACACAAATTGCCTGTTTACAGGCCCTCTTTCAAAATCAATATAATTTCATTTCCAAAAAGATGCTTTTGTTTTACCTTTTCTGTTTTGTTTGCGTAAACGTCCATTGATTTACTTTGAATTGATTTATGCATTTGAATATGATCAATGTTTACCAAAAATGCATGCCTAGAATAGTAATAGCAATTACTACACGACTTCAGGATCGAGGAGAAGGTCTAATCACGCTTCCCAATGAATCCGTTGCTAATTCGATTCCCCGGCAACGCCAATTATTCCCCAGAAGAAATTGGCATCACTAGACTGGTCATCTCTTCTACCCCCAGCCAGGCTCTGTTAAATATCTCTGCCATCAGATAAAAGTCAAATACCCCTAGCTAAGG
The DNA here is from genome assembly GCF_024323335.1 of Lathyrus oleraceus. Classification (NCBI taxonomy): domain Eukaryota; kingdom Viridiplantae; phylum Streptophyta; class Magnoliopsida; order Fabales; family Fabaceae; genus Lathyrus; species Lathyrus oleraceus. Next base: position 315,638,138 of record NC_066580.1, read on the forward strand.
AAGGGTCATCAATACAAATATCTCCGACCAGAAGACTGAGATTTATTTCCCCAGTAGAGTCCCCTGGAAGAACGTTTCAGACACATAGTGCATTCATTACATCATTTCACATCACATACCTACATACAATTTTCATTCCGCATCATATACATTACATCATTTCATAACATATACATGTATACAATGCTCTCATTTATTCCAGACGCATAATTCACTCATTACATCATTTCACAGCACACGCATGCATACAACATTTGCATCTCATGCATCATGACATGGCATGAAGCTAACTTTATTTTTCAGGTTAATTATCCTCTTGATACAATCAAAACAAAGGTCCATTCAGACGGACAGCTTTATCAATTACATTCAGGATTCAACTACATCTTTCAGATATACTCCATGTCAACATTCATTCTGACATCCTCCTAACGATGGCATCTATAAGTTCATCCCAGACATTTATCGCAAATACAACATACACAAATACTATCAGATTCAGCCTAACGTACGGTTCGTTCTGATTCAGCCCAACATATGACTCCTTCAACTCAGATACGATCTAGCGTACGATCCATTCTGACCTTCAACAACTCAAATACGGTCTAATGTACGATCCAGTTAGACCTTCATCTCCTCAGATGCTACCTAGTGTATGGTACATTTCTGAAGTGTAGTCTAGCATATGACTACCCCCTTTTATCATCAGATTCAGCCTAATGGACGACTCATTCTGCTCAGATACGGTCTAATGTACGACCCAGTTAGACCTTCATCTCCTCAGATGCTACCTAGTGTACGGTACATTTCTGAAGTGTAGTCTAGCATATGACTACCCCCTTTTATCATCAGATTCAGCCTAATGGACGGCTCATTCTGCTTAGATACGGTCTAATGTACGACCCAGTTAGACCTTCATCTCCTCAGATGCTACCTAGTGTACGGTACATTTCTGAAGTGTAGTCTAGCATACGACTACCCCCTTTTATCATCAGATCCAGCCTAACGGACGGCTCGTTCTGCTCAGAGACGGTCTAATGTACGACCCAGTTAGACCTTCATTCCCTCAGATGCTACCTAGTGTATGGTACATTTCTGAAGTGTAGTCTAGCATACGACTACCCCTTTTCGTCATCAGATCCAGCCTAACGGACGGCTCGTTCTGCTCAGAGACGGTCTAGCGTACGACCCATTTGGATGTTCATTCCCTCAGATGCTACCTAGCATACATACATCTTTGAAGTGTAGTCTAGCGTATGACTATCCCTTTCATCCTCAGATGCAGCCTGACATGCCACAACTCCAACACGGTCTAACGTACGACCCATTTGGACCTTCAACTCAGATACGATCTGGCGTACGATCCATTCTGATTTTTCATCCTCAGCGAAGTCATCCGCCCAATGAACAACTCACTCTGGTATTCAGATGCGGTCTAGCGTATGATCCATTATGATCCCTTATCCCCAGCAGCGTATAACACACTCTGACTCCCCAACGAAGTCGACAGCATAATGGATAACTCACTATACGGGCTAGCGTATGACCCGGTACGACATCCATGTCTTCAGATATCGTCTAATGTACGACGCACTCTGAAGCTCTCATCATCAAATTCCCTGGATGGCATCTTTAAGCCCATCTCCATCAAGACTAGCTCCTGATTGACAAGCGCAAATTTTTTGGGCATTCTAGTGTTCAATAATCTTTCACCTCCAAACCACGAATGGCATACATGCCATCCTAACTCCCTCGGTTCAAGAATATTGAACAGGGGCAGCTGTCATACCCCAAAATTTGCCCATTAATATTTCAAGACATTTTTCAGGGCACTCCGACTCATTTTTATGACACTGATCTTAAAGGAACAAAGGCCCAGCTCACGAGTGGCCCAATCCAGAAAATGGCCCAAACTGGCCTGCTCGCTAGGCGAGCAAATCCTTCGCCTAGCGAACGTTCGCTGCACGCTCGCCTAGCGAACGTTCGCTACACGCTCGCCTAGCGAAGCTGGCAGACATCAGAATTTTCGGGCTTCATTCTGAGCCCATTAGGTCACAACAAGAGCATTATAAATAGCCAAGCTTCAGTCACGAAAAGGAACAGGGGAAGACGGACGGAAACCCTGGCACAGAAACCCTGGAGGCTACTTTAGAGAGTTCCGAGTGAAGAAACCCTGAAGGCCGCTCCTCCGCTCCGAAGCTACCGCCGCCCAACTCCATCCGATGCCAAAAGCGATCAGTCTCTTCAACATAGCAGCTTAGTTGCAAGCAGGTTTGCGTATCACTATTGTTTTATACTTTTAATCGGTAATCTCTATATACATAAAGCATCATGATTGAAGTTTCGAATATGTAATTTGATTTCACATGCGAATTTAAATATGCTTGAATATCATGAATGTTTGTCCATGCTATTCCTGTAATCAAGTGCCATACAAGTTCAGGTTTCCGGAGGTCATGCTGCTGTCAAACTCCAAACCCGTGGCCGCTCGCTAGCATATCGCTAAGCGAGCCTGTAGCGAGCATTCGCCGAGCCTTCGCCAGGCGAAGCAGAGGCGAACGGGACAGTGGCTGCTTTGTTTCTTTTCTATTATGCCTTATGTCTATCTAACCAAGATTTATTATAATTCTGCATCATTTGGCCTGAGATTATGACTGTTGTGTTGTAGTGCAATTTTCAATTATACTTTACTTTGATGCTCTAACCCGTGTGCTGAATTGTGTAAAGGTTCACATATTCCCGAGGAAATGGCCGGCTAGGTATTCCACTTTATGTGTGGGATACCCTTATGGAGATTCACCCTGAATTACTCAATTGATTTTAATGTATTAATTTCATGGTGAAGATCCACCCTAATGGCTTAATTGATCTTAATGTATTGATTTTAATATGGACCTAATTACTTAATCGACTACGGCTATCTAATTAATTGTAAAACTTTGCCTTTTAATATGCGATCTTGGACCTCTCTTTTGTTACCTTACGATTACGGTATTATGGTCATGTCCCGCGAATATGGGGATACACTTAGCAAAGACCCTTCGATTAAATCATCATAAAATAAATCATAGTCCCTCGGATGTTGCCTTCGAATATATGATTTCGTCCCTCGATGACCCTTCGGTGTAGCCTACGGTTAAATGATGATCGTCCCTTCGAATGCTAAGGTATCCTTACAACTGTTGCCTTCAATGACCTATCGATGACCCTACGATGACCCGTAAACATCCAAAGGGTAAAATTACTTACTTCTCAATAGTAAGGACAGTTTTACCCTCATAAGGATAGGAAACGTTCATAACGACCTTAGGAAGGTATAACTCTCAATTGCTGGATCATAACCTAAAACATTTCCCACCCCTCACACTTTGCAAATCCTAGAAAATCACCACTTGGTATACATTCATACTAGAATCATTACCAAGTTACATTTTTCTAAACCGTTTTCAAAATCAAACGAGATAAATACTTTGTATACATTCATACGAGAATCATTACAAAGTTAAACTCTCTTTTCGAAACATTTTTAAACAATTCACCAACACTTTTCAGACAAAAATATAAGTGATCCAGCAATTAAGAGCCCATGGATAACCATGGATACAAAGGGTGCTAATACCTTCCCTTTGTATAATGTACCTCCCAAACCCAAAATCTATTGAGGTCTTTCCTGTTCTTTTCCACCTTTCCTTATTGGATAAAAGAAAAGTCGGTGGCGACTCTTGCTATCCGCGACATTGCGATAAAAAGCAAAATACCCCAAGTCAGTTCACCGTATGACAATGATATTTTTGGTTGTGTTTATGTAACATATTTAATGCATTCGTGTTAAATATTCTAATGTAGGGAAATGTTTGCTCTCTATTTCTAACACTTCAATGTCATCAAGTTGCACATAAATGAAAATTTATTTGACATAATTAATTTTCAGAATAGAAAATCTTTGTATCAACATAAATGCTTTGACTTCTTTTTTCCTTCCTGGTTTTACTAACAATATATGCAGTTACTAGGATACCTAAATACTCAATGGTATGAAGCTCAAGTCAAATTTTGAGTACATAGTCACATATGTGGTCTCAAAACTCTAGTGGTTCATAACTAAGTGCTTATGATAAATTCATGGAAAATGTCAACTTACTTCCTCTGACTAATATTACAAAACTTGAGGATGTAATGATCTATTTACCAAAATTTCTTCCTTGAAATATTGACTTTTTTCCACTATGTCAATGGTATAATATTTTATTTTTACTTGTGATTTATTGCAGTTGACTTTCTGTGTCACAGTTGCTACGAGTGACAAGCTAAAATCCTCTAAATTCGATTGGTACTATAAGGTATTCCATAAGTGTCCCAAAGTAGCCAAAGGAGATATAACACTTTTTACATGCTCTGATGACCATAGCACAAAGACTAAAATTTATAGGTGTTATTTTTAATTAATATATTTCTCAATGTCTATACTGCTTTTGAGCCTTATACTACTTTGATTTATCCATTTTAGTTGAAGAAAACATGATTATTTATTGTCTTATATCAATAATTGTTAATTATACTGCTTTTGAGCCTTATACTGCTTTATCCAGATCACGCTACCTATATGTTTTCTTACAAAATTGCAATTCCCATAATTCTATAAAAAATGCATGTATATTCAACATGATTATTTATTGTCTTATATCAGTAACTGTTATCAACATATAAAAATTTCAAGTGTCAAAAAGAAGGAAAATATTTCTCGACATCAATTATCAAGAGATATCTCAAAAGGATCAAATATGAATTAAGTTATTGAATTACAATGATGGAATTAGACTTTGATAATGATGTTAAAGGGTACATAATGCAATTCATTTTGTAACATTGTTAGATGCTCATAAAATCATATTTCTATTCATCCGTTAAAAAGTCTCTAAAGCCTACATGCATCAATACTTTGCAAACCAAATTGTTTTCAAACTCATTTTTCAAGGTGTAACGGTTACACCAACCGGTTACAATTTTATTTTTTCTGATTTTTTTGAAAACTGGTCAAGGTGTAACGGTTTGTTTACCAGTGATTTCTGATAAACAACCGCTAGTCTTCCAATATTATATATTTTGGTAACTTACAGGATCGACTAGATTGATCCTAGGACATGTGTCTCAAGAACTATTATTACGGTGATTTGACTCATGGTTAAGTTTGTTTCTGGTTTATGAACAGCGAAAAGTGTTTTGACAACAATTCTAAACGAAATTTATGATTTTATGAATAAAGAGTAAATGACGATAACTTTGTAGGAAAGGGTTTTTTAAAGATAACGAAAGTACTTGGAAAAGGTGAAGATAAGTGACTTGAAGTAAATGTTTTAAGTTTTGAGAAAGTACTGGAAATGAAAACTTGACGAAATGTAAATGCAAAGGTAAAAATGATGATAAAATACTGAAAATAAGGGCAATTCGACAGAAGAAAAGACAGTGAATAATTTTAATTTAAATAACTTGCATGAAATAGATAACATGAACGAAATTATGGTGTTCTTCATACATACATTTTTAGCATAAAACTCTTTTCTCTCGCTCTGGTACTTTGAGTATTTTTGTGAATTTTCGTATATCTGTTTGAACACCTCTGAAATCTAAAACTAAGACCCCTATTTATAACAATTCGACCCTAACGGCCTCTACACAGATGACTGCCACGTTCGACATTTTCAAGCGTTGCATGTCTCAGATGTTTCCACGTGTTGGTCTGACGAAACTGCTTTGTTTAAATTTCAAATACTTCCCGCTTGAAGCTTCGAATCTGTCAAAACGCCTATGTCGAAGAGAACTTTGTGGAGATCTAAAAAATCTTCTAATTCTCAGGCTTCGATAAGAAAGATTTGTTTACCCAAGAAAAGAATTCAACAAATAGCTTTGACACATCCATTTTTTATTTATTCTCCAAAACGTAACACTTCCAAAGAACTTCAACTATTTGTCGAAATCTCTAGTTAACAAATTGCCCCCAATAAATGTCTATTTCGAATCAATGTAGAAATGGGCATTTTTTGTAATCACCAGATTTCGACCAGAGACCTTTCATAGACCTAAAAGTCCATATTTGTCAGTTAATCATGATTTACTTTTTCAAAATGTCTCATCAAAACGTGTGCGCAGTTATTTGTCATCATGAATTTCAACTTCCAAGAATAATGAACAGTAATCCATGTACCCTTTTCTCAGAAAAATCACCACGTGGCCCACTACCCTAGCAAGGTGTAACCAATCAGCTTCGTAGGTTAATACTATAAAAGCTCACTTGTCACTTCTTTCTTCCCTTTTACGAAAATCTTCATCTTCAACCTAAGTTCATCTTCTAAAACTTCTCTGAAAACGTTTTTTCTTCCCTAAAACCCTAATCCTTCAAAATCTCCACAAAAAAACCCATAACAATGTCTTCTGATAAACAGAAAAAGCAATCAAAGAACATCAAAGGTGTTGGATCCTCAAAAAGTTCTGCTTCTCAGAACATTCCAACTAGCACAACCATAACTGTTGGGGATCGGGAGTACATCACTTTTCCAAAACTTATTAAAGAACAGAAAGCAATTTTTGCTTCTCAGGTAATGATTCCTTCCTTACTTTCTGGAAATGTTTTAGGGTTTTTAGGCCCATTAGTCTCTGAAGATCATTTAGAGAAATGTGTGAAGTTTTTTCCCTGTTATCATACTACCAAAACCATAGCCAATAAAACCGTTTCCTCCAGAAATAATGAGGATTCAGTCCAAAGAGAGGCTTTTCAACTGGATTTTATCACTGATAGTTTCATACCCTTTCGGTCTTGTCCAACTCTAGACAAATCCTATCTAGCTTGGTTAACGAAAGTTGAGAAAAAGAAAGCTTCATTTTGGAAAGAATTTGGTATTTTTGACCTGATTCAGATGTCGAAGTTGGGGTTTAGTTACTGCCAGCCTTTATTATTATCCAGCCTATATTTCTGGGATAGCACATATAATACCTTTCATCTCCCTTGTGGAATGATGACTCCTACGCTTTTCGACGTAGCTGCCATATCTGGACTTCCTCTGACAGGAGAAACCTTCGACCCCTACCAAGACTGCGAAAACTTGATTGACTTCAACGTCAAGAACGCTTCGTTCAGTACTTATATTAATTTGTATCACGCTGATGGGGAAGAAGTTCCTGACATAGAACATATAGCATTCTTAGGTATATGGTTGTCCAAGTTCTTCTTTTGTTGTAAATCTCTGCAAGTTGCAAAGAGATTTTTAACACTCGCTAACCAATTGCATGTTGGTCGAAGAGTGTGTTTAAGTGAACTCTTATTGGCTAGTGTGTATGAAAGTCTAGGATCGGCTAGTGCCAAGTTAAAGGAGTATGAAGCTGGTACCAACTTATTACTATTTGGGCCTTATTGGCTTCTTCAATTGTGGCTCAATGCCACTTTCGAATCCTTTTTGCCAACACAAGGAAACATTGATGAAAGTGCCCCAGAGATAATAAATCGAAGCATTGAGGGCACCAGACTCCTTCAACTGACTCTAGTTGATGATGTTGATAACTTACAAACTTCCCTCACCAAATACACCTTGATGTTCTCGAAGCGTCACCATTTCTTTCCTTCGATGGCTCCTTTTGCCAGTCGAACCCATGGTCCTTCCTGGTTCACTGCTTTGCTCGAAGATGCTGTGAAGAACGCCAACACAGAGATCAAAGATATATGGCGTGCCTTTCTCTTCCCAAGGCTGCTTGTTTCTAGGATCCTGCCAGTAAAGAGCCATGTGTGTCTGTTGGCTTATCAACCTAATTTTGTCTCTCGACAATTTGGGTTGTGTCAACTTATTCATGTTTCTTTATTCAATCGAAAGCACGAGATCTGCTGTGCAGGGACTGAATGAATCACTCGAGACATTGCAATCCACGAAGAATTCCATGCAAACTTTGTTGAATTCCAATTAATAGCCTACCAACCGTTCTTCTACTCCACCAATGGTTTTGCCACTTGGTGGACAGATTTCTATTCCAAGAATATGTTTTCTACTGCTGAAATCAAAGAACGTCTAACGAAGGCCTTTTCATCTTTGCAGGAAAATATCCACAAGGTTAAGCTTACTCACTCTGAAGAAATCCAAGCATTCTAAAAGTACTTTGAAACTGTCTATGACCCAACGGACCTTGTTCGAACCATTTATGACGCAGCGCCAATTTTAAAAGAGAAATTTGAAAAGCAAATTGCCAAAAGAAAATCTCTCAAAGCTGTAAAACCTGAATTTAAATATGATTTGGCCTTTGAGTGCGAACCACCCAAATTTCCAAATTTATCCAGTGCAGATTTTGCTTTGTCATTTTTCCCCCTTACCCAAATTGGTTCATATGTGGGGACATTTTTAACATACTAAAAAATGACCAACAAAAACCTGCTAAAAGAGTAGTTGCAACCAAACATACCTTAGACAATTTCAAAGGCTTTCTTCACTTTGACTTAGCTGCAGTGAGAATTACTTCTCCGACATGTGAAGGTGTGGAATGTTTGGATTTCATGGTTTTTACAACTCCCTTTCGTCTTTTTGCCAATCTTTTAAACATTTGCATGTTTCGACTAACTTACATTCTTCTTTAGCTATCGAAAGGAAGGTGGCGAAGAAATAGAAGCTTGTGGCGAAAGCTAGTTCGAATACTGCTTCTAAGCCAACTACCTCTTCAAGCCAGGGAGTGCCTTCTGGTGCTGCTCCAGAAAAAATGTAGAAGAGTTCAAAGGTATTACATCAAATAACTTCTTTATCTCTTTCATATTTTTCTAACTATTTATAATTTTCTTTTTCAGGGTAGTCACAAGCCTCCTTTGACGCCCAAGAAAAGAAAAGTATCCACTGCTAATGCAATTCTTGTCGAAGATGATGAAGAAGATACTCCTCCAACTCCACTTAAGAAAAAGCAAAAAAAGAATAAGGCAACAGTTGCCTCTTACTAAACAAATAAACAACAAGGTGTCGAAACCAACATTCTCCCTCCTCCTCCAAAGGAAACTCAATCCCAGCCCTCTGGTGGCGCAGCGCTGGAGCACATTGGGAGTGTAACACCCCTTTTTCCACCCCAAATTATTTAGCATATAATTAGAGTAAATAAGCACGCATATAAAGAAAAGGGCGTCACATCGACGTTTTCGAAACTTAAAACTTTTCAAAAACCAACAATACACCTGGTCATTCAAAATAACACATTTCACTCATCATGAGTATTCAAGCAATATGCGTTCGCAGCAGAAAATAAAGAATACTCATGTATTTCATAGAATGATTCATGTCCCATACCATGATCATCATAATCACTTCAAAATAAAATAAAACAATCAATGACATAAAGCATGTCAAAATAAGATACGAGTTCAATACCACTAATCTACCCAGTGTTACATGACCAGAGCATTGACTCATTACCAAACTTCAAACTAAATACGGAACTCTCCAGCTAATCTTGAGCGAGCTACCATCCACCTACTCCAGCAATACTACTCTATAGTATCTGCACGATACCCATGTAAAGGTAACATTCAAACAGAAAGAGTGAGAATTTCAAATCATTATGAAATAGCATAATAAGGCACAATGAATTGAAACACAATTTAAGAATTCATCACACTTGGTATAATTATATCAATGATATTAACAGACAATCACTCCACATAATTCAAATGTACATCACACTCACATCAATACACACATTCAATGATCACATAACTATAGACGAATCAATGCAAGACAATGTGACTCTATGCATGTGGTACCGCAATGTGAACTCAAAGTTTCACCGCTTTCCGATTCAATATCTAGAATCCAAGCCACGCTCCAGATCCGGACAAGACCAAAGCCTACGTCTATTTCCAATGAAGGATCACCGCTTAATACTACGCCTAATCCCAATCAAGGATTAACGTCTGCTACGTCTGTTTCCAATTAAGGATCACCGCTTAATACTACGCCTGATTCCAATCAAGAATCAACGTCTGCTACGTCTGTTTCCAATAAAGGATCACCGCTTGACCATGCTATGAATGAATTCACACATACCAACACATATGCAATTAAGATCTTCTATACCGTCTTAACATCCCACATATCACCATAACTCATAATTGGTACATATACATATTCATCATCACACATCATCTACTATTTCATATACACATCCATAACCATAAATCATTCACAATTCAATAATGGTATACATACACATTCATACAATATTTTATTCTCATCATGATAAAATTTATGGCATTTATAAATCACATAATATCTTATAACCTGGAACAATAATAATAATCATTTACATTATCTTTAGTCATGTTATTTCACAATCAAACATATCAACCATGTTTAACACCCATCAAAATAAAATTCATAGAATTTGTAAGACGCATAATACACTATAATATGATATCATAATAATAGCCTTTTCCATTATCTTACCAATGCATCCGTCCGCATTCAAAACGGAGCTATAATGCTTAATTAAATCATTAATCTATCTTAATCAAGATTTAGATTAATATTTATTCATTGCATAAGTATTCAACAACAACCTCTCTAGCCTAGTGGTAAGGCATGTACAGTTCCAGGGAGTTCCTGGGTTCGAACCCCACTGGTGACAAATTCTGTACAGATGGATCCGCAATGTACTTCCTCAACTGAGACACATGGAATACATCATGAAGATTAGAAAGTGATGGTGGTAATGCAATCCGATATGCCACTTCACCTATCCTCTCGGAAATCTGATAAGGACCAATGAAACGCGGCGTCAACTTACGTAACTTCAAAGCTCTACCAACACCCGTTATTGGCGTAACTCGAAGAAACACATGCTCGTCTTTCTCAAACTCAAGAGCTTTCCTCCTCTTATCATGATAACTCTTTTGACGACTCTGAGAAGCCTTCATCTTCCCTTGAATCATCTTAATCTTATCTGTAGTCTCCTGAATCAACTCGGGTCCAACCACAGTACTCTCTCCCGATTCGTACCAACATAAAGGAGTTCTACACCTTCTGCCATAAAGAGCTTCAAAAGGTGCCATTCCAATACTCTAATGGAAACTGTTATTATATGTAAACTCAATCAAAGGCAAGAAACTATCCCAATTTCCTCCTTGTTCCAAAACACAAGACCTCAAAAGATCTTCCAGTGACTGAATAGTCCTCTCCGTTTGACCATCAGTTTGCGGATGATATGCTGAACTCAAACGCAACTTCGTACCCAAAGCTCTTTGCAACCCTTCCCAAAATCTCGAAGTGAACCTCGGACCTCTATCCGAAACAATACTCGACGGTATACCATGAAAACACACAATCCTCTCGATGTACAACTTAGCAAGTCTCTCCATCGAATAATCCATTCTCATCGGAATAAAATGAGCACACTTCGTCAGCCTGTCCACAACAACCCAAATCGCCTCACAATTACTCGATGTTCTTGGTAAGCCCGAAACAAAATCCATAGAGATACTATCCCACTTCCACTCGGGAATAGATAACGATTGCATCAAACCAGACGACTTTTGATGTTCAATCTTTGACTTTTGACAAGTCAAACATGAATACACAAATTCCGCTACATCCTTCTTCATACCTTGCCACCAAAACATCTTCCTCAAGTCTTGATACATCTTAGTAGCACCAGGATGAATACTCAGACCACTTCTATGCCCTTCCTCAAGAATCCTCTTTCTCAAATCCATAACATCCGGAACACAAACTCGATCATGACATCTCATGATACCGTTCTCATCAATCCGAAAGTTACCACCTTTACCTTGGTTAATCAATGTCATAACATCGACTAACTTCAAATCTGACTTCTGACCTTCTCTAATCTCGTCAAGAATGCCACACGTAAGCTTTAACATCCCAAGCTTAACACACGAAGACGTCGCTTCACAAACCAAACTCAAATCTCTAAATTGCTCCAACAATTCAAACTCCCGCATCATCAACATAGACATATGCAATGACTTCCTACTCAATGCATCGGCTACAACATTCGCCTTCCCAGGATGATAATTCAAACCAAAATCATAATCCTTCAAGAATTCCAACCATCTCCTTTGCCTCATATTCAATTCTTTCTGATCGAACAAGTACTTCAAACTCTTGTGATCACTAAACACATCAAACCTCGATCCAAACAAGTAATGTCTCCAAAGCTTTAACACAAACACAACGGCAGCCAACTCTAAATCATGCGTCGGATAATTCTTCTCATGAACTTTGAGTTGCCTTGAAGCATAAGCTACCACTTGCCCTTTTTGCATCAGAACACCTCCCAAACCCAACAAAGAAGCATCACAATACACAACGAAGGTTTCTAACGGATCCGGTAAAATCAAAATAGGAGTCGTGGTCAATCTTCTCTTAAGCTCTTGAAAATTCGCAGTTTTAGCATAATTTAATCATCACAATTCAAGAGTATTTATCAAAACCTAATAATTCCAAACCATGCCAATTAAGGATTTCAACCTAAATCATGTTCCTACCCATTAACCCAATCATACTAACCCACAATGATAAGGATTTCACCCCTTACCTTGTCAATCTGATGGAACCCTTATCTCCTCTTTACGTTCCCTCTCCTCTTTCTCTATTGCCTTCGGTGCTCAAGTGAATTATGATTCTCACTTCCTTACCTCTTACTATTTATAATGGTATTCTAGTTGGGCTTAAATCATTTAATTTAATCACTAGGCCCAAAATGCCTAATATTCAAATACCTCTATTTAATTTAAATAATTAACCACTCACTATGCGACCAAGTTAATTAATTAATAATTCACTTATTTAATTATTTCTCATAACCGCTAGTTAATGAATTAATACACCAATTAATTAATTAACACTCCACATAATTAAATTAAAAAAATATAATAATATTAAATACTTAAAAAAAATGGGCTGTTACAGGGAGCAATGCTTCTGACCCTGAGGCTCAACAGGTAGACTTCGACCTTGAGTGTTTTATCTTTCGACAAACTCATACTTTATTCTAACACTTTGTTTTCAGGACAAACCTACCACTCCCCTCATTTCTACCACCAATCAGAGTGATCCTTCGAGCGGCATGAATCCATCTCCTCCTCTGACAATCAGCGGGTGTCCAAAGCAAAGGATCTTCTACTGGAGCCCAAAATCTCGAAGCAGATAACGCCCAGAACGAACAAGAAACCTCTTCTCCTGGTGAAGATGGTAAAAGAGATTTAAAGCACGTTAACGAGAAGGACTCAGCAGAGAAAGAAGATTCTAAGGATACTCCCAGTAATTCTCCTGCAAGAGTTGTGTTCCCTTCAGATGATGCTGATGAGGATGATCAGGATTCTGATGAGATTGAGGGGTACTTTCAGGAAGATGAAGACATGAATGTGGGAGAAGCTGATCCTGAAGGAAATCAAACTGGAACTGGTGACGCCAACATCGACACGGTCCCAAATCCAATTAAAGTTCGACCATCCATCATCCAGACTTCGCCTATATCGCTTACTGAGAAGGAGAAAAAAGCTTTAAAACAAAATGATCCCCTCAAGTATGTAAGGTTAATGATGGCTCAAAGAGAATCTTCTTCAGAGCAAAGCATTTCTGGAGCTTCGACCCATTCTGGTGCTAGTGCAAACGAAGCATCACATGACGAACTCCTTCAGCAGGTGAAGAAGGCAGTTTTTGATGTAGATCTCTTTGAAGAATTAAGGAATAATATGGAAGCGAGCTTTAGCATAAAGAAGCTGATAAGCAAGATTAACATCACTACTTGCCCCACTGATATAGCTGAAGCCCTTATCGACATTCAGAACCTCATTGATCAAGTCTGTGCTGAATACCGTAGGGAGGTGGATGCTAAAGCAAAGCTTCTATCAACTGAAAATGCTTAAGCCACTGAGTTTGACAATGCCCTTTGAACTTCACAAGCTTCTGAGGAGTTAGCCGCTTCCAGAAAATCAGCCCAAGCAGAATTTGACACTTATACTGCTTCGATACGACTCTGGGAATCTCATATTGCAGAATTGCAGAAGAAGATTTCTGATGCTAAGGCGAAGCAGGCTGCTATCCAAGGCTTAGATAATACTTAAGCTGATGATCTGGCGAAGCAAAGCGTAGATCACGTCGAAAAGGCTACTGCTATGAATGAAGATATTGCACGCCTCAGAGGGGTTCAAGCTGTTGTTCAGTACAAGATTGGCTTGGCGAAGAAAAAGTATGATCGGATGAGGGCCACTATTCCTTTTTGATTTCCACCTGTATTTTTTCTATTTGACTCTTGTTCATTTGTAATTTGATTAAGACGAAAACCATTTTGGCAAAGTTTGGAGTTTAAATATCTTCACCATTTTGGCCATGATAGTAAGGCTTACTATGTTATTAAGATTTTAACTTCATGCACAAATGGTTTATACTTCTTTAAGTATTTCCCATTTACTTTTAGGATTTTTCGATCCTCTGTTAATTCTTCTATTTCGTATGCATTATTTTAAAAGGATTTTAAAATTCGAAAATGTCCTTCCCAATGTGGAGACCATTTTCCTAATGCTTTATTCTTTTGATCCATAGGTAATATAACTTTCCAAACTAAATCATTCGTAGTGAAGGTTTTACCTTTGACCCTCTTATTGTATGCCCTTGCTACCCTCTCCTTCTGTCTTCTTAATACTTCTAACGCATGCAACCTTTCTTCGTCCAAATCCACCAGCTCATTTATCATCATTTCCCAGTATAAGTTAGATGGAATTTCTCCTTGTCTTTGGATTCTCACTGATTTCAAGTAGATTTCGACAGGTAATACTGCATCATGTCCAAATGTAAGCTGGAAAGGTGTAGTGTTAGTAGCTTCTTTATGGGAGGTTCGACAAGCCCAAAGTGCTTGATCTAAAGTTTTGTGCCAATTTTTTGGCTTCTTCCCTATATGCTTTTTGATTAAACCAATTATTACTTCATTGGCTGCTTCGACTTGCCCATTGGCTTAAGCATAATAGGGTGTGGATGTTAATAATTTGAAACACATCTCCTTTGCAAACTCTTGCATCTTTCGACCAGTAAAAACGGGTCCTTGATTTGTTGTTATACTTTCTGGGATTCCAAATCTATATAATATTTGCCTTTGAATGAATTCGATAACAGTTTCTTAATCCACATTTACTAAAGGTACTGCTTCGACCCATTTAGTGAAATAGTCAATTCCTACAAGTATGTACCTTTGACCTTTGGATGAATTGGGTCGAATTTCCCCAATTAGATCTAATGCCCACCCTCTGAAAGGCTAAGGCTTAATAATTGTATGAAGCTCACTTGCATGAGCATGTTGAATTCCTACATGTATTTGACATTCTTGGCAACCCTTAGCAAACTCTATACAATCTTTTAACATGGTGGGCCAATACATTTCATATCTGAAAAACAACCATTTCATCTTATGGCCTGCCTGGTGTGCTCCACAGGCTCCACTATGTACACTAGATAATGCCAAGTAAGCTTCGTTTTCTCCTAAACATTTCAACAGGATCCCTTCAAGGGTTTTCTTGAATAATTCATTCCCCATTAAAACATAAGATAAAGCCCTGTACTTGGTTTTTCTTTCTGTATCTATCAAAGGGTCCTTAAGATAATTAATAATTGGATTCCTCCAATCTGTATCTATTAAGGTATCAATGGACAGTACTTCAAACTCCTCTTTGTTAGCATATCCTAACTGAGTGCTTTCCAAATTTGTCGGAGACAATCTGGCAGCCATTGCCTTTCCTCTTACTTCGAAAAGTTCTTCTAGCTTCCCTTTTGAAATTCTATACCCTGACGCTATTTGTGCTAAGTTATTAGCTTCTTGGTTTTTTATTCTAGGGACATGTTTTATGTCGATATATTCGAATTTTTTGAGTAACCTATTTGCAATGACGGAGTACATAATCAAATTTTATTTTATACATTTGTACTCCTTCGTCAGTTGCTTGATTACTAATTCTGAGTCTCCTTTAATTTCGACCCTAGTTGCCCCCAATTCCAACAAAGCCTCAAGTCCCACAATAAGGGCTTCATATTTTGTTTCGTTGTTAGAACAAAGAGGGCCTTCAATTCTATATTTGAGTTTTATTGGAATTCCGTCAAGAGAAATTAACATGATCCCAACCCCACTTCCATCCTTATGAGTGGAACCGTCGAGGAATAATCTCCAAGGTTTCAACTCAACTTGAAGTTGAGGATTTTCGACCACCGCATGGTCTACAGTAAAGTATGATACTATTTGTCCCTTCATTTCCCTTAAGGGCATAAAGGTTAAAGAGTATTCAGTGAGTGCTAAAGCCCATTTGCCAATTCGACTGTGCATTATTGGCTTAGATAACATATACTTGATGACATCAAAATGTGAAGAGACGTATAAATCAATAGGTTTTATATAATACTTGAGTTTAGTACAAGAGAAATGCAAACAAAGACACAACTTTTCTATTGAAGTGTATCTAGTTTCTGTATCATTTAAAACCCTACTAAGATGATAAATGGATCTTTCAACACCATCTTCATTCTCTTGTGCCAACATGCTACCTATGGTAGTGGCGGAAGCTGATATATACAGTCTCATGGGCTTCTTTCCACATGGTGGTGCCAAGATAGGAGGATTCGTCAGATAATGTTTGATCTTGTCGAATGCCTTTTGATGTTCGTCATTCCATTCGAACTTCCCTTGTTTCAGGCGTAGGAGGGGAGAGAAGGCTTGAGTTCGACCACTTAAGTTTGAGATGAATCTTCTTAGGAAGTTTATCTTTCCTAATAATGATTGCAATTCTTTCTTGGTTGATGGTGCTTTGGTCTCCATAATAGCCTTCGTCTTATTCTGATTGATTTCTATCCCCTTTTTATGGACCACAAAGCCCAGAAAATCTCCATCCTGCACAAAGAATGCACACTTAAGAGGATTCATTTTTAAGCCATGTTTTCTCATTCTTTCGAATGATTGGCTGAGATGGGTTAGATAATCTTCATATGACGTAGATTTTATCACAATATCATCTATGTACACTTGCATAAATGTCTCTATATAATCATGAAATATAGAATTCATTGCTCGCTGGTATGTTTCCCCAGCGTTTTTTAGACCAAAGGGCATAACTATCCACTCATAAGTGCCTATTGCCCCTGGACATTGAAAGGCTGTTTTAGAAACATCCTCTTCTGCAATGAAAATCTGGTTATAGCCAGAATATCCATCAAGCATGCTGAGATATTCATAGCCTGCAGCTGAGTCAACCAGCAACTCTGCCACAGGCATTGGATACTCATCTTTAGGAGTTGTTGCATTTAGATCACGAAAATCTATACACACTCGCAAAGAGCCATTTTTCTTGATAACAGGAACTATATTTGCAATCCAATCGACATACCTTGTGGTCCTAATGAAATTGCATCGAAGAAGTCTTTCGACCTCTTTTTTGATCTTTGAAAGGATCTCTGGGGAGAATCTCCTTGGAGTCTTCTTGATGGGCTTCTTGCCATCCTTGATAGGTAGCTTTAATTCGACCAAGTCCCTCTTCAAACCGGGCATCTCGTCGTAGTCCCAAGCAAAACAATCTTTGTTTTCTCTTAGCAATTCAATTACTCTTACTTTCAACTTGGGGTCTAATTTAGTGCTGATGTAGGTGATTCTTTTTGTACTCCCATTTCCGAGATCAATTTCTTCAAGAGGATCTTGCGCTAACATCTTCGCACTTGATGTTACTGGATCTTTTTCGAATCCTAGAGGCTCTTCGTAATAGATGACATCTAACCTCTGTTCTGCTAGTTTCACAGGCACCTGTTCGTCAGGGGGTTTTGGTTTAAAGTACTCCCCAGGTCCTGTATTATAGATTTCACCATATGTGGCTTTGTCAACCATGTTTGTTATCTCGGCTTCGAGAGTCGCTTGTCTTTTGTTCTCAGCCATGTAGGCCGAAGTCTTTTCGAAAAAAGAAGACTCAGGCATAATACAGGTCTTCATCCCAGCCTGTTGGTCGTATTTCAGATGATTCCCCTTCTTCTGGGTCTCCTGTAATTTCCATATCCCACTGAAAGCCATTGGGATGAAGAGTCAAGAAGTACAAAGCATTTTTATTTGGGGCGTAGCCTTCTTCAGCTGGGTGGCATGGTCCTATATGATCCAAGTTCCTGTCGAAGTTCTTCTTGTCTACATGGTTTACTTCTGCCATGAAGTAACTTTGGTCAGCTTCAACATTTTCTACCACACCATCTTCTCTCCAGATGGATATCCTCTGATGCATGGTCGAAGGAACTGCCCCTATTCCATGTATCCATTCTCTTCCTAGTAGTAAGTTGTAATTTGCCTTCACGGGTATTACCATGAACATTGTTGGTCTTGTGATTGATCCAAGAGTCAGATCCACTTGTATGACACCCAGAGTCTGTTTTATCTTACCCTCATAATTTGACAATACCATATTGTGAGGTTTGACATCAGTGTCGAACATACCTATCTTCTTTAACATGAATTGGGGCATCAAATTGACTGCTGCTCCTCCGTCCACCAGAACTTTATTCACCCCCACATGTCGAACTTTGGCCCTAATGTATAGGGGCTTGAGGTGACTCTGCATCCCTTGGTGAGGCCTTTCAAAAAGAGCGTTCTTCTCTTCGACAGCGCCACTGTTGAGAACATAGTAACACACTAGTTTATGCTTCGCCATCTCCATAGCATCCGCTTCCTCATTATCTTCAACCTCCGTCTCCTGGTTATATTCGTATGGTAGAACTGAGACTACATTGCAATTCATATTAACAGAAGACACTCCGTCGGACTCGAAGTCGTCAGTGAGCATTTCCTCCTCTCTTACTTGTTCCTTCTGAACTTTCTGACTTTTGTTTTCATCTAGAAACAACTTCCTTCCTACAGGTGGTTTGGTCGAATTCGTGACATTTGGGGGAACCTTGACGCTGTTGGATTCTCCAGTCTCTTTTGGATTCATCTCTCTTTCAACCTTCCTCAACCTCTGATGTCTTCTCCACTGGGATCTTGACATAGGATTCTTTCCTTTGTAGTTCTCTAGCCTGATAGCCTCTCTCTTAGATGCCTGGAACTGTTTTCTATAAGCCAAAGAGGTTCTTCCTCCATCCTCAAAACTTCTCCACTTTCCTTTCTTCGACCCCGCTTGAGTCCATTTGTCCTCAAGGACTTCTGCTGGCAGTTTAAACATAACATTTTTTGCCCTTGGGTAAGGGATGTCTGGCCTCCTAGGTTCTCCCCTCTTGTCGAGATATACATATTTGGGTTATCTCCATGTCCGTCCCAACCTTGGTTAGATGGGATTCTTTCGAACGCTTCAGTTAATTCTCCGTTGTACACTGCCCCACACCTGGGACACATCAAGCATTCTGTTTCGTACTTGTAACAACACATAATAAAACCAAGAAGGCTTTCTCCTGATGTGGGATACACCTTCTGTAATTGGCTTTCCTTCCTCCAGTTTCTCTCAGTCTTTGTTCGTTGCCATCTTTCATAATCCTCAGCCACCCTTCGACATATTCTGATGCTGCACCTTGGGCACAACAACATGTCAGAATTTCTTTTGTGACATCTCCAAAGGTATTCACGTAGGCTTTCGTTGGTTTTGGGATAGCCAAACTGCATCCCCTCTTGCTCCATCTTCAGACATTTCTCCACTTCCTCCATTTCTAGAGGGGTTGTTTCAGATCCACCATGTTGACACCTAGACTGGCGCCATCAGTGATTGAAATTTCCTCGAATTTCTTCCTAAGGTCCTCAGTAGCCTCAGTTGCTTTCTCCTTGAGACCTTCAGTGGCCCTTGGTTCGATGTTAGCACCCTGTTTACCTTTGACAGGGATTCCAAAGGGAACATCGTGATTTAGGCCATCAGTAGCCTGCTTTCCATCTAGCGCATAGCCTTCAGTTCCTGTTGCCTTTACAGCCTCCATTTCCCCTACGTCAATCATGTTGATTTCGACAGGTTCAGCATAATTTGTATCAGCAATGTTGAGGGGATCAGCGTCAACCTTCATCTGGTTTTTTCCTTTGTCAGCGAACTTGAGGCGGCCATCCCTAATTGCATTCTGAATAAGATCCCTGAAAAGAAAGCATTGTGAGGTTTTATGGCCTAAAAAAATGTGATATTTACAAAAGCCTCTTTTCTTTCATTGTTCTAACGGAGGAATTTTGGTATTAGGAGGCACTATCATTTGGCCATCTTTTACTAATAAATCGAAGATCTCGTCACATTTGGTAACATGAAATGTGTAAGTCTTTTTAGGAAATCTATCATTCTTTTCAGCTTCGATAGGGTTCCTGCCATTCGAAGGTGTAAGTAATTTGTAGGCATAAGGTGGTGCTTCTTTTAATTCAGCCAAATCTACTTCGAATTCCTCAAGACCATAAGGGTCATCAGAGATTTCAGACTCCCCGTCTTCGAATTCGACATAAGCAACCCTCTCTTTCTTATAATTCTTATTCGCTCTGGCCTTTTTAGATTTAAGCGTTCGACCTGTCAAACCCTGTCTGCTAATTGGGCCATATCTCTTAGATGCTGGGTATCTAACTTTTTCCTGATGGAATAGTCTAAACCTCCAGCGGCCATTTCGACCAACTCCTGTTCAAGCACTATCGTAAAACATCTAGATTTCAACAAACGGAACCTATTCAGATAATCATCTATAGGTTCGGTGAATTTTTCTTTTGATACTGGCTAATTCCTTAAGACTTATCTTAGTTTGGCCCATGTAGAATTGTTCATGAAACAATCTTTCCAAATGAGGCCAAGCATCTATGGAATTTGGTGGCAAAGTTGTAAACCACGTGAAGGCGTTCTTTGTTAAAGAACTGGGGAAATATTTCATTCTTAGGTTCTCACTGTTCACCAAATCCCCTGCCTCAATCATATATCTGGCTATGTGTTCTATAGTGGATTCACTAGTGTCCCCTGAGAATTTGGTAAACTTAGGGATTTTACAACCCCTTGGTACTTCTGTTTGTAGGACATATTCTGATAAAGGAGAGGAATAATTTGGTCGTTGAAGTCCTGTATTCAGACCATTCTGGGCCATGATTCTCTCTATCATACTAGTTAAGTCATTTTCCATCATGTTTTCCCGCTTGACCCTATGAATTACTTCGTCTGCATCCTGGTCTCTATTAACCATTATCACTCTCCTAGGTTGTTCTTCAGGGACTTCCCGTTAAATTGGTTGTTGTTCCAATCTTGCCCCCATGACCCTTTCGTCAGGCGCTTGCCTTGGTGGTCGAACCTAATCTATAGTTGGTTCTTCTCCCTGGATTATAACCTGGTTTGGCCTGCGTCGAACAGAAGACTGTGGAGCGCCTAGGAAATCTGTTATGCGTCCCATCTGTGCTGACAGTTGTTGGTATGTTTGGGCATTGTCAGTGTTAGTCCTATTTACATTCTGTATCAGGGGAGAAAAATGGTATTCATTTCTCCGACCAGAACTCTTACCATATCATGGTTACTGGCATCCATTTGTTGTCTAAAGGCTTCCTGGTTATTCGTTGTAAGGGTAGGTAATATGGTGGGGACTCCTTGTGATTGGGTGTTTCGACCTACATGGTTCATGCCAGTGCCAAAATTTTGAATTGGCGAAATAACCGTATTATGTGGTTGAGTATATATGGAAGAATTGTTTGGAAGTCCCGCCATGGCGGTAGATGGCATTCCATATGGGTATTCTCTCAAAGGCCTAAAGTTCTCGAATCCTGGTGGCTAGGGGTTGAAATTGCAGGAATGTCTGCTATGCCTGACATAATAGGCATTGTTGTCGAATTATGCAAGGCCATGGATCCAAATGTTGGTATGGCCTATGCACTAGGGATCTGTCATACGGTGAACTGACTTGGGGTATTTTGCTTTTTATCGCAATGTCGCGGATAGCAAGAGTCGCCACCGACTTTTCTTTTATCCAATAAGGAAAGGTGGAGAAGAACAGGAAAGACCTCAATAGATTTTGGGTTCGGGAGGTACATTATACAAAGGTAAGGTGTTAGCACCCTTTGTATCCATGGTTATCCATGGGCTCTTAATTACTGGATCACTGATATTTTTGTCTGAAAAGTGTCGGTGAATTGCTTAAAAAATGTTTGAAAGAGAGTTTAACTTTGTAATGATTCTCGTATGAATGTATACAAAGTATTTATCTCATTTGATTTTGAAAATGGTTTAGAAAAATATAACTCAGTAATGATTCTAGTATGAATGTATACCAAGTGGTGATTTTCTAGGATTTGTAAAGTGTAAAGTGTGAGGGGTGGAAAATGTTTTAGGTTATGATCCAGTAATTGAGAGTTATACCTTCATGAGGTCGTTATGGGCATTTCCTATCCTTATGAGGGTAAAACTGTCCTTACTATTGAGAAGTAAGTAATCTTACCCTTTGGATGTTTAAGGGTCACCGTAGGGTCATCGATAGGTCATTGAAGGCAACAGTTGTAAGGATACCTTAGCATTCGAAGGGACGATCATCATTTAACCGTAGGCTACACCGAAGGGTCATCGAGGGACAAAATCGTATTTTCGAAGGCAACATCCGAGGGACCATGATTTATTTTATGATGATTTAATCGAAGGGTCTTTGCTAAGTGTATCCCTACATTCGCGGGACATGACCGTTATACCGTAATACCGTAGGGCAGCAAAGAGAGGTCCAAGGTCACATATTCAAAGGCCATGTTTTACAATTAAGTATTTAAGATGAATTTCCACATTAAAATTAATTAGGCAATTAGGATGAATCTCCCCATTAAAATTAATTAGTTCGGAATCCATCTCCATAAGGGTATCCCTCAAATAAAGTGGAATACCTAGCAAGCCACCTTCTTCGGGAGTATGTGAGCCCTTACAAAATTCCGCAAACAGGTCAGAATACCAAATGGGGTGCAATCAAGAGTTGCACCAAAACAGTAATAGTATCAGGTAAACAAAGCATGGTTATAATAAAACAGGTCAGAAGGGCAAAGATCAAAACAGAACGAAAAACAGCGGCATCCGCTACAACAATTCAAGGTATCCAGGCATACTTAAGTCTACATGCAGAACCTCAACTATATTTATGAATTCAATTATGGTATCACATGGGAATTCGGAACATAAAGCGGCGATAGTAACGCAAACCTGTTTGCAATTGAATTGCAACCTTGAATTGGCACTCTTAGGGTTGATGCCGGATTGAGTTGAGCGGAGCCGCCGGCTTTTCCTTCAGGGTTTCCTTTAGGGTTACCCGGAGTAAGTTAAACAGTAGTCCTGAACACTCCACCACAAGCCGGTAGGATTTGTGTTTGGATTTTTCAATTAAACAACAAATTAAAACGAAGGAAATAAACTAGATCCTAACGTAAGGTTAGATTCGGTAAAAAGGTACACAATAGTTTCCGTTGTAGAAACTATTGTGCGAAAAGAATTAACCAAATGCTAAAAAGGAAATGGGAAATTGCAAGGGAAGTAGTGTAGAACTCGTAATAAACAATGCCTAAGCTGCTGGAAAAGAAACTATGCAAAAGCGAAAACGGCAAAAGGGAAAAAATGTGGAAAAGCCCCCCCACTTTAGGTTTTCTTGTGGCTATTTATATTGGTACCATTAAGTAACTACTTGCTGCCAAGAGGTCTTCAACGTGGCTAATTTCATGGCGTGGATATAGGGCCCAACACTCCTCAACGTCTCTTCAAGTCTCTGAGGCGTTACTTGCGCCCAAAAAGTAGGGGAGTGGTGTGACGCTCGTCACACCATGTGTGACGTCCGTCACAAGGCTGTTTTGCGTGACGCTCGTCACGCCCCCTGTGACGTCCGTCACAAGCACAACATTTGTGTCTTGCGCTTTGGGCTGGGCTTTGCTATTTGGTTCGCTTTCTCTCCTTTTTGCACCTCTTTTCCTCCATTTTTACTTGTGCTTCCAAATAAGCCACCTGAGACAAATAGGAAGAAAATACCGCGTAATATCTAACAACATAAAGTGAACTGAAATAAAAATGATAAAATTTAATTGAATTAAGTCCTAAAATATGATATAATTTCATGTTATCACTAGGCGAGCGTGTAGCGAACAGGCCAGTTTGGGTCATTCGTGAGCTGGGCCTTCGTTCCTTTAAGATCAGTGTCATAAAATGAGTCGGAATGCCCCTGCAAAATGTCTTGAACTATTAATGGGCAAATTTTGGGGTATGACAGCTGCCCCTGTTCAATATTCTTGAACCGAGAGAGTCAGAATGGTATGTACGCCATTCGTGGTCTGGAGGTGGAAGATTATTGAACACTTAGGATGCCCCAAAAATTTGCACTTGTCAATTAGTTAGTCTTGATGGAGATGGGCTTAAAGATGCCATCCAGGAAGTTTGATGATGAGAGCTTCAGATTGTGTCATACGTTAGGCGATTACTGAAGACATGGGTGTCATACCGGGTCGTATGTTAGACCGTATAGTGAGTCGCCCATTAGGCTGTCGACTTCGTTGGGGAGTCGGAGTGTGTTATATACCGCTGGGGATAAGGGATCAGAATGGATCGTACGCTAGATCGTCTCTGAGTTGCAGAATAAGCCGTCCGTTAGGCTGTACTTAAGGATGAGAGGTCAGAATGGATCGTACGCTAGATCGCATTTGAGTAGCAGAAAGAACCGTCCGTTAGGCTGAATCTGATGATGAAAGGGGTAGTCGTATGCTAGACTACACTTCAGAAATGTACCGTACACTAGGTAGCATCTGAGGAGATGAAGGTCTAACTGGGTCGTACATTAGACCGTCTCTGAGCAGAACGAGCCGTCCGTTAGGCTGGATCTGATGATAAAGGGGGTAGTCGTATGCTAGACTACACTTCAGAAATGTACCGTACACTAGGTAGCATCTGAGGAGATGAAGGTCTAACTGGGTCGTACATTAGACCGTATTGGAGTTGTTGAAGGTCGGAATGGATCGTACGTTAGATCGCATCTGAGTTGAAAGAGTCATATGTAGAGCTGAATCCGGATGAACCGTACGCTAGGCTATATCTGATAGTATTTGTATATGTTGTATTTGCAATAAATGTCTGGGATGGGCTTATAGATGCCATCACTAGGAGGACGTCAGAATGAATGTTGACATGGAGTATATCTGAAAGATGTAGTTGAATCCTGAACGTAATCGATGAAGATGTCCGTCTGAATGGCTTTCTATTTTGACTGTGTCAGGAAGATAATTAACCTGAAAAATAAAGTTAGCTTCATGCCATGTCATGATGCATGAGATGTTTTATGCTTTCGAAAATAACTGCGAACGATGTATGCATGCGTATGCTGTGAAATGATGTAATGAATGAATTATGCATCTGAAAAGTTCTTCCTGAGGACTCTACTGGGGAAAACAAATCTCAATCTTCTGGTTGGGAGATACTGGTATCGATGACCCTTTCTTAGCCGGGGATGCTTGATTTCTGTCTGATGGTAGAAATGTTCAACAGAAGCCCGGCTGGGGGTGGAAGAGATGACCCATTCGTCTAGTGATGCCTATTTCTTCTGGGGAATAACTGGCTTTGCTGGGGAATAGGATTAGCAACGGATTCATTGGAAAGCATGATTAGACCTTCTCCTTGATCCTAAAGCCTAGTAGTAATCGCTATTTCTATTTTATGCACGCATTTTTGGTAAACATCGATCATATCCAAATGCATATATTAATTCGAATTAAATCAATGGACGTTTATGCAAACAAAACAGAGAAAGTAAAACGAGAGCATTTTTTTGAAACTAAAATTATATTGATTTCGAAAGAGGGCCTATAAACAGGCAATTTGTGTACAAGGAGACAAAAATCCTAGTAAGAGGAAATTGTCAAGAAAACAAAGAGAAAGCTATGCCGAAAACGTCCTATTGACTTTAATTCCACTACTGCCATTATGTCTTCAAGCCTCTCATCTCCTGCTGTCGGATAGAAGTGATTGGCTTGTTCAGTCCCTGGAACTTGGTGGAAGCTAACAGAGAACGGGACATAGTCATACGCTTTAATCCCTAATTTTTGCCTGGACCGCCTTTTCAGGTTTTCAATCCACCAGGATACCCCTTTTTGCCCAAGCCGCCTTTTCAGGTTTTCGACTTGCCGGGTGCACATTTTTTTTGTTTATCCCTAATTTTTGCCCGAACCTTTTTGGTTCGCCGGGATGCCCTTACTTTTGCCTAGGTACGTCGACCTAGCAGGTCTCTTTTATGCGTAGTATTTTTTTGACTATGTCTGCGTTCACGGGATGCGGGAAGTCTTCGCCGTCCATTGTAGTAAGCATCATGGCTCCACCAGAGAATACCTTCTTAACTACAAACGGCCCTTCGTACGTGGGAATCCATTTGTCTCTGGGATCACCTTGTGGTAGAGTGATGCGCTTTATTACCAAATCGCCAATTCGATATACCTGTCTCTTGACTCTTTTGTTAAATGCCTGGGTCATGCGCTTCTGATATATCTGTCCATGACACACAGCCGCAAGTCTCTTCTCATCGATCAAGTTTATCTGGTCGAGTCGAGTCTGAATCCATTCATCTTCATCTAAGCCCGCCTCTTTTATGATTCTTAGAGAGGGAATCTGGACTTCCACTGGTAAAACGGCTTCCATTCCGTAGACTAAAGAGAAAGGAGTTGCTCCTGTCGAAGTGCGTACTGAAGTGCGATAACCGTGAAGAGCAAACGGTAACATCTCGTTCCAGTCTTTGTACGTCACCGTCATCTTTTGTATGATCTTCTTGATATTCTTATTAGCAGCCTCCACGGCACCGTTCATCTTTGGCCGGTACGGAGAAGAGTTATGGTGTTTTATTTTGAACTGCGTGCAGAGTTCAGTAATCATCTTGTTGTTCAAATTAGTACCATTGTCAGTAATAATTCTTTCAGGGATGCCATATCGACAAATGAGATTATTCTTGATGAATCGTGCCACCACATTCTTGGTGACAGAAGCAAATGAGGCGGCCTCTACCCACTTTGTAAAGTAATCAATAGCGACAAGGATGAAGCGATGTACATTAGAAGCAGTAGGTTTAATCTCCCCAATCATATCAATGCCCCACATTGCAAAGGGCCAAGGTGCGGTCAACACGTTCAATGGAGCAGGAGGTGCATGTACTTTATCCGCATATATCTGGCACTTGTGACAGGTTCTGGAGTGATGGTGGCAATCAGCTTCCATGGTAGACCAATAATACCCTGATCTCAGAATCTTCTTGGCCATTGTATGTCCACTAGAATGAGTCCCAAAAATACCGTCGTGCATGTCTCCCATAATCTTTTCTGCTTCCTTTTTATCCACACAGCGAAGCAAAGTCGAATCGTGGTTACGTTTGTATAATACTCCATTACTCAGAAAGAACTTAGCGGAGAACTTCCTCAGGAATTTTTTGTCATTGATGGATGCCCCTTCAGGGTATTCCTGAGCTTCTAAATATCTTTTTACTTCGTGGAACCAGGGTTTCTCTTCCACTTCATCAGTATTAAGCTCATAACAATGTGCTGGTTCATCCAATCGCTCAATGGTGATCATGGGAGCTTCATTGTCCCATCTGACTCTGAACATAGATGACATGGTAGCCAATGCGTCTGCCAACTGATTCTCTTCTCGTGGGATATGTTCGAATGTAATCTCTTCAAAGTATGGGATTAATGTCATCACCCGTTCTCGGTAAGGGATGAGATTCGGATGCTTAGTGTCTCATTCTCCTTTGATCTGACTGATTACTAATGCTGAGTCTCCGTACACACTCAAAAACTTGACCCGCCGGTCTATAGCAGCCTTGAGTCCCAAAATACATGCTTCATACTCAGCCATATTATTGGTACAATGAAAACATAGTCTAGCAGTGAAAGGCGTATGGTAACCCTCGGGAGAAATGATTACCACACCAACACCATTGCCCAATGCATTAGAAGACCCATCGAAAACCATAGTCCATCGGGATCCTAGTTCGGGTCCTTCATCCGGTCCAGGTTCTTCATAATCAGTAACAAGCATGACATCCTCATCTGGGAACTCAAAATTCATAGATTGGTAATCATCCACTGCTTGATGAGCCAAATGATCAGCTAGCACGCTTCCTTTGATTGCTTTCTGGGTAGTATACTGGATGTCGTACTCTGTTAGAATCATCTGCCATCTTGCTATTCTTCCGGAGAGAGCGGGTTTCTCAAATATGTATTTGATAGGATCCATCTTAGAAATCAATAAAGTGGTGTGATTCAACATATACTGTCTCAGTCGGCGAGCAGCCCAGGCCAAAGCACAACAAGTTTTCTCGAGCAGTGAGTATCTTGTTTCACAGTCGGTAAACTTTTTGCTAAGGTAGTATATGGCATGCTCTTTTCGACCAGACTCATCATGTTGTCCCAACACGCACCCCATTGAATTTTCTAACACGGTTAAATACATGATTAGAGGTCTTCCTTCAACTGGTGGCATCAGAATTGGAGGTTCTTGAAGATACTTCTTGATTTTGTCAAAAGCTTCTTGACATTCCTCATTCCATATCATCTCTTGATTTTTCCTCAGTAGCTTGAAGAGGGGTTTGCAGGTGGCAGTCAAGTGGGAGATAAATCGGGCAATGTAATTCAAGCGTCCCAAGAAACCTCTGACTTCTTTATCTGTACTGGGAACTGGCATTTCTTGAATAGCTCTCACCTTGGCCGGGTCAACCTCAATCCCTTTACCACTGACAATAAAGCCCAGGAGTTTGCCGGACCTTACCCCAAAGGTGCATTTGTTCGGGTTCAACCTCAACTTATATTTCTTCAACCTCTCGAACAGTTTGTATAAATGATCGAGATGTTCCTCCTCAGTATGAGATCTGGCTATCATGTCATCCACATATACTTCTATTTCATGATGGCTCATATCATGGAACAAAACCACCATAGCACGCTGGTACGTTGCCCCTGCATTCTTTAAACCAAATGGCATTACTTTATAACAGAACGTGCCCCATTGTGTCACAAACGTAGTTTTCTCCATGTCCTCAGGCGCCATCTTAATCTGGTTGTAACCTGAGAATCCATCCATGAATGAGAACACCTTGTGTTGAGCGGTGTTATCTACCAGAACATCAATGTGCGGGAGTGGAAAGTCGTCTTTGGGACTCGCTTTATTCAAATCTCTGTAGTCTACACATATTCGCACCTTGCCATCCTTCTTCGGCACTGGTACCACATTAGCAACCCATTGCGGATAAGAAGTAACGGCTAGAAAACCGGCATTGAATTGTTTCATAACCTCGGCTTTGATTTTCTCGGACATTTCAGGACGCATGCGGCGAACCTTTTGCTTAACAGGACGACAGTCTTCCTTCATTGGCAGCCGATGCACTACTATGTCTGTATCTAATCCTGGCATGTCTTCATAAGACCAGGCAAAAATCTCTACATAGTCATGCAACATCTGAATCAACCTTCTCTTGACACTGTTTTCCAAGCCTGCTCCTATTTTGACTTCTTTCTTGTTTACTTCAGTACCCAGATTCACAGTCTCAACTGACTCCTCGTGTGGCTGTATAGTCCTTTCTTCCTGCAGTAACAGTCTGGCAAGTTCTCCAGGTACTTCACAATCTTCCTCACTTCCATCCTCGGCTTGGTAGATCGGATTTTCAAAGTCATAATGAACAGTAGTAGAACTATTGTCAACAGGATCC
Organism: Lathyrus oleraceus; assembly: GCF_024323335.1. Classification (NCBI taxonomy): domain Eukaryota; kingdom Viridiplantae; phylum Streptophyta; class Magnoliopsida; order Fabales; family Fabaceae; genus Lathyrus; species Lathyrus oleraceus. The sequence goes on from NC_066580.1 coordinate 315,667,786, forward strand.
AGAGTGGGTATGGATCTGCAATTCGTTACGTGAGTGTGTGTAAGAAAACATAGCTCGTTTGGAAGATGACAGAAAAGATAAAGAGCGCAATATTTGAATGCAAAAAGTCCGTTGATTTATTGAATATGAATATGCTTATGAAGATGACAAAACCCTTAACAAATTAGCTATTATGCCCCGGGCATAGACACAATGCTTGGAGAAGTTCAATTGTAAAAAAACAAAAATTTGCAACACTAAAATAGACAACAACAATTACTCCTAACTAAAGGAAATCGGGATAGTGTCTTCAGCCTTCCAATTATTGAGTCCGTCACCAATTGTTGGGAAAATCCAGCTATCCAGGTCGCAATCGCTGTCAGCATCTTCTACAGCATTAATTTGACTCTTGTCAGAGCTGAACCCCAGGCCAAATTTGTCAGACTTGTACGGTACGTCGATCAATTGACCCCAGCCAGTACGACCACCATCTTCAACCACGGCTTGAGCGTCCTTCAGAGAAATCATAGCAGGAGGAGCACGAATAACCTTGGGTACACAGGAAGTTGGCTTAAGGACAGGATTGGTCGGAGGAACTACTTCAAATGACTGACAAGGAGTCTCAATGAATTCACCATCCATCTCGACGTATCTGAAGGTATGCACACTACTGACAATGTACTCTTCTTCTCCACACACGGTGACAATTTTGCCCTTTGTGGGATACCTCAACTTTTGATGGAGAGACGGGGCTACAGCGCCTGCCCCATGAATCCAAGGGCGTCCCAGTAAACAGGAATAGGCAGGACGAATGTTCATTACATGGAAGGTAGTGTTGAAGACTTGAGGTCCTATCTTGATAGGAAGGACTACTTCGCCATGGACAACACTCTTCGCACCATCGTAAGCACGTACCACAATGTCACTAGGTTTCAGTTCAATGCTTTTACAATCCAGCTTATCCAGCACAGCTGTCGGCAGCACATTCAAGGAAGAGCCATTATCGATCAACACATGAGACAAAGTGATTCCCCTACACTCAATGGAGATATGTAGGGCTTTATTGTGATTCTTTCCTGCTGGTGTCAGATCAGCGTCGGAAAAGCCTAGGCCATTGTCAACAGCCAAGTGAGCAACATAATGTTCGAACTGATCGACAGATGTCTCTTGAGGTACATGAGCGGTCTTCAAGAATTTTATCAATGCATTGGCATGAGATTCAGAAGATAACAGCAAGGATAACATCGAAATCTTAGACGGGGTATGGCCCAACTGTTCTACCACATCGAAATCACTCTTGCGGATGATTTTCAGCACTTCTTCCATTTCTTGTTTGGCAACATCTTCGGGAGTAACTTCGACCGGTGTCTCTGACTGAGAAGGATTGACTGGTTCCTTTCCTCGAGTTTCAAGGACAGGAGGTGAGATTTCTGGAGAGAAGATCCTTCCGCTTCGAGTAATTTTACTAGTCCCAACAATGCCACTAGTATTAGCAGCATTATCCACTTGCTTCACGCCATGGACGTAAACATCACCGCCATAATTCCACGGAATAGCTTTGCTTGAGGAATACGGGATCGGGCCAGGTGCAGTGATGATTAGGGGAGCAACCCTGGGCTCAGCAGTAATCTTCACAGGCGCCCTGGTAGCGGTAATCTTCACTGGAACTTTGGACCTAGCAATCACAGATATTTCTTCAATAGGGTTTTCCGCCTTAGGAATCCTTTCGAAGAGAACTGTACGATCGTCCATCAGCCGTTGAATACCATTCTTCAATTTCAAACAGCCCTCGGGCCGGAGTATGCAGAGATTGCAATCTTCAGCACAACCTGGAAATAAACCAGCTTGCAATAAATTCCTCTTTATGATCGGGAGAGGAGATGTTAAGTCCGCCACATTGGAAACGTGATCGTCATCATCCACGGCATTAACTGTCTTGTCATGATTAGGCATAGGGGCAGTGATGACATTAGGGGTCTCCGGAGGCTCAAACTCAATTTCTCCAGCTTCGATCATATCCTGAATCTTATTCTTCAATGACCAGCAATCGTTTGTATCATGCCCGGGGCTATCGGAGTGATATGCACACCTGGCATTAGGGTTATAACGAGAAGAGGTAGTGTTGGGATTCGTAGGAGGATCTCTGAGGGTGATCAAATTTGCCTTTAGCATTCCCTGCAGTGCCTGTGCCAAGGTCATATTGATCCTGGTAAACTGCCTTCTTGGCCTGTCTTGTTTGGGCTGGAAGTTTTGAGACGGTGGTGCTGCAATCGTAACTGCTCCGATGTCATGGTCACGGTTTTTCTTGTTACGACCCTTTTGACCGTACACAGCATTTGATTCATTCCTCCCCTGATAGGACCTTTTGGTGCTTGCAGAGGCAGCCGCCTGTATCTTTCCACTTCGGATGCCGCTCTCAACACGTTCACCTGTTAATATAAGTTCAGTGAAACCTGATGAAGAACTTCCCAGTAGATGGCTGTAGAATGGGCCGGTCAGTGTGCCCGTGAACATGTCCACCAATTCTCTGTCAGTCATAGGGGGTTTGACTCTGCCAGCCAAATCTCTCCACTTTTGAGCATATTCTTTAAAGCTTTCTTTAGATCCCATAGTCATATTCTGCAACTGTAGCCGGGTAGGTGCTAGTTCAGAGTTATACTGGTACTGTTTATAGAAAGTTGTTGCTAAATCAGTCCAGGTGCGGATGTCAGAGCTCTCGAGCTGATAATACCATTCCAATTGTGTGCCAGACAGGCTCTCTTGGAAGAAATGGATCCATAGCTTCCTGTCAGTGGTATGCGGCTGAATCTTTCTCACATAAGCTCTCAGATGCATCTGAGGACAAGACGCACCATCGTACTTAGTGAAAGTGGGGATTTTGAATTTGCGAGGAATGGTCACATCGGAGACCAGACCCAAACTTTCGAAATCCAGACCGGGCGCCTTCTGACCCTCCATAGCTAGCATACGTTCTTCCAGCAACTTGTACTTATCATCTCTTGGAGAGTATTGTTCATTTTCATAATCTTCATCGTCATCCTCAGGGTTGGAGAAATCAGCATTCTCTTCCTCTGAATCATTCTCCGCCCCCTCTTCTGGACCATTCGGGATTCCAAACTTGACTCCTGCGGCCTGTCCTTTACGCCTTCTTCCCGGGTTAATGAAACTCACAGCTTTCTTGTCTTTCTTCTTTTCGAGCAAAAGAGCCTTCAGTTCACCCTGCCCCTTGGATAAGCTTAGCATCATCTCCTTGAATTGAGCATTCTGAGTCTGGAGATCTTTGACAGTTTGTTCGAGATCCATTTTTCTGTTTGCAATGAAGACCGTGAGAACATTAAACTTGTAGAATACCTGTTATGCAGTGTTATGTTATGTTATGCAATGCATGAAATGTTTTCAAGGACTTTTGGAATTTAACTTTGCGTAAATCACCAACAAGAGAGAAATGTTTATTGCTAATTTCTTTGACCAATGTTCATTACAAAAGGAATAATAATAAAAATACAATGAAAGCTCAAGTCTCCCAGGGGCGGCTTCTTTTTGGGCGAAGATACGCATTGAGTCTTCGTTCCTCATTAAGCTGACTGGTAAGTTCTAACACTTTCTTCCTTTCTGCGACGAACTGAGTCTCGAAAGTATCCCTTTCTTCTCTCAACTGGATCCAGGATCTCTTTAGTTCCTCCACGTCGGTAGGCATATCTGGATAAGGAATGATCTGAGGAGCACCTCCTTCAGCTTCAGGTTCGACAATCTGAGGTCCGATTGCAAGATATGGCATGACAAGTTCACGAGCTCTGGCGCGTACCCATCTGAGATAAGGTTCCATAGGAATAGAATTTTTCTGTCCTAACGAACCTCTCTTCACCATGCCCCAAGCTCGTACAAATCTTTGACGGTGGCCTTGGGAATCGTTGTCATAGTCGAACATGATGCCTTCGATGATCATTTCATGTGGACCATCTCTTCGAGCACAACCAAACTGTCGTAGAGCTAAAGCAGGATTATAAGTAATACCTCCTCTTATTCCTAGGAGTGGTACATTAGGGAACTCGCCACAACGGTCAATGATGGTAACATTTTCCTTGAACTGAGGACACCAACAGATGTCTGGGTGGGAGAGCGACATTATCCTTTGAGACCATTTCAAATTCTGCTCGTTCTTTAAGACTGATTGAGGAAGGTGCGAAATAAACCACCTAGCCAACAAAGGTATGCAGCACATGAGAGTCCCTTGCTTCTTCATGGTACGAGTGTGGAGGGAATGCAAAATGTCTCCCAGCAAGGTAGGTACAGGGTTATGAGTGAGAAATATCTTAATAGCATTCATGTCTATGAATTGGTCTGGATTAGGGAATAACACCAAACCATAGATTAGCAATGCCAGGATGTCTTCGAAAGCACGGACATTCATAACTTTTAAGAATTCTCGGGCCTTATTTGTCAGGAATTTGGCAAGTAAACCCTTAACTCCACTCCTTGTTACCCAATTAGCTTCAATGTCGGACTTCGTCATGTGTAAAGCTGTGGCAACTTCTTCAGACTTCGGAACCTTTTCTAAACCACCGAAAGGTATTTGATCCAGGATAGGTATCCCAATCAGTCTGGAGAATTCTTCCAGTGTAGGTACCAACTGATAATCTGGGAATGTGAAGCAATGATGTTTAGGGTCGAAGAACTGGAATAAAACTCTCATCATATCTTCTTTGAACCCAGTGGTAACTAAATCGAGAAGAGAACCATGTCTCTTGATGAACTGCGCATGATCGGAAAGTTCTGACACTAAGTTCTTGAGTTGAGGAGAGATTGCTACAAGATTAATCCGGATGGTCTTCCTGGGAGCCATAGCCTTACAAAACAGAGCAAAGTTAAATCCCTAAGTCCTTGAAATGGTTAGTACAATGTTATGATGTCATGATGTTATGATGTTATGATGTTATGATGTTATGATGTTATGTAAATAACAAGCACAAGCAAGTCACACCACAATCATTCCTAAGTTTTGAGGCTTGCATGAGTTCCATAGGTAAGTACCCTCCCCACTGAAGTTTGGTTGGTTCAACCTGTCCTAGAATAGTAACCGGGTTCTAAAAGGATCTCAAATCATCGACCTTTCCTTAAGTCCACTTCAGTGCAACACCAAGTGGTTGACCGAAGCTTCCCTAAAGTCCAATCTCAAAGAGTGTAGTATCGAGTCTCAACCAACCCCAGTCGGAACCGAAGTCAGTTATCTCACTACTTTCTAATGGCCAGGATGAGTCAATTAGGGTTCTAAAGGTCTGGTTAGTGCTTTGACGACACCACGCGGAAGCCAAATTTTTCCTCAAGTAACATGAGGGACATCAGGACAACCAAAGTGTCACATTAACCGTAGCCATCATTTTAACCATTCCAGTATACGCCGGATAGTCGCGATGATCTATTGCTACTTACCTAAGGTACACTAGATCCGGGTGTAGGATCTTTCACTCAAGAATACCCAAGCAATCCCTTAAAAGTAAATCAGACAATTTTAAATAAATGATCTTGTTTTTAAGGTAACCTCTCTTTTTAAAGTATCCCCAGTGGAGTCGCCAGTTCTGTCATACGGTGAACTGACTTGGGGTATTTTGCTTTTTATCGCAATGTCGCGGATAGCAAGAGTCGCCACCGACTTTTCTTTTATCCAATAAGGAAAGGTGGAAAAGAACAGGAAAGACCTCAATAGATTTTGGGTTCGGGAGGTACATTATACAAAGGGAAGGTGTTAGCACCCTTTGTATCCATGGTTATCCATGGGCTCTTAATTACTGGATCACTGATATTTTTGTCTGAAAAGTGTCGGTGAATTGCTTAAAAAATGTTTGAAAGAGAGTTTAACTTTGTAATGATTCTCGTATGAATGTATACAAAGTATTTATCTCATTTGATTTTGAAAATGGTTTAGAAAAATATAACTCGGTAATGATTCTAGTATGAATGTATACCAAGTGGTGATTTTCTAGGATTTGTAAAGTGTAAAGTGTGAGGGGTGGAAAATGTTTTAGGTTATGATCCAGTAATTGAGAGTTATACCTTCCTGAGGTCGTTATGGGCATTTCCTATCCTTATGAGGGTAAAATTGTCCTTACTATTGAGAAGTAAGTAATCTTACCCTTTGGATGTTTAAGGGTCACCGTAGGGTCATCGATAGGTCATTGAAGGCAACAGTTGTAAGGATACCTTAGCATTCGAAGGGACGATCATCATTTAACCGTAGGCTACACCGAAGGGTCATCGAGGGACAAAATCGTATTTTCGAAGGCAACATCCGAGGGACCATGATTTATTTTATGATGATTTAATCGAAGGGTCTTTGCTAAGTGTATCCCTACATTCGCGGGACATGACCGTTATACCGTAATACCGTAGGGCAGCAAAGAGAGGTCCAAGGTCACATATTCAAAGGCCATGTTTTACAATTAAGTATTTAAGATGAATTTCCACATTAAAATTAATTAGGCAATTAGGATGAATCTCCCCATTAAAATTAATTAGTTCGGAATCCATCTCCATAAGGGTATCCCTCAAATAAAGTGGAATACCTAGCAAGCCACCTTCTTCGGGAGTATGTGAGCCCTTACAAAATTCCGCAAACAGGTCAGAATACCAAATGGGGTGCAATCAAGAGTTGCACCAAAACAGTAATAGTATCAGGTAAACAAAGCATGGTTATAATAAAACAGGTCAGAAGGGCAAAGATCAAAACAGAACGAAAAACAGCGGCATCCGCTACAACAATTCAAGGTATCCAGGCATACTTAAGTCTACATGCAGAACCTCAACTATATTTATGAATTCAATTATGGTATCACATGGGAATTCGGAACATAAAGCGGCGATAGTAACGCAAACCTGTTTGCAATTGAATTGCAACCTTGAATTGGCACTCTTAGGGTTGATGCCGGATTGAGTTGAGCGGAGCCGCCGGCTTTTCCTTCAGGGTTTCCTTTAGGGTTACCCGGAGTAAGTTAAACAGTAGTCCTGAACACTCCACCACAAGCCGGTAGGATTTGTGTTTGGATTTTTCAATTAAACAACAAATTAAAACGAAGGAAATAAACTAGATCCTAACGTAAGGTTAGATTCGGTAAAAAGGTACACAATAGTTTCCGTTGTAGAAACTATTGTGCGAAAAGAATTAACCAAATGCTAAAAAGGAAATGGGAAATTGCAAGGGAAGTAGTGTAGAACTCGTAATAAACAATGCCTAAGCTGCTGGAAAAGAAACTATGCAAAAGCGAAAACGGCAAAAGGGAAAAAATGTGGAAAAGCCCCCCCACTTTAGGTTTTCTTGTGGCTATTTATATTGGTACCATTAAGTAACTACTTGCTGCCAAGAGGTCTTCAACGTGGCTAATTTCATGGCGTGGATATAGGGCCCAACACTCTTCAACGTCTCTTCAAGTCTCTGAGGCGTTACTTGCGCCCAAAAAGTAGGGGAGTGGTGTGACGCTCGTCACACCATGTGTGACGTCCGTCACAAGGCTGTTTTGCGTGACGCTCGTCACGCCCCCTGTGACGTCCGTCACAAGCACAACATTTGTGTCTTGCGCTTTGGGCTGGGCTTTGCTATTTGGTTCGCTTTCTCTCCTTTTTGCACCTCTTTTCCTCCATTTTTACTTGTGCTTCCAAATAAGCCACCTGAGACAAATAGGAAGAAAATACTGCGTAATATCTAACAACATAAAGTGAACTGAAATAAAAATGATAAAATTTAATTGAATTAAGTCCTAAAATATGATATAATTTCATGTTATCACTAGGCGAGCGTGTAGCGAACAGGCCAGTTTGGGTCATTCGTGAGCTGGGTCTTCGTTCCTTTAAGATCAGTGTCATAAAATGAGTCGGAATGCCCCTGCAAAATGTCTTGAACTATTAATGGGCAAATTTTGGGGTATGACAGGATCTCAGTGGATACATCAATCGAATTTGCTCCGATTGTGCCTGTTCCCTGAGGAGGGAATTGTTCCCCTTGACTGGTTATATTAACCATCATTTTTGCATTTTTTCTGTTGATTATAGGTTGCGAATTGTTGGCTATCCTACCACTCCTAAGGATCATACAACACTAATTTTTAAACCAAAAGAATAACAGCAATTTTGTATTGTAAAAGTAAAGCAAACTATTGTAATTAACAATTCTTTTGACACTGTCCCGTTGGGCGTGCCAATTTGTTTACTAGTGATTTCTGATAAACAAACGCTAGTCTTCCAATATTATATATTTTGGTAACTTACAGGATCGACTAGATTGATCCTAGGACATGTGTCTCAAGAACTATTATTACGGTGATTTGACTCATGGTTAAGTTTGTTTCTGGTTTATGAACAGCGAAAAGTGTTTTTACAACAATTCTAAACGAAATTTATGATTTTATGAATAAAGAGTAAATGACGATAACTTTGTAGGAAAGGGTTTTTTAAAGATAACGAAAGTACTTGGAAAAGGTGAAGATAAGTGACTTGAAGTAAATGTTTTAAGTTTTGAGAAAGTACTGGAAATGAAAACTTGGCGAAATGTAAATGCAAAGGTAAAAATGATGATAAAATACTGAAAATAAGGGCAATTCGACAGAAGAAAAGACAGTGAATAATTTTAATTTTAATAACTTGCATGAAATAGATAACATGAACGAAATTATGGTGTTCTTCATACATACATTTTCAGCATAAAACTCTTTTCTCTCGCTCTGGTACTTTGAGTATTTTTGTGAATTTCTGTATATCTGTTTGAACACCTCTGAAATCTAAAACTAAGACCCCTATTTATAACAATTCGACCCTAACGGACTCTACACAGATGACTGCCACGTTCGATATTTTCAAGCGTTGCATGTCTCGGATGTTTTCACATGTTGGCTTGACGAAACTGCTTCGTTTAAATTTCAAATTCTTCCCGCTTGAAGCTTCGAATCTGTCAAAACGCCTATGTCGAAGAGAACTTTGTGGAGATCCAAAAAATCTTCTAAGTCTCAGGCTTCGACAAGAAAGATTTGTTTACCCAAGAAAAGAATTCAACAAATAGCTTCGACACAGCCATTTTTTATTTATTCTCCAAAACGTAACACTTCCAAAGAACTTCAACTATTTGTTGAAATCTCCAGTTAACACGGTTACACCATTTATATAATTGATTCCATGGTATGGAACTTTGAAAATTTTGAACATTTGGAATTGTAGAATGCATTATTTCATCAACCATTACTATTATAAATCAATGCAAATCTTCATGAAACATCTACTATCATGTATAATTGATCCAACATGTTTCATAGAGTGTATATAAGGCAATGATCATTCAAAAAAATTCACTACTTCCATTCAAATATTTATTTCAAATCTAATTTAACATTTCAAACCACACAAACCTTGAAATTTTTCTGTATAATTCGCATACCATTTGCAAAAAGTTTATGAGCATTTAATATTGTTATATTGAAATTTCATTAGAAGAGAAGATCGATGTATGTGTAGGAATTGATTCAAGTGCAGCAGTATATTTCAAATCCATTTTAAAATTCTATTTTTGATCATTAATTATCTGTGACTATTGTTTATAATAGAAAGTGATGTGCTTTCTAAAGAATTATGGAAAAGAAAGTGATTTTTTTTGTGAAATGTCTCATTAATTATTCATAAGTACTTGATTTTTCAATTCGTCAAATTTTCTATCTCTACCTTTCACAAAATGAACTTGAAAAAGGCTTCATATTTATGTTTTATAAAACACTCAATTTTTGCATAAATAATCATCATTGAAGTAATTAAATATATTAAACCCCTTATAGACGGCTCCACCTCATAATGCACATAGTCTAAGATTTCCTCAATTTAATGCTTCTTAGATTTAAAATAAATGAGACATTATTTCTTAAATATACATTACTTGCATGAGTACATTTTGCAGCTTTAAATACCTTTCAATACATTTCTTATGTCTGAGTTTTGTTGCATCATTATCAAAATGAGTTTCATAATGTAATGAGACAAATAAAAAATAAGGAATTAGAACATGCTGAGTCACCAAGGAATGAGTGGAGGGACCCACAAGAGGATAAATTGGTTACGTTCAATCCGGAATTGCAGGGAGTGCGTATGAGCATCTGAACGCGCAAGGCCAATATCAAATTGAGGAATTGTGTGACTACATGAGTAATACATATAGAGCAGTAGGGATCTTATTATTGGCTATGTGAATTGTTAAGTCTAATTTCTCTCTCTCTTTTCTGAACTTTTCTATTTCACATCTTGTAACCAAATATCTCTATTAGCAGAGATTGATATTTCCTTTCAATCAAAGGTTTTTATTTTCCATTCCACCTTTAAATTCTAGTATTGTTACACTGGTGCTTTAATCGTCACCATGGCAGATTCGAAATACAAGGAGATAGACACAGAAATCAAGCGCACTGCGGAAGCTTTGAAACAACTCCAGGAGGATCTCTATGCACGCATGGAACGAATGGAACTCTCGAACGAGTCCCGATTTCAGCGAATGGAAGCGATTCAGACGAATACTGATAGCAGATTCGACCAGATTCATTCCGCGCTTGATATTCTGATTCAACAAACCTCGTCGAAGACTTCTCATAGTGCTGGACTCACGAACAAACAACCCTTCCAGGTGAGAAATGTTAAGCTCGAATTTCCCAGATTTGATGGTAGTAATGTTCTGGAATGGATTTTTAGAGCTGAGCAATTTTTCGATTATTACGATACTTCGGATCACGATCAATTAACCATTTCTTCGGTACATCTTGATAAGGATGTAGTACCATGGTTTCAAATGGTTCAAAGATCCACTCCATTTCAGTCTTGGACTGCGTTTACCCGAGCTCTAGAGCTAGATTTTGGTCCTTCTGTGTATGACTGTCCCCATGTTACACTCTTTAAGTTGAATCAAACGGGTACTGTTGCTGAGTATTATATCCAGTTCACATCGTTAGCAAACAGGGTATACGGTATTAGCAATGATGCCTTGATAGATTATTTCATTATTGGCTTAAATCCAGAGATCCGGCGTGATGTGTTAATCCATACCCCCATTTCCATGGTGAAAGTTGTATCCCTAGCAAAAGTGTATGAAGAAAAATATAATACTGCCAGTAAACCACAAAAAGCCTACCAAAATCAATATATCCCTTCTCCTTCTAGAGCAACCTTCAATTCAAACAAACCAGAAAATGTCTAGAAAAATACAACAACACCAATCCTTCATACACCACCAACTAGACCTATGAATCCATACCAAAAGAACCCAAATATTAAAAGAATTTCCCCAGCCGAAATGCAGTTAAGAAGAGAGAAAGGACTTTGTTATTGGTGTGATGACAAATTTTCATTCAGTCATAAATGTCCCAATAGACAATTGATGATACTACAGTATGATGATGATTCAGAGAAAGAACAAGAGGCAAAAGAACCACCAGATCTGACACAAACAGCCTTACCCCAAACCAACATAGAACACCATTTATCTTTAAATGCTATGAAGGGAGCTAACAGTTTAGGGACATTGCGATTCTTGGGAAAAATTGGTAAACTTCAAGTGCAAATTCTCATTGATGGGGGAAGTTCTGATAACTTTGTACAACCAAGAATAGCTCATTTTTTGAAGTTACCAATGGAACCTGCACCATGTTTTAAGGTGTTGGTGGGGAATGGACAGACTATGACAGCTGAAGGAGTAGTGACACAACTCCCGGTGGTGATACAGAACCATGAAATGTTGATTACCGCATATTTATTACCAGTTGCTGGAGCTGATTTAATTTTAGGATTTGCATGGTTAGCCACTTTAGGGCCTCATGTGGCAGATTACTCTGCATTAACACTGAAATTGTTCCATAAAGGTAACTTTATCACCCTACAAGGTGACACTAGCATGGTACCCAGACAAGCGCAGTTGCATCAGCTCAAAAGAATGCAGAACACTAAGAGTATTGATGAGTTATTCACGGTTGAACGAATTCAGACAGAGGTTGAAACAGATGTGTGAAATGAATTACCGTCAAAGTTGGCACCAGAAGTGGCTATGATTCTAGACATATACAGAACAATTTTCAGCACACCAGAAGGTCTCTCCCCTCAAAGGCTTCAAAATCATGCAATTCCTCTAAAAGAAGGTACAAGTCCAGTGAAGGTTAAGCCTTATAGGTATCCCCACAGTCAAAAGGAGCGAATTGAGAAGATGGTACTAGAGATGCTTGACCAAGGTATCATCCAAGCCAGCAATAGTCCTTTTTCATCACCAATTGTGTTAGTCAAGAAGAAAGATGGGAGTTGGAGATTTTGCACTAATTATAGGGCCTTAAATGCCATTACAATTAAAGACAATTTTCCTATGCCTACGGTGGATGAGTTATTAGATGAGTTATTTGGTGCAAAGTACTTTTCTAAACTGGATCCGAGGTCTGGTTATCATCAAATACTAATACAACCGGAGGATAGGTTTAAAACGGCTTTCCGAACACACCAAGGTCACTACGAATGGCTAGTTATGCCATTTGGCCTCACAAACGCACCAGCCACCTTTCAATGTCTCATGAACCAAATCTTTCAGCATGCGTTGAGAAAATATGTACTGGTATTTTTTGACGATATACTAATTTATAGTGCTACGTGGAAGGACCATCTTACGCACTTAGAATTAGTACTTCAAATTCTGCAGGAAAATGTGTTGTATGTGAAGCTGACCAAGTGTGCCTTTGGAGTAAAAGAGATAGAATATTTGGGTCATGTTGTATCAGGAAAAGGTGTGGCAATGGAAGCAACAAAGGTGGAAGCAGTTCTAAAATGGCCAAGACCTACTAACCTGAAACAATTAAGATGGTTTTTAGGCTTGACAGGGTATTATAGAAGGTTCATTCGGTCCTATGCTGGAATAGTAGCTCCTTTGACTGACTTACTAAAGAAGGACTCTTTTTGCTGGAATGAGACAACACAAACTGCTTTTGAGGACCTACAACATGTTGTCACATCTGCACCTGTTTTAGCTTTGCCTAACTTTGAACAGACTTTTATTTTGGAGACAGATGCTTCGAGAATCGGAGTAGGAGCAGTTCTCCATCAGAATGGACATCCCATAGCTTTCTTTTCAAAAAAAATGGCACCAAGAATTCAAAAGAAATCGGCATATTTCAGGGAGATGCTGGCTATGTCAGAAGCGATCGCTAAATTTCGACACTATTTGTTAAGTAGTAAGTTCATTATTAGAACTGATCAAAAAAGCTTAAGAAGTCTGATGGATCAGAGTCTACAAACTCCCGAGCAGCAGGAATGGTTGCACAAGTTTTTGGGATATGATTTTGTGATTGAATATAAGCCTGGCAAGGATAACATCGCTGCAGATTCGTTGTCTAGGATGTTTGCGTTGTCATGGTCGGAACCCAAAACACAGTTCATGCAAAAACTACTTGTTGAAGTTCAAAGCAATGTTAAGTTACGAGAACTGATAGCACAGTTCCAGAATGAACCACAACTGAGGCCTCACTACACCACTAAGGGCGGACTGTTGTACTGGAAAAATAGATTAGTAATTCCCAAAGGCTCTGAGTTGATTCAAGTAATACTGACGGAAAATCACAGCTCTCCCATTGGAGGACACTCGGGAAATGCGAGAACAGTAGCGAGAATTTCTTATCAGTATTTTTGGCACAATATGAAGAGAGATATTGAAGAATTTGTGCAACACTGTGCTATATGCCAACAAGCAAAAAATTCACATACACTACCAGCTGGATTACTACAGCCTTTACATATTCCCTCTCAAGTATGGGAAGACGTAGCCATGGACTTTATCACTGGGTTACCACCCTCCTTTGGTTACACTGTGATAATGGTGGTGATTGACAGACTGACAAAATATGCCCATTTTACACCACTAAAGAGTGATTACAATAGCAAAGGGGTTGCAGAGGCGTTTATGAATCAAGTGGTGAAGCTCCATGGCATGCCAAAGTCTATTGTGTCTGACAGAGACAAAGTCTTTACTAGTAATTTCTGGAAAAAGTTGTTTGAATTACAGGGCACTAAGCTAGCGATGAGTTTCGCATACCACCCTCAGTTAGATGGACAATCTGAGGTTCTTAACAAGTGTTTGGAGATGTTTTTGAGATGTTTCACTTTTGAGAATCCTAAGGCATGGTATAAGGCGTTAACTTGGGCGGAGTACTGGTACAATAATGCTCATCATACAAGTATTGGTATGACACCTTTTAAAGCACTATATGGAAGAGATCCACCATCTATAACTCGTTATAGGCTGCAAATAAATGATCCCATATCAGTGCAAGAACAGTTGGGAGAAAGAGACATGATTATACAACAGCTCAAAGTTAATCTGGAAAAGGCACAAGTTTATATGAAGAATCAAGAAAATAGGAAGAGAAGAGATGTAGAGCTACAAGTGGGAGACTGGGTGATGGTAAAGCTACAACCTTATAGGCAGCAATCTGCTGCGCTGCGCAAGAATCAGAAGCTTGGAATGCGATTCTTTGGACCTTTCATGATAATAGCTAAGGTAGGAGTGGTGGCCTATAAGCTACAATTACCAGAGGAAGCAAAAATACATTCAGTTTTCCATGTATCCCAATTAAAGTTGTTTAAGGGAGGGACCACAGAACAGTACATGCCGTTACCGTTGACAATGATAGAAATCGGCCCTATCTTACTACCATTCAAAGTTTTAGAGGCACGCGTGGTTCAACAAAGAGAAGTGCAAAACCCACAGGTTCTTATCCAGTGGACTAATATGTCATTTGATGAGGCCACTTGGGAAGACGTAAAGGAGATTAAAGACAACTTTCCAACTTTCAACCTTGAGGACAAGGTTGTCTCAAATGGGGATGGTATTGTAATGAGACAAATAAAAAATAAGGAATTAGAACATACTGAGTCACCAAGGAATGAGTGGAGGGACCCACAAGAGGATAAATTGGTTACGTTCAATCCGGAATTACAGAGAGTGCGCAGGAGCAACTGAATGCGCAAGGCCAATATCAAATTGAGGAATTGTGTGACTACATGAGTAATACATATAGAGCAGTAGGGATCTTATTATTGGCTATGTGAATTGTTAAGTCTAATTTCTCTCTCTCTTTTCTGAACTTTTCTATTTCACATCTTGTAACCAAATCTCTTTGTTAGCAGGGATTGATATTTCCTTTCAATCAAAGGCTTTTATTTTCCATTCCACCTTTAAATTCTAGTATTGTTACACATAACATCACATATAAAAATATTTTCCAATAGTTTATAGAATTTATTCAAACAATTCACCTTTTAATACCTGATATGTTTGCAACTAAAACACTTCTGATTTTCTATTTTTGAATTTAAACTTTGTTATTGAATCCATTATATCTTTGTTTCCTCCAACAGTTTTGGACACACGTATAGACCATCACATAGGGATTATTCTTCTATATTTTATCTATTTTGACATTCATAAGTCTAACAATAGGGTCATCCAAACTAAATTTCTCCAATACAACACTTCAATCATTTTTCACATAATAAGCCTTAGTGGCAAAACATATATGGTCTGTTGAGAATGTTTATTTTGTCTGCATTTTTTTACAACACAGACTAAGGTATTATGGTCGCACTCTCTAATATGTTTGTTCTATTTTTTATGATTTTTTTTATATACATTAATATAAATTTTTGCAATTTTTAGATTAAAAAGATGTAGTTTCTCATATCTACTCCGCCCAACCCTTTTTTTTAGACTAGTCGAGATTTTTAACTTGCATTCTACAATATTCATTATAATCTATCCCCCGTTTTTATAATCTTTTACAAAACGGAGTTAAACAAACCTATTTGATTGCCACCTATTTATAAATAATGTATATCCTTTAGAAATTTTGACCAAAGGATATAGTGAGTGATGGTCATATATAAAAATATATATTGAAAGAATATCAAAATAGCATTAATATACAAATAACACACAAGTGAGATTTGATATTGTTTTGTTGAACCAAAATTAATGAGAACAAGGACCCCTTAAGTTCCATTGAAAATTGAAACCACATAATGGAATATATATTTTTCCCCTATGGCTTCAAATGACACGTGGAAAGTAGATGGACCATATCTATAATTACTACGATGATGACTAATCAATAAATCATCCACGTTTGAACATAAATTAAACTGTATTAACAGTTAAACGTGGAAAATTTTGAATTATAAGGGACCCAAAAACTTGATTACAAATATGAATCAAATTAGGACCACATAACATTTTCTGCTGATACTCCTTTGTCCAATTGAAAGTGGTGGACAATAATGATAGATTCTAATTTGATTTATGAAAGACGATAAGTCATTGTTTTGATTTTTTTAAAAGCAACAAGAATCAAATTACTTTTCAGAAAAATTAGAGTTGACTTTTCAATTTAGTTAGCTTAATGTTTAGAATTTTATTTAAACTTGCAAATTCAAACTTTCATATCATCAATCAAATACTTTTGTATTTATCATTAAAAGAAATTTGAATTTGAATTAAATTGTCGTGAACACGTTGTTTCACACAGGATTTCAATTTAAGTTTATTTTAGTAGTGTTAATTATTTTAGACTTTTATAGTTTGGGGCTTTGGTTTGAGGTGCAAGTTAACCTAAATCTATAAATAGAGGGAGTAACCTTTATTCTTGTAATAATAAAGAATATTGTATTCACAGAATTTTGCAGTTGCAAAGTGAATAAGAAGTTTTTTCATAGGTTATGGGCAGAGAGAAACTCTGCAGATTACTTTTCTTCTCCAACGTTCTTTCTTTACTTACTTTCTCCATTGTTCTTCTCTTTTCATTGTTATTGTGTGGGTGATGACAATCTTGTTCATCAAGATTGATTGAAATTCTCTATAGGTTGTGATGGATTTCCAACATCTGGTATCAAGAGCTCCGGTTGAAGCGATTCGTGGAAAGAAAATCACGATGACAATGAATCATCCAAACAGACATTTTCCAGCAAATCTTCCGATTCTCAAGAAAAACAATTATGAGAATTGGTGCAAGCAGATAAAAGTTGTGTTCTGTTATCAAGCTCTTTGGGATCTTATGAATGAGGGAGTAACAACGCTTATAGAAAACACGACAGATCAAGAAAAGGTTGCACATAAAGAATTGAAGAAGAAAGATTATAAAGCTCTCTTAATAATCCATCAATGTGTTGATGCAGATAACTTTAAACAAGTTAGTGATGTCGAGTCAGTGAAAGAATCATGGTAAATTTTGGAGAAGTCGTTTGGAGGCCCAGAGAAGGTGAAAGAGGTGAGGTTATAAACTCATAAAAGTACGTATGAATTGCTTCAGATGGAAGACAATGAAAGCATAATTGATTTCTTCACCAAGGTTACGAAACAGGTGAATCAAATCAAGGTATGTGGAGAAGTGTTGACATCAAGATCTGTTGTTGGAAATATCTTGAGGTCGTTGGCTCCAAAGTTCGACCATGTGGTAATAGCCATAGAAGAGTCGAAAGATTTGTCAAAACTGACAAAGGAATAGCTTCAAGAGACGCTTGAATCTCATTAACAAAGAATGATTGAAAGAGCTGCAGGAAATTCGAAGAGTTATATGGCTTTGTAGGTGCAATCAGCAAAAGAAAGGAAAGGCAAAGGAAGCTGGAATGGCAACAAATGCAGATGAGGTTACAACAATTCGACTGGTCAAAATCAGCAAGAAGGAAAATGGTCGAATCAGAGAAAACCCTAGAACCAAGGCAACCAAAGAGATGGTGCTGCAGGTAAAGGAAGATATGGTGGTTAAAAGCTAGACAAGAGTCACATTCAGTGTTACAATTTTCAGAAGTATGGTCATTATTCTAGTGATTGTCCAGAAAAGTAGAAGAATGAAGAAACTTATGCAAAAATGGAGAAACATGAAGAAGAAGAGATGTTGATGATGGTTACAACAAGAGATGAAGAGAGACTCAAGGACCAGTGGTACTTGGACTCGGGATGCTCATGACACATGTCTGGAAGGAAAGATTGGTTTGTCAACATAAAGCCCTCAATGAAGAACATGGTGAAATTTGCAAATGACAACACTCTAGCAGCTGAAGGTGCTGGTGATGTTCTGATTATGAGGAAAGATGGCAAGAGGTCAGTAATTTCAAATGTGTTTTAAATATCAGGCATGAAGAGCAATTTGCTCAGCATAAGCCAGTTAGTCGAAAAGAACTACAGAGTGTCAATCGAAGACGAGATGATGAGAGTTCTCGACTCAAATTGAAGGTTGGTCTTGAAGGCTTAAATGTCTCATAATAAAACCTTCAAGATTGGGCTAAATGTGATGGAGCATAAGTGCCTTGCAATAACATCAAGCAGAGTGAATGAATATGGCATTATAGACTTGGTCATCTCAATTTCAAAGACATCAGAGATTTGAAGAGAAGAAATATGGTTTCAGGATTACCAGAAATCGACATTCCAAATGAAGTATGTGAAGAATGTGTGCAGACGAAACAACACAAGAACAACTTCAGTAAGGATGCAGGAAGCAGGTTAAAGGCAATTCTTGAAGTCATATACTCTGATGTATGTGGTCCTATCTAGGTGAATTCGATTGGAGGTAACAAATACTTTGTTACATTCATAGATGATTACATTTGAAAATTGTGGACTTACCTGATCAAGAAAAAAAGTGAAGTGATCGAGGTATTTTCCAAGTTTAAATCTATGGTCGAAAGGCAAAGCGATTGAAAGATCAAGATTCTGAGGACTGATGGTGTTGGAGAATATGTGTTGAAAGGCTTCGACGCATTATGTGTGAAAGAAGGGATTGTGCATGAGGTGGCGCCACCCTACACTCCACAGCAGAATGGATCCACATAAAGGAATAATAGAACCATTATGAATATTGTTAGAAGTATGTTAAAAGGCAAGCATATACCTAAAGAATTATGGGGAGAAGTTGTGTCGACTGCAACATATATCCTGAACAGATGTCCGATGAAGAAGCTAGAAGGAATCATGCTAGAAGAATGTTGATCTGGTGTCAAGCCTAGATTGAGTCATCTAAAGGTGTTTGGATCTATAGCATATAGAAATGTGCCATATCAGTTGAGAAGAAAACTTGATGACAAGTCGAGTCAGATGATCCTGATAGGATATCATTCGATTGGAGGATACAAGTTGTTCGACCCGGTGAATAAACAAGTGGTGATCAGCAGGGATGTGATCATAGATGAGCTTAAGGAATGAGATTTGACTTAGAATGTTAAGAAGGATTCAGTGAGAATCGTATGTGATGAACCAGCTAGTGAAGTCGAAAGAGAAGTTTGACAAAAAGTCGGATGTGAAGCATGCCCAAGCAGACCTCAAAGAACAAGACACGTGCCTGCAAGATTGCAAGAATGTGTGATAACATCAAATTATATGGTCAACGAA
Source organism: Lathyrus oleraceus (assembly GCF_024323335.1). NCBI lineage: Eukaryota > Viridiplantae > Streptophyta > Magnoliopsida > Fabales > Fabaceae > Lathyrus > Lathyrus oleraceus. The sequence goes on from NC_066580.1 coordinate 315,687,185, forward strand.
GAAGGTAAGCTAGTACACTATGCTTTCTATGTAGATGTCGAATCAGTCAATACAGTTGAGGCATTGAAAGATTCGAAGTGGATGAAAGCAATGAGCGAAGAGCCGAAGTCACTCAAAGTCAACAACACTTGGTCACTTTTCGAACTACCCCAAGATAAGAAGGAAATCGATGTGAAGTGGGTAAACAAGGTGAGGTTGAATCCCAAAGTAGAAGTGACTCGACACAAGGCAAGATTTGTGGCAAAAGGATTTCTTCAGAAAGAAGGAATCGACTTTGATAAAGTTTTTCCACCTATTGATAGGATCGAAATAATCAGGTTGGTTATTGGTCTAGCAAACATGAACAACTGGCATATGTGTCAGATGGATGTGAAATGTGAATTCTTGAATGTCCCCTTAGAAGAAGAAGTTTATGTTGCACAGCCAACTGGATTTGTGAAACAAGGCGAAGAAAGAAAGGTGTACAGGTTGCATAAAGCCCTGTACGGACTTAAACAAGCTCCAAGAGCTTGGAACAAGAAGATAACTTGCTTTCTAAGGGAGAAGGAATTTGTGAAGTGCAAATCTGAACATGGAGTATATGTAAGAAGAAGCAAGAATGAATTGCTTATACTATGTCTCTATGTCGATGGCTTGTTGATAACAGGTAGCTGCAAGAAGGAGATCGAAGACTTCAAAGGTGATCTCAACAAGGAATTCGAAATGTCAGGTTTGGGTGACATTTCATATTTACTTGGTATCAAATTCTATAAGAGTGGTAGAGGTTTGATGATGCATCAAAGAAGGTATGCAGACGAGATACTCAAGAGATTTGAGATGCAAGATTGCAACCCAACTTCGACTCCAGCTGAGCCCAAATTACAACTGTCGAAAGATTCAGATGAAAATGATTTCGACCCAACCCAATATAGAAGACTTATTGGGTCACTTCGATACCTTTGTCACACAAGATGAGGTTTTATTATCTTCGAGAGCTGGTAGCAAATATGAAGATGAATGTGGAACACTACAGAACTAAGAATCAGATTGTAGACATCATGACGAAGGGAGTGCAGGTCGAAGTGTTCAGAAGACTAAGAGCTATGATGAATGTAGATAGCTTGGACATAATGAATTAGGTAGTATGTTGAATTATAATTCCTTGTGCCGAAGCATGTTGCTCGACAGAAGCAAGGAAGTGTCGAATCCCCTAGTGTATTGAGTTGTGTTAGTGTGCAAAGTGTCGAAGCATGTTGTTTCACACAGGATTTCGACTTAGGCCTATTTTTAGTAGTGTTAACTATTTTGGGCTTTTATAGTTTTGAGTTTTGCCTTGGGGTGCAAGTTAACCTAAATATATAAATAGACAGAGTAACCTTTATTCTTGTAATAATAGAGAATATTGTATTCACGTAATTTTGCAGTTGCAAAGTGAATAAGAAGTTTTTTCACAGGTTGTGGACAGAGAGAAAGTTTGCAGAATACTCTTCTTCTCTGACGTTCTTTCTTTACTTTCTTTCTCCATTGTTCTTCTCTTTCCATTGTTATTGTATGGATGATAACAATCTTGTTCATCAAAATTGATTGAAATTCTCCATAGATTGTGGTGGACTTCCAACAAGCCCTGCCCGTTTTAAGATTCTTATTATCAAATAACACATAATACCGAATTCTTAAAAGATACTACCTCTGTCCTAAATTATAAGTAATTTTGCTAAAAAAATATTTGTTCCAAATTGTAAATAACTTTAGAATTACAATACAAAATTAATGATTTTTTTCCTATTTACTACCATTTACCATTTATTACTCTTCTTCTTATTCTTTTAGTTTTGTTTTTCAATATAATTAATAAACGGTATTTTTGTAAAATCATAAATCATTTCACTTTTTCATATAATAATAATTAGATTTTTTAATTCGTGTGAAATAAAAAAAATAAAAATAAAAACATCTTCTAATTTAAGAAGAAGAGAGTAATTAATAATAGGAACAATAAAGTGATATTAAAAAGAAAAAAAAAAGAAAAATGTTTTGTTTTCTTGCTTAAAGAAGAGGCAAATGAAAAGGTTAATTGAATGATAATGGATAGTCTATGTGCTATGATTGTGTGCATATCTGAGAAGGAAATCACTCCAATTTTTGAGCCATTCCTAAAGCCGGCTAGAGAAAGGGCAATGACTCTTGAAGGCAAGTTCGTGCTATTGACTGCTACTTTTAATAAATGCTAGGGTTGAAATTAATGCCCCCTACAACTTTTTGGGCTATTCCTTTGCTTCTTGATCGTGTGATAAATCGCTCTTTTTTGAAATTAATGGCTTAAAAAAATGTAATTAAAAAATGTCTCTTACAAATGTGAAAGGAGATCATATAATTGGAATTAAATTATTTCATCTGTTACTTTCTTTTAAATATCACTTTTTGATTTGTCTTTTAAATTATCTTTTACAAAGTTAAAGATTATATTAATTATATTTTTATTAAAATTATCTTTAAATATTTATTACAAAGAAAAAAATAAAATGAATATAATAAATAATTAGAATATTATAAATAAAGGAAATTATTGTTAGAAAAGTTATTATATTAGTTAACTATTTTTTTATTAAAATATTGATTAATTTATTTGAAATGTGTAAATAGTAAAAAAAAATTGTCACCAAGTCTATTATTAGAGATCTTTGTGTTTTGTGTTTCATATAAAATTAGTTTTGACAAAATTGATTTTATAAAATTAATTTCGATTACAATTAACTTAAATGTAAATTGATATATATTTAAATAGATTTATGTAGAAGTGAATTTAATATTAAATTTGAGTAATTATATTTTAATTCAAATGTTATAAATTTTTAAAAATTAAAATATATAGTCAATTCTAATTTAGATGAACTAAATACGTCAAATTCAATTATAAATCACTCTAGTGTATCGAAAGAGGCCTATAGTTTGATATCAACGTTAAAAATCATTTTTTTATCAAATAAACTATTAAAAGAATTATTAGAAATTAAATGATAGGTATTTCATATCTAATTAAGAGTTATATTAAACATACTCAACAAGATATGAAATTATTGTTGGAAAAGAGGTGGGGATAGTGTTTGGGAGTGGATCCACTATGCAATAAAAGCCTCCAATTATCGAAGGTCAAGTATAAATGAAAAAAAGTAAAGTGTGGGAGCCAATGTTTAAAGTTTATATTGACTTTGATATATTTATTTATAACTTTTCTTGAATCAATACAAAATTTCAATCAGACATATTTCTATTGGAAAATTGGCATGATTCACTAAAATGCCTTTATGTACAAATTTATTATTTAGTTGAGGACTGCATATTGGCAAGGACAAAGATAGAGATCTCAAATTCAATATAAATATATAAAATGAGCTCATCTTATATATTGTAAAAAAAAATTAGATTATAAATAAGATGTATTCTTAAATTTTGTAAACAAAAACTTACAAATAATAATTTTATGAATTGAATCTTTATGATATAAGAGTATGTTTCTTACAAGATCTCGTACTCATATCATATTTAGAGAATACGCGAATTATTATATGGATTTTTCAAACTTTAAATACCGTCATAATTTTGTTAGTGATGTTATATTTGATATATTACGGTGGGTTAGAGTATCTATCAAGAAAGAGATGCATGTTAATTTTTTGCCTGACCCACATGAAGGAAAATTGACATTTAGGTCTGCAGATGTTCTGGTATATGAGCGGATGGAAGAAAAACATACATGTGTGAACTTGACAAACTTTCCCCACCGTTAGCACAAACACGACCCTCAAAATCGCGTCAAGTAAAGTGGTTAAACATGAGAAATCGTGTTCTAGGAACATATTTTCATACCATTTATCTTTGACACATTTGATTTTTTAATATTAGAAACAAAATAGATTTCTTACTTATGCATAGTAATATTGTATCTTCTAGTCAATAGATATAGTTTTTAGAAAGATTGATTTTATCATTTAAAAAGAGATAACGATGCAGCTTTATTTTACATGTGAAATGACATGAAAAGTTCTTTCGATAATTTTAATAATTTATGTGTTGATTTCAATTTAGTCTTTCATTAATAGACGGTAAAATTGATCTTTAAATTAGTCGGTCTTATGATCAAATATTGAAAAAGAATTATCAACTTATTATATTATAACAGAGTACTATTTATCAACTTTATTGATAAGATAATAAATTTATTTCTTGTTAAGTCGATGGAACCCTAGTAACAAACTTACAAACTTCTTTTATTATATTTATGTGTAAATCGGTTAGAAAGAAAATAAAACCGTAAAAGAAATTCAGTTAGGCTAGGTTAGGTTAGGTATGTTCTGGTTAATATTAGATTTTGAGATCAACAAAAGGTTAGGCCATTAGGTTAGAGATTAAGATTGAACCAATGAAAAAACGTCTTAATCCATTTGAATTATTTTAATGACAAAAACAGTAGTACTATTTTTCTTTTATGTTAGTGGCTATACATTGCAACTTTTGATGGTGTTAAATAGTCATATTGGATAAAGAAAAAGAATGATACATACACTCACCACTTTCTTATACTACTTCTCAACCATCACAAGTATTTAAAACAATGATCAGAGACACCAACTTCCCCACTACTTTTCTTTTGTGGAGCCCTTTAACCTCTAAACCAATCCATTATCAAAACTTTGAATCTTTGTTATTAGCAATGAAGTTTCTTTGTTGGCAAAAATCAATCCATGGTTCTTAAAAACAAATATGGAGTGAAGTGTGAGAGGGTTAATTAGTTGCTAATTACTACTAATTACATCATCCTTTACACTCTCCCTCCATTTTTACAAAAACAGTTTGCTTTGTGCTTTAGCTATTGGCTTCTCATATCAAAAAGGGATGTGCTTTTTTCTGAGTAGCAGAAGCAAATAATTAAGCATTTTTCTTCAAAGATCAGAAGCTTTGGTTATTGTATGGCAAACCGGCAAGTCACAAAAAGGCAATGGATTCCTTTTTGGAGTCTTAATGGCTATGTATCAATCACTCTATCTGTTATTATCATCTATGCAGACACTTCAGATTGAAGGTTGTCTGGTGTCTGACACGTGTGTTAGTTTACGGCGCAGTCGTCTGGTGTCTGTGCTTCGTAGATTATTATAGTTCTTCTTGTAGTAGAATGTAATAATAAACATAAAGATGGTGTTGTCTTCCTTTGAGAAGTTTCCAACTTTGTGATGTACTTCAAGTTCACTCAATTTGCAGCTGATCCTAGAGTCTGTTTCTTGTTTCAGTTTCTGCATGTAAGGTAGGTAACTGTTATCATTAATTCCTGTTTCTTTTCTTCTGTGTTGTTGTCCTTTTTTCTACATGAATGTATGCTTCTTTGTTTCTGTTATGAGTAATGTTTCATGTCCCACCAGTAATTTGGAGTCAGAAAATTTAGTAATGTTTTATCATATGATTCAGTGTAGTTAATATGAATAAGGTTGTTTTTTTCATCTTAAAGATACATTATTTGACCCAAGATTTCATATGAAGATGTCATGGTACAGAAAATTGCAGTAGTGGCCTAGTTAAAAATTGCCAACTATATTCCATCTTGCAAGTGTAGAGAAGAGAAAATGATGAGTAAAGATAGCGATAGAGACGACGTGAAAATGGATCGTCCGATTTTTGGTGATATTGTAAGAGTAGATGAGAGAATGATAGATAAAATATGAACGAATTAAATGCAGAGAATCAAATCAGGCCTTTGATCGACAGATTCTTTAGCTTTCATGGTAAATAATATTAAGACAAATATGTCTGCAACCAGATGAATACACAAAATACATATAAACTTGTCACTCTAACTATTCATCTGCACAGACCATAACTCAAGACACCCTTTAGTGGAAACCAAGGAATATACATGTGTTGAGTCTTGAACTCAATGTGTATAATGAACCAAAATCAACCAGAATCGTGGTACATGAAGATTTCTCAGGTTTTCCAATTGCCTTTACCATATTTTAAGAGAGATGCGTAGAGTAACTCGTTCCAGGTATCCGGTACTCCTGGTAAGCACCAATGACTACAATCTTGGTGTTGCTCTGCGGTGGCCCATTCTTCTTTGGTCTTGTATTCCATTCTGTATATTGAAGGATGAGCATCTTTTCTGTAATCTGTCATCCTACTTATGTTCATAAAAATCACTGGAGTTTTCATCTTTGGGATGATATAATCTAGAACCCTCATTTTCGGGGGATATTTCCGTAAATGATCTCCTTTATATATTGGCTCGGTTTCTTTGTGGCACTTTCCTCCTGAATTCCATTGGCCACCACTGATATAAAACCATGTCAGACAGTATTAGAATTCATTAAGACATACTATATGAATCAATCGCGAGCAATGTTCAGACATCTTGTTCTTCAAATAAAAGACGTGTGGATTAATAAAAGTAAAAACATTTGTAGAAGATCGACAAGTATGCACGACAAGTCTTAACTTTGAAACAAAATATAAATTTTGAGCTACAAAGTTACAATGGTTAATATTAGAGCCATATAAAGGAAGAAAACAATAGCAGGTCCAGATTCTATCAGGCTTCGGAAGCTATGTAAAAGACCCATACCTGAAATGGGTAACTGAGTATCCTCGGAAGAAAACATGTGTTCGATTTGGATCAATATTGTTGTCAATCCATCTAGCCCACGTGGTCAATGCCCTTTTATATGCATCCAGAACTTCGAGTCTTGGGTATACATGGTTGCCTTCTTGATAATAGTCTTCTCTGTAACATTACCAGATGACGACGAATGAGAATCACAAATGGTAAGCACTATGTGGCATTAATTTCTTGATTGGAAAAGAAATTTAGCGAAACAACTTAGCAAAAGTAAAACTATGATACTGTAAAGATATGATCATTTATAATCAGGGAATATGAATCTTAATATCATGTTAAAATTCTGTTGTTATTCATCTTCAAATAAGACCATTATCGCTAAAGATTTCAAGACCACTTTCAAGCATATAATCATAACAATGTGAAGGAAGTTTTACATAGATAGTGGTAGAAGACAGACTCACCCCTTAGATGTCTTTTCATGTGTCCACCAATGGCCTGTATTGAAGACTATGATCTCAGCATCATGATACCTGATAGTTTTCTCGTCCATCAAATCCAATCTTAATGTCTCAAAAGACCCATTAATGCCACTGAAAGTCGACTCTCGTACAATAAATGTTGAACTCACAAAATCTACTGAACAATTATAATCCTATAAATAACCACACAAAAAAAATCATTGAGATACCATTACAAGTTTAATACTCAGAAGAAAGATATCAAAGATGTCCTAGAAGCTTGCCTCAAATCTAAAAGAGTAGACACCTTTCTTCTTAAATCTCCTTTTTCCTGAAATTTCGTGAACACGTTTCTTGTCACTGATACTTTGACGTAGAATACACACCATGGACTCCCACATGTTCCTGTTCAGTGAATCCCCAACGAAAACCAATCTCTGTCCTCGCAACTTTTCCAGGAAATCAGTTGCATTCAAACTGAGGTGACATCAATAATTGATAAATATACAAGGATTACATTCATATATTCTATGGTTTAAAATGAAAGTCACAATTCACTGGTTTGCGTATAGTTGAAATGATTGTAAACCAACAGAGATTAAAACACAACCTACTGATCATTATTAACACTCCAAAAACAGAGTTTGTTTGAATTAGAGATGTTTAGAGATTGAAGGATAACTCTATTGCATATTTAATTCCTTTCCAAATGGGTTGTTAATGGAGGGGAATAGCATTTTTAATTTAAATTTTTGTTTACACTAACTCAAAAATTGTGCTACTTAATGTATGCAATTGTAAATAAAGATTCAATGTAAAGAAAGAAGCATTGTGGTCCTCCATAAGGTTACTCACTCTGAATTTATAACCTTAATGAACATAATGCATGATTCAGTCCTTAAAATTATTCAAACTTGCTTAACTTTCACCTTTTGTTATCTATTGTAGGGTGTAATAAGAAATGAATTTGTACTTTATGGACTGAAATATACAATCATTTCTAAGATGAGGTATATTTCTAGGGATCATAGTATCATTTAACTCCATTTGACACCTATATATAATAGTTTATCAGTCGTTTATTCCCTTGATAAAAATAAAATCCAAATGCATGAAACGTATCCCTTGTGCATATATAAATTGTGGGTTGACCCATACCCCACAGGGCCTTGGATCGGAAACCAAACTTTGATATCATGTTTAAATATGCTTAGATCTCATCCCACAAAAGCTAGCTCAAATGGTGAAATTGTCGTCACATATTTATACATTCGTCAGGCCAGAAACCTAAATAATACGAGACTTCAAACAAACTCCAAGATCACTAATACATACTAGTATTCAACACTATTCTATCACTTTGTCTCCAAAACTTTGAAACATATAACCTAAGCAAGACCAATTTATTATTTTGTATTCAGCAAAAATAGTTGACTAAGAAACCTCAAATTCCATTCTTCTTAAATTACTATTTTAATAATCATACACAATCTTCCTACATAAAAATATACACAACTTGCTATTCTACTATTATATATTTTCCTATAATAACAACATTAACATTACTAAGTTTAGAGTATTAAAAAAAAACTAATCAATCATTGATATATAGATACATACCTTGGAATGTCACACTTACTTGGCTTCCATTTCCACTTAACATAATCACTATCAGGCCTCCCATTAAGATGACAATCAAAATCCCTATCCACATATGGACAAGAACCCAAAGGATAATAAGGTTTCGATTCATCTCTCACCCAATTCCCATCAAATATATCACACTTTTCATCAATTCTCTCTATAGTTTTCTCCACCGCCACAGAAACACTCGAGTTTCCCTTTCCATCAATTCTGTCTATAGTTTTCTCCACCGACACAGAAGCAGTCGAGTTTCCCTTTCCATCAATTCTGTCTATAGTTTTCTCCACCGACACAGAAGCAGTCGAGTTTCCATTTCCATCAATTCTGTCTATAGTTTTCTCCACCGACACAGAAGCAGTCGAGTTTCCCTTTCCATCAATTCTCTCTGTAGTTTTCTCCACCGACACAGAAACACTCGAGTTTCCCTTTCCATCAATTTCACTTTTCCCAACAGACAAGTTTCCAGCTTTAGCAACCCTATCACGATCCAACAAATTTTCAGAAAAATTCCCCAAACGTGTTTCCCCAACAGACAAGTTTCCAGCTTTAGCAACCCTATCACGATCCAATAAATTTTCAGAATAATTCCCCAAACGTGTTTCCCCAACAGACAAGTTCCCAACTTTCGCAACCCTATCACGATCCGATAAACTTTCAGAAAAATTCCCCGAATTCGTTTTCCCATTCTGGAAACCCTTATCTGACACATTCACTTGACGAGTTACACTCTGTTGTTCTTCTTCTTCGTGAATCGTGTGAAGAGGAGTAACAGAAAGATTGGAATCGGAAGAGAATGTGGAAAACGGAAAATGCCATTTAGAGAATGAAGAAGAAGAGTTTCGATTCAATTGAGATCCTTGAATAAAAACTTGGAGTTTGGGAATTTTGAAAGACGAGTTAAAAAAGAGAAGAGTTAGAAAAACGAGAGAACCTAAAACACCTAATGTGAAACCAGATAATATTTTTGTTCTGTAAGAGAGAAAATGTTCAGAGATTGTTATTCTCTTGGTGCACTCCATTGAAGAAGAAGAAGAAGAAAAATTCAAAGAGCGTTTTTGGGATTTACACAGAAAGAGAAATTGTAGAAAACTAGAAATCAGTATTTAATTATGAGAGTTTTTCTTTTTTTCTTTTCCATGATTAGGATGTAATTAGCCCTTTAATTAATACATTTAACATCATTAACTTGATTATTATAAACATGTTTGGTACATTTATTGTTATAACTACACAATTATGTAAAATTTGAACGACAGTATATAACTGAATATATAAAATTGACATAGTAAGTACTCCTATAGTTAAATGGGAAAACTTTTTAACAAATTTATTGTTATAACTACATTTTTCAATGCTCGTAAATTTAGTACTATTGCAGTTTTGGTTCTAACATTTGAAATTAGTTTGTAATATAAAATTTAAAATTTTTACAAAGAAATTATTATGTGATTGAAATTTACTAAAGAAATGTGGATTTGTTTTCTTCATTTAAATTGAAATAGATGGATCGTTACCCTTGGATAATGCTAATTTATGTTTCAATAATGTTTATTTGTGTTTTAAAGGCAAAAAATATTATATTAGAAATTGTGTGATGAATTTAATATAAATTTATAATTAATAATTTTATTGTTTTTTTAATAAAAAAAATTATTTGTGAATTTTTTACCTTCTTACCCATAATTTTTTAATTAAATAAATTGAGTTATACTAATTTGTGCTGAAGAGAGACGTTGCATGAATATAGTTACATCATTATCAATTTTGTCATTTTGTTGTGTTTAAACTACCAACAAAATAGGTCGGAATAAAAACGTCATTTGAATAGTGGTTAGTTATAGTTTTTTACAAAACTAATAAAATAAAAATAAATAAATAAATAAAACTAAAAAGAGAATTTAACTATTTATACTCTTTAACTTATAACGATATAGGTTAATGAGATTATATTGTTGTTGTTTTTAACCATAAGAACCAATTATATATTGTTGAATGTATCTATAAACATGTTAATTGCATTGATATTGGCCCTTTTAGGCCAATTTGGTTTTTTTTAAATTGATTGTCCGGTCAAATTGTGGGTTTGGACATCAGTATCTCTAGAGATGAAAATAATAGAGCCCATTTTCAATTGATTTAGAGTATTATGAATGACTCTCACTTGAAAATTTGTATGTTCTATCGTTTTTCCCGTCCCGCCGTCATCCATCATATTCTTGCAATTCGTTCGGATTTGCAAGTTGTTTATCTTCGTGATTTTTGTCACTCTCAGAGCATTGACTATCACATAGGCTTCCACATCCATTACTTTGTTCTAAAATGACAAGAAAATATATAAGTGAAGGTTAATTTTTGAATTCAGAAATAGACAATACTTGTGAAATATTGCAATAGACCGTTTGTATTTTGAATTCGAAAAGAGTTAACACTTTGAATCAAAGAGTGTTTGGCTTCTTCAATGAGGATTGTAGCCATAGTTGAGTCACTCATACTAGTGGGGAGTATAAGAGATGTTGGTAGAAAAGATCTTTAAAAAAAGTCAATGTTTATTCCCTGAGTATAGTGTCATCATTGCACCAAACATCATTGAGAAGATGAAGGTCATGGACTTTATTTCTCTTCTGGCTAATTTTCGTCTTGGTTTGGAAAACTTTGGTGTTACAATCTTGCGCAGGGATATCATCATACTCCTGTTGAAAATCTTGTTGGAGATAAATTAGTCTTGTCGAAACTATTCTCTCCAGCGTCGAATACCCCTAAGTCTTTTCTTAATGTTATGCTTTTGTTTGCTGATATTGCAAAATGTTTCCTCATTAAAAAGGATAGAATCATGTTGCACATTTTGGAGACACGTTATAATGTCATATGAGGATTTCCCCTAAGCAGTCTTGACTATATTGGAGTATTCCGGGAGAGAGATCTAAGTTGTCTTAAACCTAAAAGGAGGCGGATTGTGGTCTTCGAGAGGAAGGTCACACATAAGCCATGCGCCAAACAACGTCAAACAGTGCCCTATCCAGCTTGCAGTAGACCATTCAATTACTAATACAAGGCAGATTCCAAGTGAAATTCCCATTTGTCATGTCTACTTCAATTAAATTACATTTATCAATGACATTAATCAAAGTAGTTGTCCTATAATGATTAAAATTACCTCCTTTTTATTCACTTAGATGAATGATGTCGTTAAAGTCTTCCATCAGCATCCAAGGACCATCAACAGTGTTCCTCATGACAATGGGGTGGAGCCACAATGATAAGTGTACATGGGACTAGCATAAATTCCAATTACATAATAAGTGGAAGGTCCCAATGATAGCTTGATAGTAATTGTAACCATAAAAACATCATGCACGACAATTATAATGTTACTATTATTCTGCTTTAACACCCAATTGCCATCGGATTGACCACGCACATCAATATAGTGAACACTCACATATCCAGCCTTGTCCTATAAGTATTTAATCTTATGAAAACCAATGTGTGTTTCCATAACGATTAAAAATGTTTGAGAGTGTTTTCTAATCAACTACATCATGTGTATTTTAGCCTTATTATTATAGCCTCCCCAAAATTCTTGGTCTCACACTTTTGTAACTTTTACTTGCAATGCGATCACATTTCTAACAAGAACTAAACATATTTATGTTACTAATGCAATGTAGAATCAAATATCACACACTACAAGGGCATACTTCCTCTTAAGAATTGAACTTGCACGTGAATGTTTTAGCTTACTTAAGAACTCAAACATGTCATGAAGAACAACCAACAAGTTCATGATTCCTCTAACTCTAATCAAATGAAATTAAGTCCACATCATAGGTTAGGCAAGGAAATGAACATCAAATAGAACATGCCAACCAAAATAATTTTTAAAAGACAATTAGCATCAAAAAATTCAAAGTGGAGAATTCTAAATAATTTAAAATCGTTACTTATAAAACAAAAGATGTTCAAAAGGTTGTAATTGAAGCAACAAAGATTAAAGGGTTAATACCTATTCTCCCCCTGTCATATGAGCCATTTTTCGAAAAAAAGTTTGATGAAATCCCCAAATATTTGAAGATTATCTCACTTTTGACCTTCGTCGGGCCAACTCATCCAAAAAGCTGATGTGACACTGTTTTTTTTTATAGTTTTTCCATTTAATATAATCTCCACATGTGTATTTCAATGTGTAAGATGACACAAATGCGCCCAAGTAAAAAACAAAACCTTTAGAGAGTTGAGAATGTGTGAATCCTCATGTAACGAAAAAAAAAACTAACTTTACATCCCTTCTCTCTCGTCTTCATCGTTCATCCTTATCCATCATTGAAACACATTGAAGCATTCAATGAACAACATCTTTCATGTGCTATATGTTTGCAGGGGTCCTGTAGTGCGACAAAAATGTATGATTATAATAGCTTAATTGAATTTTTAGTGGTCCCAATGCATGGTTCAATAACTTTTAGTTTTTCAAATTTAGGATCTTCAATGTGTGGGTAAATCGTTGTTGTTTCCTTAAACTGTGAACGTTAAACTTCTTAGTCGTATTTTAAATTATGGGTATATTTGTAATTACATAAGGAGTTATTCAATGTGATATTTCACCATGGGGGAAACTTTGTTCATGATAAGCACATGTTTTACAGAGGATGGAGTGAAACAATTGTATAAGGGAAAGATTCTGATAATTACAGTTTTTTGAGGTAGTTAGCTTAGTTAAAGACTGGGGTTATGATGAAGTTAGACTTTGGAGAAAGATACTAGGACTTGATGAAGGGTTTATTCATTTCATTGATGATGTACAAGTTGAATAGATTGCTAATCACAACCTTGATAGTAACGTTGATGGGCATATATGGGTAGAACATGGTGTTGAAGACATGCTAAGCAAGGTGTTTGAGCAAAGAACAATATCCTAATGCATTTAAGAGAAAGGTAATTAATCATGCTTCTTAAGTACTATTCTAATTCTAATTTACAAAATGTTGATGTTTGACATAAATGTTTGCAATATCATTATGTGTAGAGGTAAACACCAAGGACCAAGGCCTCTTCAACTGCTGCTGAAACTGAAGGGGTGTCTAAGACAGATGCTTCTGAAAGTGTGCATGGAATAAATGATTCATATTTAGATGCACTACTTGAAGAGATAATGGCAGCTATTGAAGACCAAACTAATGTTGCATAAATTCAGCAGGCACAATCTCAAGTGTGTAATCCCATACCCGATGTTGCACAAATTGAGCAGGCACAATCTCAAGTGTGCAATCCCACACCTAATGTTGCACAAACTTAGAAGACACAAGCATAAGAATTTGACAAAGCATTTCCCCAAGTAGTTGACAAAGCAGTTGAGAAGAAGAAATAGGTTGCCCAGTTGAGATGAAGAAACAAGTTGCCAAAGCAATTGAGAAGAAGAAAAAAGTTGATGAGAAGAATACACAGGAACCTAAGAGGAGTAGTGATAGGTTGAAATTTGTTTGGAGATTTAAAAATAATGTTGGGTTTGGTTCAACTTCAGCTGCACGATTGGTAGTTGACGAGGAACCTTCCGTGAAGAAAATGAGGTCATGGGAGGAAATTTCAAGGAGAATGACTCAGTAGTTCTTATTATTAGGTAGTTTGTATTTTAATCTAAGAAACGTCTATTTTTGTAACTTATATGTTATGCACAATGTAGTACCCCCAAATTTTCCCTCCTTTTTGCTTCTCATCTAACATATAACTTGAGACCCACCTATGCTCATTCGTGCCTCATTCATAGCCACAATTCATTCATGATTAATACATGTTAACAAGCATCATAGACTCAAGATTATGGGTTGTGGCCTGAAGATTTTGGTACTGCTCGTCATGTGGAGAAACCTTGATTGCTGGAGACCTTGATTCTTGCACCTTGGCGTTCATTTGTGCATCCCAACCCTAGTCCTTGTTTTGTTATGATTGGTCTAAGGCATGCTTACATCTCATTACATGTTGTCACTTCATCCATTGGCTATCTTGGTCGTCATCTGGTCCAGGTTTCATCCATTGGTCCCTTTGTGGGTCAAGGTTCATTTAAAACCATTTGGTCCAAGGATTCATTGTTGGTTTGGTCCAATCTTTTCATAATCATTGAGGTTCCTTCATTCATTCATTTGTTTTCAATTAGTTGCTTTGGAAAATGGTCATATAAATTCACATTTTTTGCATTGTTTCATTATAACATTCATTTTAATTAGGGATTACATTGCATTATGTTGAAAAATTACAAAGAATTACATCATTTTTGCACAGGTTGACTTTTTGGTCAACTAGTTGACCAAAGTCAAGTCACCATTCTGCAATCCATAAGTCCTAAGTTCTTTGGTTCTTAAACCATAACATGACCACTACATAAACCATGTTACAGGTTCATTTTTCAATCACCTAAGGCGTGGACATAGAAACCATATTGCAAATCCAAATAACCATACACAAGTCCACAATTCAATTTTCCATCCTTCTTCACCTTTTAAAATCATATTTCGGGTCAATGCACCATTCAACCACTATTCAATTTCCAACTTCAAACCAAAATTGAATCCCTTTCGCTTCCAAACATTCAATGTGACTTTCCATTTTTTTTCAAACCATTAGAGTTCTATTCCATACAATTTAACAATCTTCCATACACATCAAATTCAATGAATATTCATTTACACAATGCACATAACCATCTTAATTCCAAAATATCATTTCACTAAATTCAAATGCATTACATTATAATTCCTATTTCATTCAAATTACAATGTCATATTCACTTCTACCATACAATTATCATACTACATACCCGGTTACACCCCTTTTAACACAGTTTCCATGAGCATTTTTGGTTTGTGTAACCGGTTACCCAAATCATGGTAACCGGTTACACCTGCGTAACGAAGGCTCCATAAGCCATTTTTGGTTTGTGTAACCGATTACTCAATTCCTGGTAACCGGTTACACCTGCGTAACAAAGGCTCCTCGGGCCATTTTTGGTCTGGGTAGTCGGTTACCCATATCCTAATAATCGGTTACACTGCGCAGAACAACAACAATAACTCTTTTTTACTCCAAATGATCCCTTTTTTTCACCCACCTACCCACTTGTTTCCCCTATAAATAGGGCATTATTTCTCTCTCTTTTTGGACAATGCTTGCAGTCCCAAAAGATCTATAAAAAACTTCAATCAAACCCTCTCTTTAAACCTAAACCAAAACAAATTATTCCCTCTCAAAATCATCCCCACCAACTTTTTTCCCCATTTTTTCCCCTCAAAATCTTCCATTCTCTAACATTCACAACTCAGACCCTTCATTGAGTTTCAACCATAAACACCTCTACTCCAAACCTCTTGCTTCATATTCAAGCTCAACACCACAACAACTTAGTTTTTTCCATATTTTGGTAATGATTGTAGATCAAACTCTTTAGCATTTTGGTTCTAATTTTGTATTGGAAATGGTTGGGTGTTCTTGGGTTGTTTTTTTAGAGAGTTTAGAGTCACGTTTGAGATAAATGATTAAGTTTGGTTTACACACTTTTTCTTGGGATTTTTGCTCTTACTACTTTTTATTCACCATTTTCAATCAAACTATGTTATTGTTATCATTTCCTATTTATTGTTTATCCATTGTTATATTTTTATTGGTTGATGAAATCGATTAGATCATGACTATGGTTGTTTAGGTTGATAAAACCTTCAATGTTTCAAACCTATTAATGAATGATCAATGGATCATTCATGATACTTTGAGGCATTGATAGGTTGCCTCTATTTCAACCATACTTGAGTCATTTGATGCATAGATGAAACCATGTTTATGCATACTAACTTGCTAATTAATTTGCTTGTTTTGATTCCATTAACTACTAACCTCTAACATTTATATTATTGCATTTTATTTTATTTCTATTTATTTGCTCACAGCTTATTTTATTGTTCAATTTATTTCAAGCACTTTATGTTTATGTCCATTGACATCTATTCACATATCATTTACATTGTGCCAATTTATTTGTTTTTTACCACTTTGTATAATCAATAAGTATAAAAAAAACTTATAATCATTTAAATGATATAATCTTATATTTGTAAAACTATTGATAGATGGACTTGGGGTTGTATAACTTTCATTGATACAAATCTATTATTAGATTAATATTGATCATCTTCAATACTTTGCATCAATGATAAGTTATCCCTGATGCGCCATATTTTGAATCTTTTGACTTATGGATATATAATCCTCAAATGTTTATTTTGCACATATTACTAACAACTAACTATATTTCATTGACTTTATTTATTATTAACCTTTGTTATTGCGATTTTTGTTACTATTGACTTGTGTTTTATTTTATGTCATTCACACTCATTAACCATTGTTATTGTGACATTATTATTACTATATTGTAATTTACTTTTATGTCATTACCTTGTAATTTATATTCAATTACTCATTACCATCATCAACATCATTGTATGTTTATTATTGTTATTTAATTTATTGTCATCATACAACTAAAAACAACAAAAACATGATAAAATGATAAGACCAAAAATATGCATTCCACTTGTAATCAACCATTGGACTTAGAGGATTTCACTTAGTACTTTTTCTTGGAAGACCTTGCCCTTATCTTGTGATACTTTGTTTTAACTTTGGATTTCATGTAACTTACATACTTGTTGTAAGAATGGCGTCATGGCACCACCCTAAGGGGACATGTTTGTAAGACCATTATCCTTTGTTTAGCTTAGGTCACTTTTGCACACACAATGCTTTCTCTTGGGCTACCTTACAATGAGACCCTTTACTTTCTTGTATTGTTTATTTTGTATATCTGTTACATTACCCAATTTCATAATCAAATAAACAAACCTTTGATTCAACGTCAAGTTGGCATTTTCATAATCAAATTCAAAACACTTAAAATTACGATTAGTATTGTGTGCCACGAGCCTTAAACAGTGGAGAATAAGTAAGAATGGAGCATTCCTACCCTTACTCTGATTATTTTGGATGCAAGACGCTTGACTTGTTTGTCTAAAATATTCTCCTCCGCCCATAGACTTTAGTGCAATCTAATCACAAACTCTTTTTAATAAACCCTTATTCAAGGTAAAAACAATATAACCCATGAAACCTTATTTTTGTGCCTTAGGGAATCATCCCAAAAACCCTTTTCTCAAAGGTAAAATCAACCAACACATAAACATTTTCTATTTTGAACTATGAAGCTCTGATTTCTCATCACCCGATGAGTGATACGTAGGCACAAGGGCCACAATCCTTGGTGAGCACAATAATAAAAAACTCAAAACACAAATCTTTTACACTCTTTAGAAAATAAATAATAAACGTGATAAACACCCGCATACGTAGACAACCCAAATGGTTCCCATGGAGTACCACTGACGTAAGGGGTGTTAATACCTTGCCCTTGCGTAACTGGATTCTGAATCCAAGTCTCGGTTGTGAGACTAATTCCTCATCCCTGCACTAGCCGTGTGCACCTTTCCTTTTTGAGGCTTTTATCAACTATATTCCATCTCCTCTCCGATAGAGGAATCCAAAATAAATATTGGTGGTAACTCTCCTGTTTCTCTTTTAAACAAGGAGGATGTCCCAGTTTCATTATCCAAAAACCTCGATAGCGACAATCCTAAACCTAGAAGAAGAAAAAAACAAAAGCAAATAACTGTTATGACAAGATTTTGATTTTGAAATATATCTCTAAGTTTTTATGATAACAAAGAATGAAACAATTTGGTAACTGTAGCGGTAAATTCTTGATCATCAAGTTATGGATAAGCAAGACATCAAATAACAAGAGTCGCCACCGCGCTTTTATTGTTTCCAAGGGAAAAGGGAAAAGTACGAACAAAACCCCAAAATAAGAAGTTTTCAAATCAAAACTAATAAAATTCCAGAGATTACAGGTAAGGGGGTTGGTTACACAGAGGGAAGGTGTTAGCACCCAAATTGTCCTAGGTACTCCTAGGGAGCCCTTTCTTGTGTGCATATGTATTTTGTACAAAATGATGTTTACAAACAAATAGAATGGGGGGATGAGAAAATAATTCATTAATTATATTTTTGTTTTTGAAAAGACCTTCGGACTTGTGCATACGCACCAACATAAAAATGAGGGATCCAAACCTCGTAGTTCGTGATACAAATTTCAAAGTGGATGCTTTGCTTTTAACAAAAATTAGGTTTGGAAGACACAAAGGCCTAGAAAATGATTTGAATGACTTAGTTCTTTTTGGATTTTGAAAATTTTAAGTCAAGTATAGTTAAGTTTATTTACAAGTTTTATTTAAGAAAAGAAGTTTGAAAATGCAATGGCATAAGGCCAAAGTTTCTAGTTTGCAAAGGGTCTAAGTTTAGAAAAAAACAAGTTCAAAAAAAGAAGTTTTTAAAAGGAGGGAGAGATTTTGAAATTAAAGAGATGGGGAGGAAATGAAGAGACTAATCCTAAGCACAAAATTAAAAGTTAAGAGTTGAAAAGATCTGACCAATAGGCTGTAATCCAATAGACAAGAATGTCATATAGAAACCCAAATTCCCTTGGACATTAGAATCAAGCAACAAACAAGGCACACAATATTAACTTGAAGAGCAAGGCATCAAATAAAGATAGCCACATCCAAGTTTAGCCATTCCACGATCTTCCTCAAATTTGCCCATGTAGTAGATGAATTCCACAATGCTACAAGTCACAGGTTCAAAATAACAACTTCATAATAATCATGTTGCAGATGAACTCAAATGGATCTTTAATGATGTATCATATGAAGTTTCAGATTACAAGGACTTGGTTACATGAAAGTTAGCATTGGCCAAGTCCTTTGCATAGGGAGTGTTGCCTAAATTCTAAGTCCAATTGTCTCAGATCAAACCAACAGTCCACACAAGATGTTTTTTTTAGGGTTTTTGTTCTTATTATGTACATTAACGGCCAAAGACCATACAAATAACACAATATACACAAGCAAAATGATATTACAAAATATGGTCCAAATGGACAAAGTGAAAGTGACATTAACATAAACAATTAGAATGGTATGAATAATGGAAAATGAATAGGGCTTAAAAGTAAAGTGCATTAAAGTAAATAACTTGAAAGTAAATGTTAGTTGTTAATGAGTTAGAGATTAGTATTGCTTTTTCTTTTTCTTTTAAGTCATTCTTTGGAGTGCACTCAACCCACTTATCACAAGTATGGATCCTTAAACCAAGGCATCTTCCAAAGGAAGGAAAAAAGGCCAAGTTTCCACACAATACCATGAAAGAGGGGAGACTTACAATATCACTAACTAGAATGCTATGCCTTTTTGTGTAAAAAATTTAGCGCTATGTGTAAGACCCCAATTTTGACCCTAAGATCCCTCATGCAATTTCATCATATGCATTAGCATTGGGATCATGTCTTGGCATTCTCCTTACCCCTATTTCATTGGGTTTGTTTTGGGAGAGATCACCAAGCATTTTTTTGATTATATCATACTTGTATATTATCATTTTACTAACCAAAATACCAAAAATATATCTTTGCATTTGCCTAACTTTTTGTAGGAAGGGCATGATCTCATTGATTCATCAAGTCCATATCTAGGGTTTGAGACCCTCATGAACAAAGGGCACAACCAAGAATTGATTCAAGAATGGTTATGATCATCATATATGAGTCCCAATGATCTCTACATGTTATATTGATCAAGTTTTCTTCAAGAGTTTGAGGGTGATTTGCCTTGGAAACCCTAGTTTGACTAGGTATCTTGAGTAACTTCTCCAACAAGCTATCTCACCAATTGATCAAATTTCTCAAGGGACACTTAAAAATTCATCATCTTATGCATATATGATCTACCATGATCCAAGAAAGTCAAGAGAATTCGAAATTAGCAAGTTGGTTGATGGTGGTTGGCCAGATGAATTCATCTGATCAAAACTGGGTCTCCCTAGACCCCATCTCCTACAATTTTCACCATATGAAAATAATTCCAAGATAAAACTTACTCTAAATGACATTATAAACAACTTACATGTGGGGAGCTAGATCTAGTTTTGCTTGGAAAATCATTTTCTATGTTGAAACATTATATCTCATTTTGTCTAAACCCTAATTTGAAAGTCAACTTCCCAAGGCCATAACTTGCTCAATTTTTATGAGATGAAAAATTTCCAAGTTTCACAATCAAATTCAATATGTCTACTTAAACTTTGATGTTTGGAGTGGGAGATGATTCAACTTTTTTGAGCATGTGATATGAGGCTACATTATAGGTCACTTTTGACCTATACCATTGATCAAGTGATTTTTCCAAACTCCAAAAATGCATAACTCTACCATTTAAAATCCAAATGACATGAAATTGGTGACCATTTTGAAGGTATTTGAGAGAGATACAACTTTGATGAAGACACGTTTCTCATTTGAAGCTCCTATAAAAAGTTAAGCAAGGTGGAATATTGAGACATATGGCTTGACACTTAGAAAAATTTTGATATGTCAAAAATTTCCAAACTTCCACCTCAAATTTATCCAAGTTCCAAGATCTAAATGAAAAAGTGTTGAACATAAAAGTTGTTCCTCTTGATCTCACCTTTCCAAAGAGCTCAAATTCATACATTTTGGATGAGAAATGCATAGGCTGTGCATGGCATAAACAGATTGATATCATTTGGCATGGAGCAATCTTCAAGCATCAATGTTCAGTTGCTTTGCAATCCAAGCTTACTTCAAGGCATCTGATATTCAATTATGGACCTCAAGCTATCATTTCATGGGCCTATGCGCGCCCATGCACACTTACATCATCATTTTCCAAATTTGGAAAGTGAAAGAGAGTGTGCAATTATCAACCAATTCAGCTATAAATAGAGCTTCAGTTACTAAGAAATTCACACATAATCGCGCCATCTTTGATCCCCCATTGCAAACCCTCATTTCTCATAGGATAAGCCTGATAAATTCTTTTGGATTTGAGCTTGAATCTCCACTGTTTTGGAATTCAACTCTCCAGGAAACCATTGCTTCTAAACCATTCAATCCTCTTCCTGCAGGCAAGTGGAGTGAGTCTAAGCACAAGCAAGATCAAGATCCATCAAGTTCAGACCTCCATTGAAGGTAATTTTCAAAAAATTTAAACTCTTCGATTCTCTCAAAATCTTGCTCAATTTTATTGATTCTTTGGTTGTCTGAAGTCCTACCAATGTAGGCAAGAAGATTGAGTTGCTTTGAGGTCAAATCGAAGCAACTCAGTTCATGTACCTCAAATTTCAATTCCACATATCTCTCAATATACTTGGAATTGGAATGAATGGAGGTCAGATTCGAGCTCAATGTCATTTTTTCTTCAAGATCATGTCCTTGTTTCTCTTTTTGATGATGGTTTATGTTGACCAGTTCGGTGAGGTTCACCGGAGAAGATGACCGGAGCTCTGGCTCCGGCGATGACTTGGCCAACCTCTGAACCACATGATCCTCCTCTCACGTTTTAATCCTGAGCGTTGGTGTTGATTACCACATTTGCCACGCAGTTGACTCATGTCTATGTGGAACGCGCGCTTTGGATCATCAGATCTGCCACCTCAATTAATGAGCGAGATCTGATGGTCCACGTAATTTAGATTTTTTGAATTTTTGTTTTATTTGCTTTTTCTTCAATAATTCATATTAAATTCAATATTGATCCAAAAATTATGAGACTTTCACCAAAAAATTTCAAATATTTTTCTCTTTCATATTCTAAATTAAAATTATTTTTTGGATCATTATTAATATTTTTCATGAATTAATTGATTTTGCATTTGTTTTTAATTGTTTAAAAATATTTTTAAATGTCCAAAAATTATGAAATTTTTTCTCCAAGGTCCTTTGACCTTGTTTGACCTATGATAAATCTCATGGCCATTTCTTTGGTGTTTTGATGAGATTTTAGGAATTGGACAAAACATATTTGAATTAAATGCACTATTTTACTATTTTTAATTGAATAAATGCCAATTAAATTTTGTTGACCATTTGTAGTGACTTATTTGAGTTCGCTTGTTTGTTGTTGGGTCTTGGTCAAGGTTGATTTTACTTTGTCAAGTTAATATCATTGGATTTAGGGGATTGATGGAATGTACATTCCATCTCCCAAAATGAATGAATGATATTAATTTAATAAAAGTCATCCTTTGACCAATTTGTGATTTCATTCATCCCCTTCCCACTTCATCTCATTCCTCTTCTTATTTCATTCATTTCATTTGGCCTATGACATCTCAAAGTCCTAATGCTAGTTGATTGAAAAATTGACATGAGTCTGGATGAGATTAGGCCACACCTTTTGCATATTCTTTTTTGTGTGTGGTATGTTTCATGAGCATAGTCCATTATACTATGTCTCTAACATGCATTAACACCAAAATTCTATTGTCCGGCCTCAAATAGTTGTGAATTCTACATAAATCCAATTACGATTGCTTAACATAACGCTAAATTTGTGACATAAAAGGCATAAGCATTCTAATTAGTGAGATTGTAAGTCTTCCCTCTTTCATGGTATTGTATGGAAACTTGGCCTTCGTTCCTTCCTTTGGAAGATGTTTTGGTTCAAGGATCCATGCTTGTGATAAGTGGGTTGAGCGTTCTCCAAAGAATATCTTGAAAAGCAAAACAAAACAAACCTCTAACCTACTAACTATTAACTTTTAATTTCAAGCTTTTACTTTAATGCAATTTACTTTTAGCACTTTATTTCATTTGCCATTATACATATCATTCTAATTTTTTATGTTAATGTAATTTTCACTTTGTCCATTTGGACCATATTGTGTGATATATTTTATTTGTGTTACTTTGTTTGTTTGTGTGGTCTTTGACCATTTAATGCACATAATAAAAACAAAAACCCTAAAAAACTTTTGAGTGGACTGTTGGTTTGATCTTGAGAAAATGGACTTAGAATCTAGGCAACCTCCTAAGCTAATGGATTTGGCCCATGCCAACTTGTTGAAGAACCAAGTGCTTGCAATTTGAAATTCATCTGATACATCTTTGAAGATCTCTCTAAGATTCATCTGTAACATGATCATGGTGTAGCTGTTATTTTGAACCTGTGACTTGTGGAATTCATCTGTTGCATGGGCTATTTTGAAGAATATCATGGAATGGATAAGCTTGGATGAGGCCATCTTTATTTGATGCCTTGCTCTTCAAGAATATAATTGTGCATTTGTGTGTTGCTTGATTCTAAAAGTCCAAGGGAATTCTAGGTTTCTATTGACATACTTGTTTATTGGATTGCTACCCATTTGGTCAGATTTTTTCAACTCTAAACTTTTAAATTTTTGTACATAGGATAGTCTCTTCATCTTCTCCCCATTTCTTTAATTTCAAAATCTCTCCCCCCATTTTCAAAACCTTCTTTATGTGAACTACTTTTGTTCTAAGCTTTGACCACTTTTGCAAAAAAGATAGAAACTTTGGCCTTATGCCATTGCATTTTCAAACTTATTTTCTTAAATCAAACTTGTGAATAAACTTAACTATATTTGACCTAAACTTTCAAAAAGCCAAAAATAACTAACTCATTCAAACCATTTCAGGCCTTTGTGCCTTTCAAACTTAAATTTTATTAAAATCAACACACTCATTTTGAAATTTGTAGCACGAACTACGAGGTTTTGATCCCTCATTTTTATGTTGGTACGTAGGCACAAGACCAAAGGTCTTGTCAAACACAAAAATATAATTAATGAATTCTTTTCTCATTCTCCCATTCTATTTGTTTGTAAACATCACTTTGTACAAAATACATATGCACACAAAAAGAGCTGCCTAGGAGTACCTAGGACACTTTGGGTGCTAACACCTTCCCTCTGTGTAACCAACCCCCTTACCTGTGATCTCTGATTTTTATTAGTTTTTATTTGAAAACTTCTTACTTATTGGGTTTTGTTCGTACTTTTTTCCCCTTTCCCTTGGAAACAATAAAAGCGCGGTGGAGACTCTTGTTAATTGATCTCTAGCTTGTCAATAGTTTGACGATCATGAATTTCCCGCTACAGAAATTAAGTGGCGACTCTGCTGGGGAGTAGTCTCCAGTGGGTTTAGCTTACTTTTTGTGTGAATATATTTGTATATATGTGATGTTTGTATATATGTATGTGTGATATTATCTGCTTGTTATGCTTGGTGATCTTCGAGTTGTGAGATAAGTTCTAACCCGAACTTGAGTGCAATTAAGATAGGAGGATGGTATAGTCATGTTCGACTTGTGTGGAGTAGTCCTTAACAAGTTGGCTTGAGATCCATCTGCTCAGTGGAGACTCCTTTGAATTTGGAAATGTCACACAAGTATTTGTGGTTAGGCATTACTATTTCTAATTGGGTATGAGAAGTTGAGGACCTTAGAACATCCAACCCATCTTGGCCTATTTAGGACGTAGTGCGGAAACTGTTCAAGTGTAGACTTGATAACTGTTGTTACGTGATACTACACTCAGACGAGTTTCTCTTGAGAATATTATGGGTCGATGAGTCAGTCATCTTAACCTGTAATATACGATAGATAGAATTAAGACTCTGGGAACTTCTTAGAACATGATCTACAAGTTTTACCCTTAGTTCACTCCTTTGGGATGGTTCTTACCCAGACTCCATGCTCGTGACTTACAACAAACCCTTGATTCTTGGTTGATCCAATCAAGTCTTGTCAATATCAATGGAACTTGGGTGTTGATAAGGTGTAAACCATAATCCACCAAAATGGATGATTGATCTTGACAATGACTTGGTTCATCCCTTGACCTTTGTTTACCTTGTGTGTGATCCCTTATTTGTGATTGTTGCATTCATGCACTCATGCGCATCATAACATTCATCACACAAAATTTCAAGGAACTAAGGTATCAATTGCAAATATTTTCAGACCATGGATTATGGACGAAGGAACACTAAAAAGTACAGTTTCAGATGTCCCGACTTGAAAGAGTTAAGGAAGCTAGCATCCTTTGTATTAGATCCCTTGGACTTCAAACAACGTCATGTGAAGCTTCTGTCCATCTTGTCTACTGATGTGGTTGAAGGACTTTTGAGTGTATTGGTGCAGTTCTATGATTCTCTCTACCATTGTTTCACTCTCCCAGATTTTCAGCTTGTGCCTACATTGGAGGAGTATTCTCATCTTTTGGGGATACCTGTTTCTAGTAGAGTGCCTTTTAGTGGATTGGAGGAGATTCCCCGATCTAGTATTATTGCTGAAGCTCTTCACTTGAAGAAGTCTGAGATAGAGGCTCATTTGGTGAAGAAAGGAGGGTTATTTGGATTGCCATCTGTTTTCCTCATCAAGGAAGCTACTACTTTTGCTCAAGCTGGTAGTGTGGATGCTTTTGAAGCTATCTTTATGTTGCTCATCTATGGATTAGCTTTGTTCCCTATTGACGGTTTTGTTGATGTTAACGTCATTAGAGTTTTCTTGATTGGGAATCTTGTGCCTACTTTGTTGGGTGATATGTATTTCTCTTTGAATCTAAGGAATTCTAAGGGTGGTGGAACGATTGTCTGTTGCATTCCTCTTCTGTACAAGTGGTTTATTTCGCACTTGCCTCAGACGCCTGCTTTTGTAGAGAACAAACAATGTCTAAGGTGGTCTCAGAGACTTATGTCTCTCACTAATGATGATATAGTTTGGTATGATCCGTCCTTAAGAAGCTTGGAGATTATTGATAGTTGTGTTGAATTATCTAATATGCCTCTCATTGGTACACAAGGAGGAATTAACTACAACCCTGCTTTGGCTCGTCGTCAACTTGGGTTTCCCTTGAGAGACAAACCTAATAACATGTTGTTAGAAGGTCTTTTCTATCAAGAGGGTAAAGATCCCCAACATTTGAAGAAGAAGATTATGCATGCTTGGCATAATGTGCATAGGAAAGGAAGATTCGAGCTTGGTCCGTGTAATTGTGTAGCTTTGGAAGCTTACACTCTTTGGGTGAAGAAGTGAGCTATGGAGTTAAAGATGCCTTATCCTTGCGAAAGACCTATGTCTATGGTTGTGGTTAAGCCATTAACTCTCCCTAACCAAGATGTAGAGGATTTGGAAGATGCACTCGTCAAGATGAAGCAAGAGAAGGATATGCGGGAAGAGCGTTTCCATGCTTTGAGAAAAAAAGCATGAAGAGTTATAGTTGGAGTCTAAGGACAAAAATGCACTGATTGAGCTACTTGAAGACCGAGTGACAAAGAGACAGAGAGATCCAGAGGTTTCATCTTCTAGCATGCCTCAGCCTTCCGTTGCCTGGAAGAAGATTGTTGATCAGCTTGTCCTCGAGAAGACTCAGATGAAGGCTTCTTTTGAGACCGAGATTTGTCGCATTCGAAGGAAGTACGCGCCTTCAGGCAAATCTTCTGACATTGTTGTTAGAGATCCTTAGGATGACTAATCTCCTTTCCTCTTGTATCTTTTTATTTTGGTTTCTGGAATTGTACTCAGTGTAATCCTTCCAATTTATATAAATAAGAAGAGATTTTTTGTCATATCAAACTGTTGCAATTGCCATTTAAATATATATATATATATATATACATACATATATATATATATATATATATATATATATATATATATATATATATATATATATATATATATATATATATATATATATATATATATATATATATATATATATATATATATATATATATATATATATATATATATATATTTGCAAATGATATAGTAAGTTCCTTGGAAATGAAAATAATAATAATCAAGCATTGCATTTCATGCATCATTTACATAAACAGGTTTTTGCCAGGTGTCTGATTGGTGTTTCTTCTGTATTGAAGCCAAACTGACTCACCGGTACAATACCAAAGCCAATCATCTGAGAATTATGGTGCACTTAGAGCAAGAGAACCGAGAGTTGAAGGACGAGATCGCCCGACTGACTTCCATGATGGAGTCAGTTCGTGCTGCTCAAAGCCAAGCTTCTCCAACGCCTGTACCACTCGCCCTCACTGGTCGACATTACCTTCTTCAACAATCTTCCTTGCATCTTTCAGTGAGGACATAGGTGCCCCAACTCTCTTTTCAACAACAATAGATAAGGCTTGGAACGGAGTTCCAACCTCATCCTCAGCTTCAATGTAAGAGAAATATGACAGATGGCTAACCAACAACGCCTTTTCCCCACCAACAATGACTAATTTTCCGTTCTTGACGAATTTAAGTTTCTGATGCAATGTGGAGGTAATAGCTCCCGCCTCATGAATCCATGGCCTTCCCAACAGACAATTGTAGGTCGGGTGGATATCCGTTACTTGGAAAGTAATCTGGAAGTCACTCGGACCTATCTTCATTGGAAGGTCCATTTCACCTATCACTATTTTGCGTGAACCGTCAAAAGGTTTGACGATTACACCACTATACCTC